>NC_084951.1:12863815-13230785 GCF_949316205.1 Platichthys flesus
AACACTGTTGCACACACAACGCATTTCAATTCAACGGTACATTCAATGCATCAGTGTGTGCAGCATGTTTGTAGCTGTGTTGAATATTTGGTCGTGTTGCTGGACGGGGACGAGCATCACAGGGGGCACATCACCCCTCCCACATCATCCAGACACACACACACATACTCACACACACACACGCACACTCATACACACACGGGATTTCTGCTCAGCCATGGCTCCCTGGTAGATGCTCCAAGCGGCTGTTGTCAGAGCAAATTAAATCTGCACCAGCTCGTTGCTTTTCCTCCTCCTGACCTTGCCTGCCTCCGCGTTGAGGGGGGTTTTCAATATTTTATTCGGGATTCCTGCGCTGTCTGTCTCCCCATGGCTACATCGGATGGACTAGACGGCTGTCTGCAGCGAGGCAGATCTCAAAGTGACCCGAACCTCCTCACCGAACCGGACCTCGACCTGGCACACGGCACAGGTAAGACGCGTCCTTGTCTCGATCGCCTTTATTTGTGCCATAAACGTGTTTTCATAGGGTGCCGTCTATTTTTTGGCGATGCAGCGGTTTCCATCTCCTCTCGTCTTCCCCCACTGGGATATCACAGCACCAGGGGATAACCAGCGCGGACGCTTCCAACCCTGCGCGTAAAGACACGAGACCGCATCTCAATGGTGGAGGTGCAAATTGAAATTTAATGTACCATGGCAGCGTCTGTGAATATAGACGCGTGGCCCCCTCCAGATTCGTGCGTTGTGTGCTGTGCACGCCTGAATCCCAATGCGTTGGGTTGTTATGGCTGCCAGTGTTTGGGAACCAGCGTGCGGGGCCGTTTAATGTGATAATAAAAACTATAGTGCCCCACTTGTACAGTATCTGTTGATCGGTGCGTCCTGCTGCATGCTCCGCTCCTCAGACACCGGTCGCATGTGTGCGCCACGGTGCCAGTTGGAGCGCATTTGTTGTGTTTGATGCGAGCCACCATTACTCCTCGTTATTCTGCAGACACATGGGCTTCTACTCTCGGCTGCATTTGTGAAAGAGAAGCACATGCACATCTCAGTGTATAGACTGATCTCTGGGTATATTGACTGCTCTGATACCCCCACCCACCCCTCACCAAACAGACACACACTAACACACACACACACACACACACACACACACACACACACACACGCACACACACACACACACACACACACACACACACACACACACACTGATCACTGTGATGTGATCAATGACCCCGGCCTCCCACGTGATGTAGCCTATATAGGTGGAAACACACCAGCCTCAGCACATCCATGCCACACACAAACAGCAAAGCCATTGACCAATCCGGTGAATCGATCCTGCAGGTGTGCTTCCTAACCTGCTGCCTGTGTTTATTATCTCCCTCTGCTCTGTTAGCTCTCCCTCTGCATTATGGAATAATGAATTGATCTTTCATTAATGAGAGGAGAGCGCCAGGGAGCAGTCATGTTCTGCACCTCACAGACCGACAACACACTTCATGTGGCCTTCGTTATATTGGTTTTAATTTCCTCTCTCCCACTCTTAAATTACAAACTTACTGTTCCTTCAGTGCGAATGCATGGCTTTATTTGTCCTTTTTTTTTTTTTTTTTTTTTTTTACATAAATGTGGTTATTTATGGTCATATTGTGTGGGCCTGGAAAGAGTCATTGCTTACTCCCACACATGGTGTGTTTTACGCACATGGAGAATGCTCGTGTGAATGATTGAGAAAAAAAAATGTCATTCACCTTTCAACTGCTCCCTAATGAATCCTGCGTTTTTTTCTTCTTCTGATCTCTAAAGTCACACCTGTCCTGCTCCCACAGCAGATATTTTAATGGACCCTCGCTGAATTCAGTCCTCTCCTGTGTGGACGATTCAATTCACACATGGGTGGATGTGTTAATGTCACACAGGGTCTTTGACACACCTGAATAAACAACGCAGCAGCTTGGCAGATCAGCGTCAGGAGAGCTAAAGCAACCAGGGCTCCAGTGACCATCAGCCTTTAACACTGGAGAAGTACACACAACCGTGCTACTACTATGTGAATATAACTGTGCAAATGACGGACACAGTAAACACACTTGTCACTGTATGGACAATGTCAGTGTCTGGTGACCCAAAGTACACAACATCACCCACCCCCTCTCTCTGTGTGTGGATCATCACTGCGCTAGCGTCTGGGACACCAGCCCTTGCCAAAGTAATCCTTTGGCAAGGGCTGTCTTTTTTCCTCCAGCACAGAGGCCCTTGCAGCTGCAGAGGCTGACACTGTATTCATGCACTCGCTCCACACTGGGGAGGAGACTCAATGGAGACGGCAGTTACAGCTGACCATCAAAGAGAAGCAGAGCAATGTTTTGACTTTTCTTCCTGAATGATGGTGCAGTGATAATCAGGGGCCACAGGACAAGGGGACTGTACAAGTCTCAATCCATTTGTCCTAACAATCCCCTTTTTATTCAGTGCAAAGAAAACAAAATTTCAAAGTGTTCTTGCTTATTGTTTTCTCCTATTAAGGCTGTAACTTTTTACCCTTGTGGAAGAGAATGGAGACCTCCTGCTCCAGCTTTTGATTCACAGGCATATATTAAAGTTGTTTAGGAGCATACATCTGGAAACAGGTGCAGGAGAATAAAAAACTTGTTTCGTCACTTGGATTCTCCCGCTAATCAAATGTCACTTTCACTCAAACTTCATCTTAGTCAGTGCAAACTGTCGACCGAGGCAATGATGTGGAGAGGACACCTTGAAGCTTAGCGGACAGGAAGCAGGTCCTAGCAGGGCTGTCCCTGTGGCCTCTCTCCATAAATACATCCTTCTGTCCTGCAGAACAATGGACACAGCCAGAGAAACAGAGCTGTATCAAATGCATATTGGGACAAGTCGAGTGGGAGTATCAGTATAAGTCAATGTAAATATGGTGCAGATGAAATGTAATATTATGATTTTATTTTATTAGGAAATATTGCACATGTACAACAGTTCAATAGAGAGTTTTGTTAAATAAACAATGTCATCACGGACAATATCATCTGAGTTAGATACAGATAGATACACAAATAAATAAATGAATCTGGCCTTAATTTCAGATTCTGAGATTCATAATACTGAATATAATCTGTGTCATTACTTAACCTGTTGAAGTTGGTATAAATGATTAATGTTGTAGTCTGTGGTGCGATCTTTAGACCTATCAGATTCATGGTTCAAATCCCAGTGTACCCAGCTATTGCCCGCTGTCAGGTGGGGTCGGCTCCAGTTGCCCCCACAACCCTTACATGACAGGCAGTATAGATTATTGATAGTTGCATAGTCACAAGTAAAAAGTGCACATTATACATTCCCAGTGTTGTAGAGGTCTTCTTTAGATTGAAACTAAAACTAAAATATGGTAAAAGAAAAGCAGCATGTTCTCCTTGTTGGAATAAGCAGACGTTTGTCAAGTCAAAGTGTTCAATAAACTTCTCCTCCTTCTGGAGTAATTCCTGAAGAAAATCATTTTTCCCTCTTTGGGAAATCAGATCAATGAAAAGCTTTGTCCCTGGAGCTCACAGGGATCAGTCACCTTGCACATGGCGACTTAAACCCGTGAACAGTTGGACCCACTTTGTCCAGTTACAGAACAGCGTCTCGCCACCAGTTACTTCTGATCAGTGGCTTTTCAGGTCTCATCCTCCTCTGCTGGTCTCACTGATAGCTGGATAATCCCCTCGGATCAGACATCAGAAGAATCTCTGAGGATTGCAGGTATAAGTAAAGCCCCCCCCCCCCCACCCCTCTCCTTGTCTTACCAAACCCTTGTGAAAGCTGATATCAGGCCGTGACGATGACTCACCCGTCTTGTGCATCAGACTTCGCTCGTATGGGAAATTCTGAGTCAACCGCTCTTATATAATGTGCTCCCCATTTCACATGGCTTTGTTTAGAATGACGGCGTAACAACGTACACAAACTGGTTTTAACGCCACAGGGACTCCTTACATAAGCTCCATGAATTTAAAATAAATCAGTTTTAACTCCTGAATGAGCAACTGTGGCATGAAAGAGTGACAAAGATGCAGATATATAAAGAGCATACCTACATATATACTAATGACACTGAACCTTCTTGTCCAGTCCCCAGCTCTGTCTTTAAGAGAATCTGAATCACTAACGAGTATCCCTATCCGTTCTCTAGGCGCCATCTTTAAGAGAAGTTCAAGATGGCGCAGAAGGCCAGCTAGGTCCTGACAGGCCGTGAACTAGAAGCATCTTTTTTGTGTCCGCTCTATAATGAGGCATTTCGAGGACCCTCAACGGTGTAAGAGGGAGCGATGTGGTTATAGTGGTGTTTGGTATGTCTCTCTTCTATACCAGCCTTTTAGATAGATTTTTTAACATCCTCTTTAGTTCGGAGACAGGATGTGAACTTGTTGCGTTCCTCCAGGGATGTGGTGGGTGAATAGAGCAGCGGGAGAACAACTCAGTGAGAAGTTGTTTTCGTTCTGAAAACGTGAGCGGAAGTGAGAATCAGACACCAGAAAAGAACTCCTCTCCTACACTGGAGTCTGTAAATATCTCAGAATGACACCACGCTGTGTGTGTGTGTGCGTGTGTGTGTGTGTGTGTGTCCATGTGGTCACTATTACGAAGCAGGAACCCACCTCAAACAATTCAAATCAAGTATTAAGTGTCTAAGGGGGAGATTTGAAGTGATTTTCTAAAATACAGTTAACTTAAACAATAATACTTGGATTTACTGTTGTCTCTACAGGGATTGATGCATGGTATCGTGGGACAAATACTGATGTTAATATTTAATATGGCTCCGTTATACACAAGCTATAGCACTGTTGTAATGTAAAGTAAATTCCCCCCTCATTTAAAATGAAATAATTAGTTGATCAGTTGATTAATCAAAAATGAATCGGCTACTTTTTTTGCTGACGGATAAATTGTCAGTGTTTGAGAGATAGTTGCCACTTTTTGATTATCGAAATTTGCTTCATTTCTCTTGGTATCACTGTAAACTAGAGATGTTCTGATATTGATAACAGTATTGGAATTGCCTCAGATTCGGCTGAAAATGCTGGACCGGGCCACAAAGAGTGTGTGAATCTATGTATCGATCACGTCTTTTAAGTTTATTCGTTTCACCAAGAGAAAACTGCAACTTATTTTCCTGTAAATCACTTCTTCTCTGCCGCTTCAAAATATCAGTCCCGCTCCTCTGCCACTGACGAGTACTGTCTTTAGAGCAGCAAAGAAGAAGTGATATCCGGTAGTTCAGTGTCTGTCAGAGCTGAATGAAATGTCAGCAATTTGATCATATATCATGCTGGAAAGTCCCACAAGTACATTCTAGTAGCACTAGTGATGCCAATGACACCATGAGCAATCTCAAGAAGAATTTGAAGAAACCGTTGAATGAACGAGCACAAGGACTTTACCAAGGTGAAGGGAAAAAGGATTTGTGTTCTTTTTTTGTTATAAATGTCAAACTAGATGATAGAAGAAGATATACAGAATTGATTCTTTGTATGTATTGGTTTTTCAAAGAGTTTAACCTGAGCGGGATCATACAGCAATAATAGCAATCATCACTTATTAGGAGCTAGTAGGATACAGCTGTTAAAAGAGGTGATGTAAATTGTTATTTTTGTTTAATGGACTGTTATCGGATCAGTACTTTGTATCTGCATACACGCAAAGTCCAGGTATCGTATATGGAAGGCAAAAATGTTATCGGAACCTCTCTATTGTAAACTGAGCTCAGGACTGTTGGATTGACAAAACAACACATAATGAAAACATCACCTTTGATTCTACGATGGGCATTTATCAACATTTTGTGACCTTGTGCAGACAAAACAATCTGTTTTCCAGGAAAATAAGATCAGCAGAGTTTTCAATTTTGAATACAATTATTGGGCGCAGTGAAATCTCAATCTCCTGCTTTTGGCTTCTTTTTGTTTTTGATTCAGTTTTTGCTGTCATCGTGGAGGACACAGTAAAAACACAAGAACACATCTTGCCACACGCACACAGACAAGATTACAGTTTCATTGTGAAAGACAGTGCAGAAATACAGGAGCTCGATTTGCTCTTCGGAGGAGCCACCTGCACTGGCATCAAACTTAGCCTAATTAGGTCCTTACTTCCTGTTTTCAGTAAGCGTAGCTGTAATCCTCGCCACAGTCATGACCTATTCGTCATGGTCAACCCTAAGGGACTGTGAGTCAGTCAAGGCCACCTGTTAATATACATGCCGTGGCCACTGAGGAGATATTCCTTCCTCCTCCATGATGGAGAGAGGTGCCCACAGAGGCCAAGAAGGAATGATCAGCCATGGAGAGTCAGAGATAAACCTCCCTGTTGCCTGTGTTCAGTATCGTGGAATCTCTCTATTTATATTGTTGTTTATTATTAAGTGATGTAGTCGAGACTGTGGGAAGCAAATCTTCCAACAGGAGTCACACTGCGTTCGTGATGCATATCTGCCAGCACATTGTCACAGGCAATGACTCATTCAGTCATTTATACTTACAGAGCTAACTGTATTTGGTAAGAGTGGGCGATGAGATGAAAGATGCTCAATAACACATGATATTAAAAAGTAAATGGAAACAACGGAATGATAACTGAATGAATGAGATGAAAAACCTGGTAGAAGCTTCCACACAGGTTGGATTGTGTTACTGCTACTCGGGGTAGATACAAATATCAACTATACTGTCCAACTCTGCTCCATAATGAATTTAGTTTGTGTGTTAATAATGGGATGTAATAACAGCTGAACACCACTGAGCCATTAGCTAATAGGAGGTTCACTTTAAATCAAATGAGGCCACAAAAGAAACCGTCTTGTGAAAACTCACTAATGTCTGTCCCTTAACACAACTGGATGATGTTGTGTCACACTGTGGCTCCACGGCCGTTGAGTAGCGAGCGGGGTAAGCTGCATCCAGACGCCTCGTTGAGCTCTGCTCTCTGCGGACGCTTCCCCTCTCCTACAGCCGCCCATGAAAATGGAGCACAAAAATGACGACAACAACAAAAGCCAGACATCATGCCTGCTCCCTGTGGATGCCAGAGCAGATTAGGAGTTTTGACAGTGTTGCAGCTATTTGGTGCTGCAGCTGTGGTTTGCATGCGTACACCTGTGTGCTTTTTTTGGCTTGCGCATTCATGTGCACATGAATCTGCTGGAGAACTGGCAGGTCTGTGCCGACTATGTTAAATGGAAAAAAAAAATGAAATAAGGGGAAAAATCACAGCCGGAATGTGCTCGAAGCTGACTGTCAGGCAGCTGAACAGACAGCTCACAGAGAAGGAAGACCCGAGCAGCCCAGCACACCTGTCAGAGACCCCGGCATAAAGGCAGCATGGAATGGAGCTATTTACCCTCCAAAGGCTGAGGTTAAATGGAGATCAGGAAGTTGCATGCTTGATGGTGTGAAGGGTAAAGAGCTGAGAGAGGAAACTCCTCTGGGCATCGTGTCTGGGAAGCAGAGGAGACACGTTTTAGAGGAAAGGAGAAGAAAAGAAGCTGGAGAGAAAAGGTCAGGAGGCGACTGAGTCAGTGAGGCAGGGAGGAGATGGGAGAGAGTGAAACAGAGCACGGAGAGAGAGAGAGAGAGAGAGAGAGAGAGACGAGGGGAGCAGCGGCCTGTGTTGAAAGAAAGCCAAGAAGTTGTCCTAATTGCTAACTGGCTACGATGAGATGATGGATGGTCTATAGGAGGCCATTAACAAAGAGGCAGGGGCTGTGTGGTCCTGATTCGGAAAGTCTCTGCATCAGCTCCAGTATCTGGCCCCGGATCCTCTAGATCTTAAAGTGACAGTTAAATCAAAAATACTGAATTCCTCTGTTTACCCTTTTGTTCTACTTGCTAAGGTTTTGTTTCACCCTATTTCTACACTCTCATTCTTTTATCATATGATGGTTTTGTGCACATGATGATAATTCTGTGTGGGTTTGATGTTACATGCAACTCAGTCATCTTCAATATGAAAATACTGATTTCAGACTAAAGCGGTACTACACAAGACAAAACATATCTGATGAGCAGAGCCCAACTAGTTTGGCTTGACAATGGTGACACTGATATATTGACCATTGGATATATAGTGTTCCTAAGATGTTATCAGCATGCAAGTTAAGGAATGTTACCAACAATTATCTTGGTGGAAGGTCCAGTCTGTACAGAGAAATATCATGTGAACAGAAAGTCGAATATGCAAAAAAACATATTTGACCAACACTATAAAAGTAAATACCGTGAGAGTATGTAAACAAATCAGCTGCTGAAAGTTGAAATCAATAATAAATACTGTTTATATATACAGACATAAATAACGACAAATAAAAAAATTACAACCAAATATATAGAGCTTAAATAAATAAAATATAGAACATTTTATGTTGTAATATAATTTTTTTATGCACAATATAGATGCACATGAATGGCTGAGGAGGAAAAGAAGAGGTTTTCTGATCTTTGAAAGGCTCATATTAGCTGAGTTGTTTCGCTCAATTGAAAACGTGATCAGGCTCCATAAGTCAAGAAAGTCCCATTCATCATTCTTGTTCCCACCTCTCCAGGGTCAATAAGTTTGTACGAACTACAGCGCTGCCCTGCCTCCCCCTCCTCGTCCCACACTCACACATAGATATATTGTATCTTCACCTGTTTGTAGCTGCAGTGTCCCTCCATCCTCACAAACCTGCCTGATTCAATAAGGGATAGATGAAAAGGACATAGGGGATTCCCAGGACTTGGAAACAGGGAGACAAGGAAGGTGAAGGACGGAGTAAGAAATAAAGAAGAGAGAAACCCGAGGCAGGTAAAGCCCAGGGGGCTAAGTTAGGGGAGGACAGACGTTACAGCAGGCTGACAGGAAGTGGTTTGAGGGAGGCCGTCCATGGAGTGACTGTTTGATAGGCACTTACACCACAGTGTTATCGAGCATCTCCGTCAGGGTCTCTCAGGAGATAGTAAATGAAATGCATAGCCAGATCAGATAACTGCACTAGAAGGAATACAATTATAAATGGGAAATAAATCGAAGCTTTTTATTTTGTTGATGTGTGAGCTACAAAGACAATAAAGTCAAATCTACTAGAGCCGAATCCACCTTCTTCTGTTTTTGTGGGAACTATTCTAAATGTTTTTACTGTAAGAATTTGACCATGCTATTTGACTGGGAATAGGGAGTGAGTTTGGACTTGAGTCGATGTTGGAGAATAGCAGAGTGAGTCTCAGCACCATGGACAGCACCAGCCTTTGCACTGCAGAGCTGTGGTCTGTGTGCTGATGAGTCTGTCCGGGTTTCCTGCTGGGACACAGGCCCAGTCATTTTTTAATTTTCCTTTTTTTTTGTACTGATGACACATTATTGATGAAAGCACATTGTGCAGATCCAGGCACAAATTTCCATTTCATTTGATTATCCCATTCATCTTCGTAAGCCAAAAGTCCCAACCCAATCCCTTTTAAACTGTGACTGGAACTGTGGCCAAGCCTGTGGTACAGTGTTTGAGATCGTAATTGATGGGTAAGTGGCTTCTAGCATCTCCTCCATCAACACAGTGTTGTCTGTGTGGCCCAAACCGGCCACCAGATACTGTCCTTTTCAGCGTGGAAACGTCAGCACAACTGCAGCTTGTGTCGTCACACAAGAGAATGCAGTAACTAGACACTTACTCTGCCATCAGAACCAGACGCCTCTAACACTGGACTTTACTGGTGAGGTGACTAATATTTTACTGTAACCTAACCAAAGCATTTATCGAATCGAGTTTTTTTTCTATTTTTATTTTCAGGCATGATTTACAGAATTTAAACTAAGCTGCTGTAGATGTAGAAACATCGTCATAACACGGATATGTCCTAAGTACGTCTTTGGATAGGAAAATACGACCATGCATGTAACGTCTGGACTGTTCAAGTGTATCCATGTATCTGTGATGAATGAGGTTGGCGGACAGTTAGTGCACTGACTCGTGTCTGCACAGTCTGGCGTCGCAAAACGAGCTGCTGGCCACTGTTCATCCTGGCCCCTGCATGATCTACTTCAGGTCCAACACAGGGGATAACTGCAGCTTTTCGGACAAATTACATGCTTACAAAAAACATCATGATATTTTTAACTCAATTTTTGTGCTTTTGATGAGGAGTATCAGCTTGGCACTCGACTGTGCAACACGGCAAACCTGTTCCAGTTCCGCAGCTGCACACTTGAGGGAATCTGCAAGTGGGAGTGAGTAGCATCCTTTGCTGTGAGAACCTGTTAGCAGATTACAGTGCTAGCAGCAGTGATGTGTGCTCTGTGAACGTACCACTGTCTCGACTGCTCCTGTCCTCCAGAGTGACTGGAGCCCGGTGGAACTGAGCTACCAGCTGCAGAAGCAAGTGTAGAAACTAGAACAGGCACACTGACGCTCACACACATCACGGCTGGAGTGAGTATTTGTCTAATATGCTTCCTCTCTCACTCTCGTGCACACTCTCAGTGTTACGCTCTGTTTGAAATTTTTTCAAGCTTTGACCCAATTCAGTGATATACCTGGAATAAATAACACACCGTCGCTCACCCACCTGGGTCTTTAACTAGCCTTGTTGACTGAAAACACCCACGCCGCGCTGCAGAGCCATGGCTAACTCACCTGTGTGTAAACCTAGAGGGGGACTGCGCAAAAAATTTACATTTGCTATTATCCCAAGCAATTCAAAATCAGTAAGTAGGAGATCGTGATGAATTGATACAAACACTGACCTATTGGATCCTGAGAAAGTCTTTTCTAACCATTTTTTTGTCAGTGCAGTCTAAAAGTGTCATTTTATAATTAGAAAAAAGCCTCTCTGTCAAGAGGCGCCTGCATTGCAAGCAGCCCTTTTGAATATATGAACGGAACTGAATGTGTCAATATGAATCTCGCAGATTGTGAGATTAATGTGATAGACAGCGGGAACAGCCTAAGGTATGAAGGCTGAACCAAGACGTACATTACCTGATTGGAAAGGAGTCTTTTGATGGAATAAGATGAGATCTCTCATAGCAGGGGCGGAGCTGAAAGCTTTACAATGGGCGGGCTGTGTTCCTGGACACAGTCAGGATCTTCCTCTTCCTCTAATGGTGGTTAGTTGTTGTTGGGGGAGCAGGTTGGACTGATATTTTCTAAGGCTCGCCCTGTGATGGTGACAGGAAAAGCACTTTCAGCGAGGACATTTTGGCCCACTGGGTGGATGTGATGGCTGCAGTGGGAGTTTCACCGTTGGCCTCTTCTTTTTTTGTTGTAAAGCAGAAGCAATGAGGAGGGGACAGTGTCTGGATCTACATGTGTATATGCACTGTGTGCTTGTGCTCGTGTATGTCTGGAGTTATCATCCTTATTTTGAAATATTTTCGTATAAGCAGATGTACCTATTTTTAACATTGTTTTGTTGTTATACAACATTGCTATACTTTGGTGTATTGTTAAGAAAAGAGCTAATAAATAATATTATTATAAATACTGGAGATGTTTTTAAGTCATGAAAATACACATAGGAAATTATGTTGAGATAACAATATTTAAGGGTCTTCAGAGAATGAAAAACAAAATTATTATTCATGAACTTCATAACATCAACATCAGAGATATATCTCAGATATTGAGCTTTTATGTTATTTAGGTATATGAAGATGCTTTATCTTTGTTTTACAGAGGTATTGTAGTGATATAGTATTGCCCTAAAGTTGTCAGATTTTTGAGAGTGAGATAAAAAACAAGAAAAATGGTCAGCTTTGGAACTGAGGATGAGAAACTTAATTAGTCCCTACGATAAGATACGCTAGGCTACACCATGCTAAGATACGTTACAATACGATAAGATATGCTATGATACAATACTTAGGATACCATATGATACTTACGACACAATATCATTGATAAGATACTTCAGATACGATACAATATAATCTCCAAAACAATTTGAAACTTCACTTCAGAGTTTGTAAGGCTGTCCATTCAAATATATTGTTTCTTAGGTGAACCCACGAAACAATGGGGACGTCACAAGGAAGTTTTCTTTTTCAAAGATGAAATATCTTCTGGAGCTCCCCTTTAAAGCTGAGTCGCACTAACTGATCTTGACTTTTTGTTTTACGGTCATATGTCACACAGATATTAAAATGCACTTGATGTTAACTAATACAACTTATCTCTGCTGGAACCGTCACAGAGATCCTTCCTGTGAAAAACCCCCACTCGCTGCTACATCGATCTGTCCAGAAAGTGAAAGCAGGTAGGAAGCCGCCCTTGGATCTGGAAGGCTGCAGCAAAGGCTTAAGCCTGAAACATGCTTCTGCGACTGCGTCTGCGTCTTTTCACGCCGCTGTGGCGCAAGACTCGTTTTCATTCATGCTTCCCCAACCGTTGCGCGTCTTACAAAGCAATTCCGCGCCAGAACACTAGGCGGAGTAATGCTTTTTGTCGAAGACGACCTTAGAGACGCCTTCTTTCTTCTTCGTCGATTGTTTATTTACATAGCCACTGCGGCTCCTCGTAGCCTTTTTCTGGCGGACAAATCCGCCAGTCAGTGACAGGTTATGCAAGTGATCATACTATCGGATATCTTCTGCCAAGTGCTCTTCTATTTGGTGCATATTCGTTCTTCTAAATCTTCCGTGATTTCTGCCGGTATTATGGGGCATGAAACCGGAAATGCAGCTCCAGAAGGGATGTAGAGCAGACCAATCACAGCCTTGCGGGCTGAGTGAGCTTGCAGAGCTTTGCCGTAAATTTTAGAAAAGGGGGTCGACACCCGTCAGCACGTAAGGAGGGATACATAAGCACGTAAGGGCGCTTACGGGCCCGTGAAAACGCAGAAGCATGTTTCAGGCTTTACACGTGAAGCCACCCACCAGACCTCATTCTCAACAATAACATATGGTAACAAACAAGGGCCTCGGGCACTTCCTATTGGCTGCTGGCCTCACTGACATCATTTCACAGTCTTGATGCCAGTAGCCCACACGCTGGAGTTTCACACTTCGGCGATATTCACATAGATGATCTGGAGGCCTGACCTTTGCCGACTCATGTGGCCTTACACCATGATATCCTGTCCTCTCAGAAATCAGTTCTCAGACAAATTGCACTACACAACGTCCACGTGCGGATGAGTCATCTGTTTACCTCAGGAACACAGTTACTTGAGGCCAGGACTTATTTATTAGAGCTAATGAAGGCCGCTCAGTTAAATATGATGTTTTTTCCTTCATTTCTACTTATTCAGCGTAGAATGTAAAATGGAAATTTTGGACAATAGACTAGTCTTTCCCCTGCTAATGAAGTATATTGTTGTAGGAAGAATAAATCTGCTAGAAATAGAACACTCTATAAGAGACGGCTTTCAGTTATTATTCATTTCCATGTTAAGTGGATTTTGCTCTTGCTCCTGAGCTTCTGAATGTTGTCATTTTGTGTATGTGTTCATTATTTCATCTACCCTGCCTTTTATAAAACCACCATAGCTGACCACTTCCATTCTTGATCTCAGCCTCTCTTTCTCATTCCCACTCTTTCCTTTGACACTCCTTCAGCTCGTCTTCAGCTCGCTCGCTCCATGAGAGTCGTTAGCTGGGTGTCCTGATTGTGGCTCGGTCCCTGAGGCAGTGGGGCTACGGACAGATGGCAGCACAGTTGTAAAGCCAGGGGGGTAAGGAGAAGAGGGTAGCTGGCGTGGCGGTGGCTAAGGAGGTGGTCCATTCAAGGGCACGTTGTCAGTTGCCCGGGTGGAAGGAGAAGGAGGCTGGAGCAAGCAGCCGAGGATCTACAGGGCCTGCAGAGGTGATGGAGTCAAGGGTCCGTCTGTTGTTATTTATAGCTGGTGATGAGAACTCGGAAGCACAGATACAGTGTTTAAAGGCTGTTTCAATATATATTATTTGCTATAGGTTTGGTTTAGAGATGCTTGCAGCAGTCTACAGTCATGTAAGCAGCTGTAAGAGGCTTTGGTGCTTTGAGCGAAATACATATATATATATATATTCACACAAAAAAAATGACATGTAATGTAATATGTAATAATATTTGTGCAAGGTGGTAAAAACCATAATTTATCTATTCAAAGATTTGCTGTTTATCAAGTGTTTGTCATTCTCTGCTCATAAAGAAGAGTTTAAAACCACAACCTTCACTCAGGACCAATTATCTGTATGTAGATAAAATGTTTGGCCATATCACCGAGCCCTACATGCAACAGACATTTCCTTCCTCTAAGCAACTGCCCAAGGAAAATAGAACTTACAGCACAAGAGGACAGTCTCTTTTAAGCTCACCCAACAGGTCAACAGCGATAGTATTTTATTGTGGAGGAGAGTGCTCCTGACTGTGCTCATTTTAGGTTGTAAGTGTTACACTTCAACTTGAAGGACGAATAGTGCCTTTCACTCTTACCTGACAACTGTTCAAGGCCCTTTCAGCTTTCATATTCCTGAGTACTGATTCCTGTGGAGAGGTTTAAACACCTGCTTGTGAAATGAGATGATAAGTACTTAATGTTTGTTGTGGTGACTTGTAATTCTGGTAAATGATGCAACAACAGCTGTTGACATCATTCAGTCCCAGTGAACTATTGGATGAATAGTGGAGCGAGGATTTATTCTGCTTTATCTTACCTTTCAAATCTATATGATCAGTTTTAAAATCAGACACCCACTCATTCATATTAGCCAAACCAAAGTTGTGTCCCTTACAAGCTCTCTGCTGAAGCAAAGCTAATGATTTTACACATCTCAGTGGGAATCCCTTTCATTGAAAAATCTGGAAAGAAAAACACATTCGGAAATCCAGTATCACAGCAGAACAGAAGAGACTCCCTCTAACCCTTTTTCAGGTTTACACGTCACATATAATAAGAGAAAACCCTCTGTGGTTAGCTCTCACATTGAGCACTTGGGAGGAGGGATATTGTCAGCGTGAGCGTGTGGGGGAGAGGTACTCCTGAATGTGCTGACAAGCTGGTTAAGTGGGGTGTGGTCCCTGGTGGCCCGCTAGAGCGCTCTGATAAAGTTTTCTTGCCAAGTTACATTATCATATTGTCGACTTTATTTCCACTCTTTAATCATTTCTGAGCTCACGCTGCACTAATGCCGGATGAAGCTGAGCAGTCGTAGTGTACATTTGCCTGCACTGCTGAGGGTCAACATGACATATATAATTATTTCTCTCTTTAATTTAATCTTTTATTTTGTGTTCAGACCTGTCACCACCCAGTGTGTGTGTTGGAGAGCAGCAAAACACACTGCATCAGCATGACACACACAGATTTAACAAATCCTATTTGCATTGCATGGTGCATGTTGTCCATTCATATACATCCTCATCCAGCGGATTAAATAAATCTCTGTGTGCATGCATGTTTTTTAACCTAATTCCCCTGCTCTGCTCGGACTCCTGTCATTTTCTCTGAAAAACCATCCCTTCTATGAAAAATGAAGTTACTTGATATGCATTATAAATAGCTCCTCCGTGATTGGACGAGCCCAGATTCTCCCTGGAAGCTCTTCCGTATAGCAACAGCCCCCTCCCATCGCTCCTTCTTGCCTCTTTTCCCTGGAATCCCCCCTCCTTATCCCCCCTCCTTCCAATCTCCTTCACTCTCTCAAAACGCAGACAGATCTTGTCCTCCATGTGGCTTCACCCCTTACCCACAATGCACTGGGTGCTGCTATGGCTTTAGATGTGGCAGGCAGTGTCTGTGCAGGGGGCTCCTCGCCTCTTTTCTCTCCTCCTTTCCTCCGAGCCACAGACTGGTTTGCTCCTCCCGCTGGCTCCCACTGCTGCGGCAGCATCTGGATGTGGTCGGCATGGCAACAGCAGCGGGCCTGACCCCACCTCTTCTCCCTTTCTCCACATGCACACAATCTCTCTCTCTCTCTCTCTCTCTCTCTCTCTCTCTCTCTCTCTCTCTCGCTCTCTCTCTCTTTCTCATCCTCTCACACAGACGCCTCTCCCCCTCCTTCTCCCCCTCTCCCTCTCTTAAGCTTTTTTTTCTCTGTGGGACTGGGTGCGTTTCCTTCCAGCTTGACCTGGATTCTGCGTGAGGCGCCACGTCCGCCACGCTGAATGTGTGACAGTAGTGATGATGACACAGTGAGTGCATGGTCAACTGACCTGTTTCCAGACCCCTGAATGGTCAAAAACTCAAACTGGAAATTAGCCCTTTTCATCTCATCCCTTCTTCTTCTCTTGTTTTCTGTCTTATCATACTTTTATTTTTATTTCTCTTTCTCTGTCCCTGTTGTCTCACTTACTTTTTATTTTTATTTTATATTTTTCCAAGTTCTCCTTGTCTCTTTCTCCTTTCCGCTCCTTACTTCTTTCTCCTCTCCTCTGTTCTTCCCTCCCCTCCTCCAACAATCTCTATCCATGTGCTTCAGGGAAGAAACAAGGGGCTGCACACACAAAAAAAAGAGAAAAAATCATGTACAGGAGTCAGATGTATCCTCCCCTCCTCCTCCATCATCACAGCACTCCACTTCACACCTCGAGCCACTCTAGGAACCCCTCCTCTTCCTCCCCCCCGTCACAAATCCTCGCCTCCTCCTCGGCTGAATATCTGAACAAAGATTTATCAGTCTCCTGGAGGCAGCTATAGCTCTGTTTTTGTCACATTGACGTATGTAG
Organism: Platichthys flesus; assembly: GCF_949316205.1. Lineage (NCBI taxonomy): Eukaryota > Metazoa > Chordata > Actinopteri > Pleuronectiformes > Pleuronectidae > Platichthys > Platichthys flesus. The sequence continues at coordinate 12,880,491 of NC_084951.1, forward strand.
CTCAAAAAATACACAGCGTTTATTGTGCACCCCCTCTTTCTTGGCTCTCTGTGTGACTATAGATGAGGGCAATCCAGCAGCACTGTGCGCACATGGAGCTCTAGACCCACACTTTGCTTGAGATGAGTCACTGTCAAGTTTTCATCTAATCAGGGGAAATTGTTCTCTGTGCAGGGAGAGAAGTACAGTAGGTAGTAAAAGCTAATTTATTATGACAAATAATTTAATATCATGGACCGCACTCTACAGATTATCACATACTTTTTCATCTGTTCTTATTCCTTTGATCTGAAATATAGTTTATATATGAAACGATTAGATTATTAGATTAGATTCAATGGATCTCAGTGGCTCTGTTTCAATGGTTTGTTGAAAACCATTGTCTGCATATTTTCATTTGGGTATTTTTTTTACTCATTATGAATCTTCTTTTACAGTATTTGGTTTCTCATGCTCTGATGTGCATATGTTGCTTTTACTGTATATTACCATACATTTTTATTTTCATTTGATTTGATAGTTCCTTCGTGACACGAGATAAGAGATTCTATCCTCTTCAGACATGAGTCAACTTGGCTTTGTGGGAAGAAACAACAAAAATACTCTGCATCTGCTCTGAGATTCTGCGGCATAATGGAAAGTACTCAAAGATTTTCCTTTAACATAACCATTTCGGGAAAGTCTCCGATAGTGCAAAAAATGCTGGGTCTGGCATTGGCGAGTATTTGCACAGATCTAATGCCATGTCTTTATAGTTTAACGCTGGAATTGTTTTTTTTCTTTTCCCCGGAAATCACTTCCTTTCATCGTTGCTCTAAAGCGACAGTTGCACTCTGCTATAAGAGGAAGAAGAGGAGGAAGGGATTTCTGGTAGTGAAGCATTATCCCGAGCTGTCTAACATGTTAGTAACTTTTTTCAATATTTCTCACTGGAAAGTCCCACAAGTAAAACAGCAACATGTGCTGTATGCAAGATTGGAGTTTCGAGGGGTGGCCCTAGGGTTACGATCTTCAAACGTATCCATCTCATAAAGCATCTGAAAAGCAACTTCCATACAGGGTTAGTAGAATATATCTGCTGAAATACATTATAAAAGTTTTGATCTAAATGAATTGCCATCAGATTAAAACTCTGTATTTGCAGATAAGCAAAGTCAAGGTTTTGGAATTGATATCGGGAAGTGAAAACTATTTACCCACAGTGAGTGTGATGAGTAAGTGCTGTGACAGATAATATAAAAACATGCGACAGTGGAGCATTAGAATATGTTGTGTCGTTTGGCCCGGCAGTAAAGTCTGATCCTGGCACATCTGTCCGTCTCAGAAGAAAACGGCGTCTTCTTGTGTGCTCTGGTGCTTCCTCCACATGCGGACAGGGAGAGATGTTCACTTTGATACGTATTACTCGGACAGATTCACAGGAGAATTACACCCACGAGAGAGTGTGTCTTGATCAAATGAGTCTTTTCTAATTGAATCTGCTCAAAGCGCTTGGAGTCCATCATGGCTCAGTCAGTGAGTTGAGCGTACTAATTGTCTTCTGCCTTCTCTCTCCCTCTTCTCCTCTCCCTTAAACTTCTGCATGTCTTTCTTCATCCCCCCCATCCCTATACTCTCTCTTTCCTTGCACTTGGCCCGTCTCCTGATCACACCTCCGCCCCATCTCATCCTCCTGCAACACCTCTCTCTGCCCCTCTTTCCGGGCTTCTCCTCCATCTCCTCTGTCTCCTGAAGTAGAGGTGCTGGACCAGCAGAGGGTGCTGAGGACGGGTTGCCTGGTGAGCAGCGTCCACACTCCACCCATCCGGCGAAACAGCAAACTGGCCACGCTGGGGCGCATCTTCAAGCCCTGGAAGTGGAGAAAAAAGAAAAACGATAAGCTCAAGCAGAGTTCCACAGGTACGGGCCACAGGGTGGTGGTTGTGAAGGGGAAGCCGTAGATTGGTTCCATAAACACAAGCACCCACTCACATTACCCAACCCGTATAATGAATCAGGCAGAGAGAGATAATGAGAGGGTGTGGTACGAACAGCTGAAGGTAATGCCAGGACGCCTCTGTAATCATCTGGATAAAATGACATTATGTTTGCTGCAAAATAAAAAAAGATTTTTACAATGTTTCCAACATGCGGCTGAATTTCCTCTCCAGGAAATGGGAAACGATATATATCCTTGAAGTAATATGTTGTATTGTTTGAAATAGAAAATAGTATAATAACAGTAACATTAGTAACTTTATTTATAACATAACAATGAATTTGCCTGACTAATTTAATAAAGTGCCAAAAGCAAAATGTCACTCAGTGGAGTGCATTACTTAAGAAACATTTAAATTCACATTCCCGTGACCCACCTCTTTCCACCGAGTGTGTCAACGAAATCATAAACCTGCTCACATACAAACAGACACGGGGTGAAAAAATAACCCTCTTGGCAGAAGGAACAGAAGCAGGTTCAGCATCAATACCAGAAACTATTTCTTTCTATCACTGGAGATAAAGGTCACATAATCGTATTAGTCCACAGACATTTTAACAGCTACACACACTTCTCTCCTCTCCTCCTGTCACAGATGTAGCATTATCCAGTGGCCTTCTATGCCACGACCCCAACTCTCCCACCCGGGGATGCTGCTCGGAGGGTGCAGTCCTGATCGGAGGATTCGGGGGGTCTATGAACTCAAACCTCGCAGTCAGCAGCGTGGAATACCTGGGTCCTGAGGAGGAGCCCCCCCCTTCAGGTAGGACAGACAATCTGACAGAAGCAACAGAATCATAGGGCTGTTAAAGCAGCAAGTAAGAGATAAGGGTAAATAGATTTGCGTTGGCCAGGTTGGCTCTATAGCTGATCAATGTGAGACTGTAGAAGATCGCTGTGATCAATTTGATAGAAGTTTGAGTTATGTGCACACAAAGGAATGGAGACATGTTCTACATATGTGCCTGTAGAGGGCAGCAGAGACAAATCAATGAGAATCTCAGCTCTCTCATAGAGGTCTGTACATGTCCACTTTATGTGTATTTGTCAAAAATCAATGAATATTATCAATCAATACTTTGTCAGGTAACACTGTAACTTGAACAATATTTGTAAGTGTAATGTTTCTAAAGTACAGGACAGTTTAGTTTGTTGGAACATTTTCAAAACAAAATGTTACAACTACTGTTTTAAATATAAAATATTTTTCTTCACAGGCTTATATTTTCAGTTCTTTTCAATTGTATTTCACTTTAATTATGTGCTATTATTTTCAATTCAACCTCACTGCTGCCTAGAATACTCCTTTATAGCTGCTTCTACCAGCAGTGCCATTGTGTTTGCATTAATTTGCAGCAACACTCATAAATGCTTTGTTCTTCTTCATTAATGTCCACCAGTAGCCGCCCCTCTCCAGGACTGTGAACAAGTGGAGGACAATCTACCCCCGCCCGAGGACGAGGGAGACGAGAGGACGCACCCTGCTGGGGATTTACCTGAGGGGCTGCAGGACGAGGGAGACCAGGTGGAAGACAGACCAGAGGAGGAGATTCCTCCGGGAACCTCCCCACCACAAGTACCTCCGAAACTGTTGCCTCAGCTGAGCACTGGAGATGGTGAGTTAGAATTATCTAAGCTGAGCCACGTTTTCCAGCAGGTTGCAAGAAAACCACTTTTTGCATTTTTCCCTGTGTTCGCATTTCCTCCTCAACATGTTCACATCCTGTCTCAAATTAAACAGTTGTGAAGTCAGGTGGATGCAGAGTCTGAATTCCTCTGAGTGAAAACCTTTACGTGTTTTCACTTCAGCTCAGTGTCTCAAATTATCTCCGGCCCCTGTGACCTGCAAACTGTTTTGCAGAAGAGGAACAGAAAGAGGGGAAGAGATTGATCTTGTTTACAATGTTTCTCTTCTCCTCCTCCTCCCTCGCTTTCAGATTCAGGGCCTGCGTCGCTCCCCGCTCACCTGCCCAACTCCTACCTCCCCAAGGAGCCTCCCCCCAGGGCCACAGAAAGCATGGCTTCGATGACCCTGCCTCTACGAGGGTCACTGGCCAACACCTCAGGGTCACCACATCTAGGCAATATGATTCATCCTCCCATGCCCCCTAGCTGCATTATGGAGGAACTGCAGAGAGCGTTCGCTTCCAAGAACAGGCAGGAAAGGTGAGTCCTCAGTTCGACCCCATCCCTCTGTTTATATGAGCCGCCACCCTGAGAAATACTGTGACAGTGAAAAGCAAATAAACTGCTTTGTTTAATGTCACTTATATCCCTTCCTGATTGGATACGATGATAATATACAGTACATATAGTGTGTAAAATTTAAAGTATACGTGTGTATAGGGTGACTAGAACGAGGCTCACAAATATCCCCTTTCTAACACTATGGCCATTTGTACTGTCCAGGTTTACAAGTAATAATCAATTGTTTTAAATCTAAAATTGTTGAGACAATATTTAAAAACCAAAAGTGTCCCTCCACCCACAGCCATCGACAGTGATCCTTCTTTTGTTCTCCCCTCAGCGTCCATGAAGGGTGTGAGCAGGCCTCACCCCCGCGGCTGTGGTGTTCTGACGGCCGGCTCTCTCGCTCCTGCAGCTCTGAGAACCAGCACAAGCTCTCTTTTGTGGGCGGCTGTGTGGGGGGCGGAAGGTCCGACTGGCCCAGGAAGGAGGCCGAGGAGAACAAGGAGAACATGCGGCTGGACCAGTGCTTCTCTAACACCTCGGGCCTCCCCAACGACCTGGAAGAATGGAACGACTCCGTCATCTCTGGTATGTTGACGAGTGATAGTGGGATTTTCAGTGCGGCATCTAAATATTTGGACAATCGCCTCTTGTTTTCGGCTCAATACGGCACATATTGAATTTAAATTGAAATAGTCCCTCCATGGTTAGAGCGACATTTTATATGAATGTAGATACATCTGAACTATAATGATAGTTTAATCCTGTAATTGTCTTCCTGCGCTGACCTGAAATTGGAAGTACTGTCAATAGCCAACATCTAAATTATAGCTTGCATCCTGTAATATCGATTCCATCCCGGATTCTAAATACACCCAGACTTTCTGTTGCCTCTCTAAGCTTGTGCACTTTAATCAAATTACCATTTATTTAAGAAGTTGAAAAATTTAAAGCTGCACTAATTTATAGTTTTAAATTAACAATAGGTGTGGTTACTATGTAATCTGAAAGGGGTTGCTCGTAGTCGGGGGGCAGTTTCCAGCTTAACCTGTTGAATAATAGCAGCCTCAATTCAAATAGATTGAAGCCTGGCAACTTACAACAAACCACATCATAATATAAACTTTACCGACAGGCAGAGTTTCTCACACTGAGGTTAGTTATGTTATGTAAGTTCAGATGTGATGTGAACAACAGCAACCAGATAATTCTACTAATACCGCAATTATTATCAGTTGTGAAATATCCTTGTTGTTCAGGTCTTTGCAAATAAAAGCCCTGACAAATGGGCACCCGGGGGAAAACTTGCAACAGCCACAGGTTTGATTCCGACCCGGCCCTTTGCAGCGTTGCCTCCCTGCTCCTTCTGCTTATGTCAGACATATTCCACACACCAAATGCCCAACAAACATCTTGAAAAATAATAAATAGGTGAGTTTGAAGAGCAAAACCCTGAAGCCCTATCTTGACAAGTAAAATCAAATCCTGGATCTCTCCATTTGTCCTGATCTGATCCAAAGTATGAAGGCTTCTTCTTTGGATCATGCCCCGCCCCGCCACAAAATTTCCTGGAAATCTGTCCTGAGTAATTCTGATGAAAGACAGGCAGACACACAGCAATGGAAACACAAGGTTATAAAAGCAGTTCTGTCACAAACTGACAGAGGGAACCTGAGGCGTTTGGGCTCCAATAATTATAAATACTGTTTATAATAAAAAAATTTACAAAAAGGGCAACATGACGTACAAGGATTTGGATCCCGAGGCTGAGAACCTGTACTTTACAAAAATAATTATTGTTTCATTTGATTTCCAATGTGTTGCAGTAAACAGTACTTCCAAGCTGCTCTCTAAGTAATGCTCAGTGTGTGAGGAAACATGTTAAGATCTAGCAGCGGGGAACATTTTCATGGATTAAAAAGCTTTACTCATTTACCGTAAGCATATTGTTGGGTCCGGAAAAGGGAGGAGATGTGTGTAAATGTGTGTTTGCACGTTGCAGGCACACTTCCTCGCAGGCTGAGGAAGGAGCTGCTGTCTGTAAAGCTACGAAACAGGCCCAGCAAGCAGGAGTTAGAGGACAGGAATATCTTTCCGGTGAGGAGCGACCAGGAGCGGCAGGAAATTCGCCAGCAGATTGAAATGAAACTCGCCAAGTAAGTAATGAAATGGATGTTGTATTTTGTCTTGTGGTAGAAATATATCGTGATGTTTTATTGACATCGGGGACGGAATTTCTCTTTGTCATTGCTTGGATATTTTTCTGGTTACAATCTCTTACTATCACACATCTCATCACAAAACTCAATTGTGAAAAAACTCCCGATCCCACAATGTTAAAGACATCCTGGATCTACCCCTTTGTCCGGATCAACCCCAAAATTAAATGGGCTCTTTCTTTATCAATCACATTTCATTTTTTTTTCCCATATTCACCAATTTGCCTCATAGGAAAAAGTGTGACATCCTCTGCCCTCGAAGTCCTGAAAAAAGAACCAAACTGTTCCTGTTTACATCCCGTTAATGAATTTACACATTTGTACATACAACTAGTGCCATCTACTGAACAGTAGAGGTACCTGCATCTAATCCAGCTGGAGCAGGGGTCACTAACAGGGGGACCGCGGTCCATGTCCAGACCCAGAAGCCGTCCCGTACGGACCCGGACCTTACAGCCCAAACAGAAGGTTATGATTTAAAACCTGACGGGGCGCTTCTGTTTGTAACCGGCGCAGCTTTTGTAGTCTTCACGGAAGTGGTGTAGTGGATGAGGAAACGCACAGACCAATTGCATGCGAGTTTAGCCATCCCACGTGATACTACTCAGCCAATCAAGTCTGTGCATCCCAGGCAGATAACATTGCGACTCTACAGTGCAGACAGATGAGACAGCTAGAGGCAAGCTACACATGAAAATCTGGTAGAAAGAAAAAGAAAGATAGCATTACAGGTAGAGAAAACCAAGGGAGAGATACAGACGACTGAGACGCAGAAAGGGCGAGAAACAAAGGAGTGAGACGGAGAAAGGGCGAGAATCAAAGGAGTGAGACCGAGAAAGTGGAGAAACAGGAGTGAGATGGAGAAAGTGGAGAAACAGGAGAGAGATGGAGAAAGTGGAGAAACAGGAGTGAGACGGAGAAAGGGCGAGAAACAAAGGAGTGAGACCGAGAAAGGGCGAGAAACAAAGGCGTGAGACCGAGAAAGTGGAGAAACAGGAGTGAGATGAAGAAAGTGGAGAAACAGGAGTGAGACGGAGAAAGTGGAGAAACAGGAGTGAGACGGAGAAAGGGCGAGAAACAAAGGAGTGAGACGGAGAAAGTGGAGAAAGAGGAGTGAGATGGAGAAAGGCAAGAAACAAAGGAGTGAGACGGAGAAAGGGCAAGAAACAAAGGAGTGAGATCGAGAAAGTGGAGAAACAGGAGTGAGATGGAGAAAGTGGAGAAACAGGAGTGAGCTGGAGAAAGTGGAGAAACAGGAGTGAGACGGAGAAGGGGCGAGAAACAAAGGAGTGAGACGGAGAAAGTGGAGAAACCAGAATGAGATGGAGAAAGGCGAGAAACAAAGGAGTGAGACTGAGAAAGTGGAGAAACAGGAGTGAGATGGAGAAAGGCGAGTTTCAAAGGAGTGAGACTGAGAAAGTGGAGAAACAGGAGTGAGATGGAGAAAGTGGAGCAACAGGAGTAAGATGGAGTAAGGCGAGTTTCAAAGGAGTGAGACGGAGAAAGTGGAGAAACAGGAGTGAAATGGAGAAAGGCGAGAAACAAAGGAGTGAGACAGAGAAAGTGGAGCAACAGGAGTAAGATGGAGTAAGGCGAGTTTCAAAGGAGTGAGACCGAGAAAGTGGAGAAACAGGAGTGAGATGGAGAAAGGCGAGAAACAAAGGAGTGAGACTGAGAAAGTGGAGAAACAGGAGTGAGATGGAGTAAGGCGAGTTTCAAAGGAGTGAGACCGAGAAAGTGGAGAAACAGGAGTGAGACGGAGAAAGGCGAGAAACAAAGGAGTTAGACTGAGAAAGTGGAGAAACAGGAGTGAGATGGAGAAAGGCGAGAAACAAAGGAGTGAGACTGAGAAAGTGGAGAAACAGGAGTGAGATGGAGAAAGGCGAGAAACAAAGGAGTTAGACTGAGAAAGTGGAGAAACAGGAGTGAGATGGAGAAAGGCCAGAAACAAAGGAGTGAGACAGAGAAAGTGGAGAAACAGGAGTGAGATGGAGAAAGGCGAGTTTCAAAGGAGTGAGACCGAGAAAGTGGAGAAACAGGAGTGAGATGGAGAAAGGCGAGAAGCAAAGGAGTGAGACTGAGAAAGTGGAGAAACAGGAGTGAGATGGAGTAAGGCGAGTTTCAAAGGAGTGAGACCGAGAAAGTGGAGAAACAGGAGTGAGATGGAGAAAGGCGAGAAACAAAGGAGTGAGACTGAGAAAGTGGAGAAACAGGAGTGAGATGGAGTAATGCGAGTTTCAAAGGAGTGAGACCGAGAAAGTGGAGAAACAGGAGTGAGATGGAAAAAGGCGAGAAACAAAGGAGTGAGACTGAGAAAGTGGAGAAACAGGAGTGAGATGGAGAAAGGCGAGAAACAAAGGAGTGAGACAGAGAAAGTGGAGAAACAGGAGTGAGATGGAGAAAGGCGAGAAACAAAGGAGTGAGACTGAGAAAGTGGAGAAACAGGAGTGAGATGGAGTAAGGCGAGTTTCAAAGGAGTGAGACCGAGAAAGTGGAGAAACAGGAGTGAAATGGAGTAAGGCGAGTTTCAAAGGAGTGAGGCGGAGAAAGTGGAGAAACAGGAGTGAAATGGAGAAAGGCGAGAAACAAAGGAGTGAGACAGAGAAAGTGGAGAAACAGGAGTGAGACCGAGAAAGTGGAGAAACAAAGGAGTGAGACCAAGAAAGTGGAGAAACAAAGAAGTGAGACCGAGAAAGTGGAGAAACAAAGGAGTTAGACGGAGACTTTTGAGTCAAGATGTGAAACAGAAAAATTTAAATGATAGATTTTGCTCCCTTTATTTTATTTTTCTGAAGTGAAGCCCTTTATTTGAACATGCACAATTGTCACATTTGATTTATTTTCTCTTATTTTGAAATGCAGCCTTATTTTTATTTAGTTCATGAGAGAACATTATACATATCTGCACTCATACATATATGTTCAAAAAGTCCTACTGTTTTAATTTGATTCGACAGTCAGGTGTGAGTACATCCAGATGTTGATACAACTACTAGGCTTCTTAAATATATATCACACTAAATAGTCAGACTTGATCTTCCGGACCTTTGCTTCTAGACAATTTCTCTAACTGGACCTCTTTAAATTTTAGTTGAATACCCCTGAGCTAGAGTCTATGAGCACAAACACTGAACAGAGTCTTAGAGACGATATAAGAGGTGGAATGATTATTTTGGTTTTCTTATGACATCAGATAACAGAACAAGTTGCCCTTTCTTGGCCCACGTCTTTCCACCAAATGTATAGAAATATAGTTTGTTTTTTTTGCGTAAACATAACCTCCTCACCGCTATTCATGGTGCAACAGTGCCAGCTCATGACAGACCCTGGCAATTCCCCACTGCAGGGACGGACTGCAGTAAATCCTAAATGACCTGGGTTACATAAAACCCAATGAGGTGAATGGGAGATCAAAAGTGGGATCCAAACAGACGATCTGATCCTGTTGCACAGACTTGATTTTTGTTGTATAATCACTCAGCGCTCAGAGGAATCTGTTTGGGTGTGATACTTTTCACTCGAGGCCAGTTCCCCACCATGTAAGCCTCTCTGTCATATTCCACCGCCACATGTTATTTCCAGATGTGGTTTGAGAACGAAACCTCATGTTCAGTGAATTCCTGGATGTTTCAAAAAGAACATTTAGCTGGAGAGCAACAAGTGCCGACAGCCCCGCCGCTTCCAGGAGATCTCTTTGCACCAAACACCTTGTGGTTCCCTGCCAGGACGTTAATAGAACTGGTATTTGTGATCTAACTGAGAAACTTCCTGACGGCGGCAGGCTCGTGTGCGCATGTATCACAGTTCTTTAGCACCAGCGCATCAAACAGGGGCACACAGCGGCTTTGCATAACCCGCCGTGCGAGAATTCACAGCCGAGCGCAGAGTGCCACCCACACTTTCTGCAGAACGAGATCTATCGTCTGTCTGTGAGGCGCCTAAGAATACCTCCCCCCTCGTCTATTCTTAGACCGACTGGAAGAAAGACGTTTTTATTGCAAAAGCAAAAAAAACAAAAGCGTCCGCAGGTTAGCTAAGCTCACGGGTTGGGTCAGGTTGGGGATGGAGCATGACTGTGGCTCGGGGTACCAGCCAGCGGGGGGTCAGCAGCTTTGAAGACGGAGAGGTTCCACTTGTAGCACAGCGGCGAAAGGAGCTGCCTGTTATGCAAAGAGCCGGTTCTGGGCGGCACAAGGGTTCGAAAGATGGATAGCCATTCTAAATGTCTTTACACGTGCGAAAAAAAAGAAAGGCGTCAGAGGGATCAGGCAGGATTCCTTAAAGCAGCTTTGTGTTGGGTGCTGACGCTTTGGAACAGCTGTGATATGAAATGTGATGCAGATAAAAGCAGCTGTTCTCTTCTGCTGCTAAAGCTAAATAAGATACTTCTCCATCTTCAGCGTCAAGCATGGGAGCAGAAAAAAAACGCCTTTTCATTCTACTGTACGATGCACCCGAGGCACACTGCACCATTTGTTTGGGTGGTTGGTGTTGAGGGGGGGTGTGTGTGTGCGTGTGTGTGTGTAGGGGGGGTCCATGGCTAAATATAGCTCAGAGTGGGGAGGAGGAAAGGCAGACGTAGGCTCATTTCCCCCCTGGGCATGCATACTGGATCCCAAAACAATCCATCACACCCTATCACTGGATTTCTCCTCCAGTTTTAGATTCTCTCTCTTTCTCCTTCTCCGTCCGCTCGCCCGAAGCTTCACAATGAGAGAAACCTGCCGCTGCACCTCCGCTGCTCATCAGGCAGGAGGTAGCATCAGGACTTACGCCGGGGATAATGGCACCTGGTCTGTCCGTCGTGTCAGTGATAGATGACCTTTCTATCTTTAGACTACCCCCCCCCCCCCCCGCCCGCCTGGCATCTTTTACTGCTGCCGAATTCTGCTGCTTCTAATCTTACATTGTTCAATAATGCATCCCCCCCCCCTCTCTCTCCAAATGTGTTGTCAGGGAGTTAATCAGCAGAAATAATGTGTGTGTGTGTGTGTGTGAGAGTGTTAAGGGGGGGGCTGCCGGCTACTGTACCAGCAAAATGGAGAAGGCTATTTTGGCCCCCAGTGCATTTGGCAGTGGAGATCAAAGTAGGAAAGCCTCTGTCACCCAGTGCTCTGGTTTCTCTTTCTTTTGTTCGGATTTGTCTCTCCTGCATCGACTGCCTCGTGAGATTTTTCTATTGGAACCCATTTGATTGCAGGAGCTCCAGAGTGGCTGACAGGAACCCAGGTGCCAACAGGCGTTAGTGCGTCATAAGGATATTCTGGGGATACCTGCCATGGTATCCTGGAGCCGGATGGTGGAGCTTAGTGGGAGAGAAATGGTGCAGTGAGTCAGTGTGTTGTCTCGTGCACTGATACTTCCCATCATATGTAAAAAAAAACAGTCTTCTGTCCCCCTGAAAGCAGACAGGCCGGTGAACGTGATTCACTGGGCTCACCACGAGCCAGATCGGACTTTGCTACAGGAATATTATATATCTGAATATTATTTCAGATTCAGCGAGGAGACAAAGACCCAAACACAAAAAAGGAGTGGGCAGTGGGCGTTTCTAAAAATAGCCTCGGAGTCGCTGCGTAGCACACACAGCACCGCGTGCAGGAGAGAAATCCCCATCAGCGTGTTGCTAGGGAGAAGCGAGGCGTTTTCTGCAGGAAGACTCCATTGTCTCGAAGATACCAAGTGTTGTTGCCAGGCAACACAGCGAGCGGGTCAATAATACAGTGGTTCTATTCGCTGGGGCTTTGGGAGTGTTTTTTAGTTTCACCAGTTTAGAACGTACCAGTGTCTGAGCTGCGGGGAACACTGGGTCCCTCCGTTGGGTTTGTGGAAAAGTCGTGATTCAGCAAGGGGGTCTCTGTGACTTTGCTGCCCCCCCCCCCCACCCCACCCACACACACACCTGTGGATGAGATTCTCAGAAATGTGCGTAAGTTAAAATATAAAGCACAATTCAACGACAAGGCGATTCAAAGTGCACTTCATGAAATATGAAAGGCATAGTGACAAATTGTAAACCCAAGACATATTACGTGGTAAAGGACGAAGGAAGACGATAACAGAAGCACATTTTTTCCGTTTGCCAGAGGTCGCACGCAGGAATAAATTGATCGAATAGCTCCATATTGATGACTAACCCTGGAAGACTTTCTTTAGTGTCTACGTTTCATTTTCAGCCTTATTTCTCAGAAGAGAATCCACAACAGAAGTCCAACTGTTGAATTTGTCCCTGTGCTGCTCCTGGATTTCTGGTCACACACGTGTTAATTGACGCAGACTTATTGCTGGCCTGTGCTCATACACAGCATCGATCATTAACAGTGATGGTGGTGGGTTAAAAATAACATGGGACACTTCATACTTTTCCGTGAACGCTGCTTTCTTTCATGTGGTGAAAGGTCGACCGAAGTAGAACACATGTACAGAACCAGCCTGAGCTGAACGCTTCTCATTACATAACCCATCATGGTGCCTTCTGCGTGCAGATGGGAGCGCCAGTTGTTTCGTAAATGTGTTAAGCTGGTTCACAACGGGCTTAGATTGTATTAAGGGGGTTAAGAAGACTAGGAGGCCTGTCCACATGAACTATTGTTCAGGAGAACACTGCCACCATTTCCATCGGCATCTCTGTCAGACATGTTCTTTCCCCTAAAATACTTTAAACAGTGATGTAGCACTTCATTTATGTTAGACACCGTCTTTTCTCATGAGAGTTTTGCATGTTGTTATTGTGTTGATGTGCTTTGTTACAATCACTCTGAGGTTTATTTGTTTTTTTTCCTCCAGTTAAAAGGGTTTTCCTCCCCTCTTGTCTAGTGCTCTGGTCAGAATATGTGTAAAATGTGGTTTATTGTTTGAAAATTAGCTTTTCAGACAAACTCGCACAGCCGACAGCCGCTTTGTGTCTGGGTCTCAGTGCATGTGACCTAACTTTGATGTCTGTATGTCTGTACTGGGCAGAACTATAAAGTGTGCTGGGTGGGCCCAGGTGAGGGGGATAAAGGGGGTCCTGCTGGGCGGCCGCCTCCTGCCCTCTCTGTCCTTTTCCACCTCTGGGGGGGGGCACATGCTGTCTGGAGCTGAGCCCTGTTGTGCAGCTCACATTTATTAATAATTCAAAATATGAATAGTTCACAAGCACAGGGGTTTCTGGGAGGGAACGGAAACAAACACCGGATTCGGGAGAGACCTTTCCGGCGCCTTGATGGTGAAGGGAACGTGTCAACTTTATTGTCAATTCTACCACTCGAGCAGGGCAGTCAGGATTTAAATGTGGTTTCTCTCTGATCCCTGTGGTAAACATATAAGTAGAAATACAAGTACACAGTATATAGATAGATTGAGCAGTGCAAAATACTATAGAGAGAGCAATGTATGAGTAGAATAGCACCAGGCGTAGTCAAATAGCTGCAATCACAGTAAAAACGACAGCGATCTGACAAGCGAGTGGTGCCTTTAGTGTTTTGGACGAGTTTTATTATGTGATCAAAATAGATTTCGAGACTAAAGGACTGAGCTGGTGCAGCAGCGGCACGGCGGGTGGGACTGTGCCAGTGGCCCAGTGTGTGGACCGGGCGGAGGATGGGGAAGCCTCCAGTGAGTGGGATTCTCTCGAAGCTCCGCCCTCCACAAATTATGCATGTAGTAACCAGGGAGACTGAGGGAGTCGCGCCCCATCACGACCCAGTTCAGACGCGCCTGTGCTCGGTGGAGGATAGTGGAGACGAGCCGCCGCCGCCGCTGTGGAGAACGACAGCCGAACACGAGCAGCCGAGCACGAGCACGTCCTGACATGCAGCATCGGTCCGGCGCACAGTAACCTGGCGGAGGATTCCCGAGAAACACCTCAGAGGAGTCGGAGCTTCTTCTGTGTCCAGATGTGGGGAGCGCCTCTGCCCAAGCACCACAGCCGCGGATCGGATGCGAGATGGAGAAATAGGGGATTCCTGTGGAGGGCGCGCACGGTGAAGAAGCGAGAGCCGGTTTAAGGAGGACAGGAGAGGACAGGAGAGGGCAGGGGAGGACAGGGGAGGACAGCTTGAGACACAATGGTTCAAAACGTGGTTCTGGTGTTTCTCCGCAGGAGGCTGAGCCAGAGACCGAATGTGGAGGAGCTGGAGAGTCGGAATATCCTCAAACGTGAGTTTTTCAACGCATCTTTTTTTTCCCAAAAGTGAAACCTTTCCGTTTGAATTTTTTTAGAAAAACACACACTCACTTAAGACCATGCATTTTTGATAGCGCAGCCCGGCCCGGTGCCTGGTTGATTATTCAGGAGCAGGAGAACGCATCACTGCACATCCCCTCCCTCCACTCTGATCCCTGTGGAAGGTGCTGGAGGATGGAGTTGAACACAGGAACTTGAAATCACCAGATTTTTTAAATCAACATACATCCTGCACTGCTCCCAGTTGACCACATGCCCCTTATATGGATTTCTCTCTGGTTTCCAATTTATGTAACTGCAATATACATTTTCTATCTGTGCAATGTTAATATCACATATGCTCAATATTGTTTAACTGTTTGTCTGTTTTTTTTTAACATCTGAATTAACTCTATATCCCAGAGTCCCTTGTGTTTATATTGTATATTTGACCAGTCATTACCTTTAATCTGTTGCTTTATTTCACTGTTGCCTTTTTGCTGCTCTAACACAGTAAACTCCCCACAGTGGGAATAATAAAGGATTATCTGATTAGTTTGATTTAAAAATAATCTAAACTCATTAATCATTTAAATTAAATTACTATGATATCTAATGTGTTTTTAAACACTCACTTGTTGATGTTTGGATTAATAATTTATTTGTTGTCTTGTTTTTTCCAGAGAGAAATGACCAGACAGAGCAGGAGGAGAGGAGGGAGATCAAACAGCGGCTCAACAGAAAGGTACAAACTGTGTGACTGTGTATTTTATTCTTGATAACGAATCAATACTTATGAATAAATGGACACTGTACATGTGAGGCACATGGGGACAGTAGTGTAGTTTAGTAAAACTTGATAGAAGCCAGTAATAATCGCCCCCCCCCCCCCGCTTCATTGTGTGTTCCAGCTCAACCAGCGGCCCACAGTGGACGAGCTGCGAGACAGAAAGATTCTGATCCGCTTCAGCGACTATGTGGAGGTGGCCAAAGCTCAGGACTACGACAGGAGAGCAGACAAGCCCTGGACCCGGCTCTCGGCAGCTGATAAGGTGTGTGTGTGTGTGTGTGTGTGTGTGTGTGTGTGAGAGTGAGACACAGGCAAGGCAACTCATGTTTTATTTATTTTTAAACCAAGGTTTTTAAAAACGTATTACCTTCCACTAACCGCTTTGATGCATCACCAAAACAAAATTAAGGCCAATATTATTCCAAATATTAACTAAGATCTCGAGTCGAGCATTTTCACTCGCATGACACTCCATGATTTGTGGATGTTTTCCCTCTCCTGTCTCTGCCCCTGCTCGTTTTCTTCATAGTGTCTCTTCAAATTTGATCTATAACACATGGAAACTCAACTCTCCACTCATGCATGTTGCTGCTAATCCTTTGTCGTATTTTTTTTTGTTTCATCACATGGTTTTTCCTCCTGCTGTCATGTTTCTGTTCCCCGAGGTTGCAGCGGCCCGATGGCTTAGGATGCACTTAAGGGATGCACTAATGTTTTTTTCCCTCCTCTCCCCTCCCCACAGGCGGCAATCCGAAAAGAGCTGAACGAATTCAAAAGCACGGAGATGGAAGTGCACTCCTCGAGCAAACACCTGACGAGGTCAGTGTTCTACGGTGCATGTCTGTGGAATGTGCATGTAAGGCTCTATTCTGGGCAACAGCGATTCTAAATATAGCCCTCCTCGCTCATCACGAGAGCACCCGGGAGCTAAAGATAGATGGCAGTGCTTGTGGATGCGGGGGAGGGGGAGCTTGTCCTCTGGTGGGCTCGTACAGTCAGGCAGAGAGATGCCACAGTGTCCTTGGTCGGGTTTGTTTGGAAAGCAGCGGTCCTCGCTGTGAGTTCTGACAGTGACCCAGAGCGAGGACAGGGGACATGGTATACGTCTGTCCCTTCCACATTAAGTGCCTGCGCTCAAATAGCCCCACAGTCCTGATTAATAGCTGCAATTATAGCTGGGTGTGATGACAAAGGCACCTTCTGCTGTCACGATACGTTACTGATCCTCTTCACGTTTGTCTCTTCAGGTTCCACCGGCCATGAAAGTGGGGAGTTTCTTCTGTGAAGAAATGCTGAGCGTAGAAATTTTCCTGAGGCTGCTACAAGCTGCTCAGAGGTGGCAGCTCAAAGAGCCTGAAGCTTTTTTTGTCTTCAGCGTGTCTTTAAACAATCTTCCAGCTCCCTCTGACGACCATATCATCCGCCTGAGAGCGCGGGTGTGGGAGAAAAGATGACAGCAACGCTAGCGACGGTGGGTCTTGGAGATGACCAGACGTCGCCACACGGAGGCCGACTGGTAGAAGAGGACTTTGTTGGGAGTCTCTGACTCTCAGAGGGAGAGCGGAGGGAAAAAAAACAATCTTGTCATTCAGTCAGTGTTGTTTTTTTTTTGTACTATTACATGGACTCCTTTGACAAGGCAGCAAGAATCTGTGTAGTGGGAAGACGTTGTGCATGTGACCAGCTTCACCTTTTCTTAACTGATGAATAATGTGTCACTCGGACTGTGTAAAGACTGAGCAGTCTGGGGGAAGGAGGGGTTGGGACTGAATTTGATATTAACTGTACATACAGTATGTCAATATGAATGGGGCCGTCAATGTCTTCACTGAAAAGAGAAATACCTTTGTAAGCACTACTTGTCTTCAAAATACAAGGTCTTTTTTAAAGAATGGCTCCTCTCATGTTTTCATCAACCTTTATTTTCCATGAAGAATCAGGATGAGGTATTTGAAAGCAACGGTTAAGATTTTAAATGGAACTTTTCAGTTTTTCCAACTTACAATCTATACATATCATAAATATAAATATCGGAATAAAATTTTAATATTTTTTTCAAACATACAAAACAACATATCCAGGTCAGAATAAACCAAATACATTTTCATACAATAAAAGCAGAACATGACAAAATTCTGCCGAACATTTTGGGACCAAATCAGCACAGGTCAACTAACACAGCGCAGTGTGAATTGTGTGGTGAAATACACAACCCTGTTTACAGCATAGGGACCTGACGGAACGCCGTTCAACTCAGAATCTGGCTCCATCATGGGAAGAACAAAGCATGCAGGCCTTTCTTCACACTCTGGATCTCTCCCACTTGCTACAGAAGGTAAATAATAACAAAGAAACATTTAGGAAAGATATTGACACAACAGTTTCCACAAGTTAAATTTAAGATTTTTTTAAGACCATAATGAAAGAAATTTCAGAAGCATATCAGGTTCAACAGATATGCTGAATATTGGTCTTTCTTAAAGTCTTTCCTACAGAGTTTTCTAACCAAGTGTTTGTAGACTATAAAATGTTAGTCCCATGTTGGTCTTGTTTGTAGTTAAACAAAAACCCACAACCACATACTAAAGAAAAGAGGACGACTAAACAAAAAGCCTTGTTTGTAGTTTTATCAAAGTGTGCAAAATGTATTGTTGATAAAGAACTAAGACACACAGAGACATTACAAGCTATGCTAAAATTCAGATTGTTGAAATCGACTTTTCTAGAACCAGGGAAAACCCTGACACAATCACTTTCCAGGCTATTCATTCTCTCAAGTCAGTATTTTATGTACTGATGACTGAGTAGAGGACACAAAATGAAAAAACAGACAAAAAAAACAGGTCAATGTTTTGTGTCTAATCCATCTAACCAGTCAACTCACCATCTCACTCAGGAGTCTGTCCTGAACCGACTTCATATCTTTCCTCATCAGACACATCTGAAAACAGCAGGCAGAGCAGCAGGGTTTTAGGGGCGGGAACATAGAATGTGACAGTCAGGTCAAGCAGGGCGCCAGCTGACACATGAGACAACAAGATAAGCAAAATGCTGCAAAGGCCACTCAGCGAAAGCTGGTTGGACAGACCGGTTCACAGACAGAGGTGACATGTTTTATTAAAAAAGTAGAAGGTCTGTGAGTTAATATCCTCGCGAAGCTAACTGGGCTCTGGATTTTACAAAGCAAGTGAGAAGTTCATGGCATGAGCGACACATTGAAGCACATATTAGACACTGGCTGTGAAGTTCAGGCCTGAGAGTCAGACCTGGGATGTGAATACGTTCTCCTCGTACTCCAAGCTGTGGCACATGTTGCTCTGGAAGGCTTTCTTCAGACTCTCGTTTCTGGGGGAAAGGAGACAAGTGATCACAAAACCAAATGAGAAAGCACAAAAGAAGGTGAGAGAACAATCAGGTTTAGTGTAAAGGAGAAATAAATACATTAATGTAGTGCTATGTATGATTAACACTGATGCACTTTTTCCAATTCGAAAGCTGTCAGGAGGGATTTCTTGTTACTTGTTGTCAAATGTCGAGTGAAACAATAATGTTGAAATCCTAATTTTAGGAACAGCCACTTGATAACACACATGTAACTAGAATGTAAGTCAGCAGAGCGAAAACCTTTGCTAAGGCAGTCCCCTTAAATTCAATCGAGCTGCACCAAACTGTGAACAAATGTGTCTTATGTTTTTATCAATATCCATTAATAATTCCCCCAAAAATGTTGAACATTTTGAAAAAGGACGTATCTGGCGACGTGAGAGTGGGATCCAGTGATTTTTAAAATCTTTTTGAATCTTAGTATATTTTTGTTATACTCTTTAACTGTGACTGATTATTTCAGCCAGAACTGTCATTTGCAGTAACGGCCAACAGTGGATGATAGTGGGGCAAAGCTTCCCAAATAAACATCAGTCATATCAGCCTTAGTCATATGAAGAAAGCGCTGGATAGAAATAGCTTGTGCTGTGGGGTGCAAATTGAGATTATGACGATAAGCCTAAAAGAAAAAACAATTTTCCTGATAAGCTTGTTCCTCGAACTAAAGTGTGTTATTCATCCTTGTACAGACAGAGGTTTATGCATGTGGGAATGTGCATTGATCAGTGCGTAAGGAACATAGCATCAAACAAACAACATGAGTCTTCCACTACTCGAACAAACAGAAACCACAAGTCCCAGGCTTCACCTCCTGGTTTCCTGCTCCTGGTAAGAATGGAAAGCCACAGCCTGTTTTTTCCAGTAAATCTGTGAAAGAACAGAGAACAAACCCTGACGCTGGACGAATCAATTCCAACAACACATCATATTTAGTGACAGTCCCATCTTACAGAAAACTGTACGCGATATATTTTCTTTTGGTAATGTTCTTTCCATATTCCCTCTCAACACAGCTAGTGAGCATACGTGTGTGACAGTGTGTGTGTGTGTGTGTGTTTGAAGACTAGAAAGAGGCAGAGTGACCCACTGTCAGGTCTTTCTCCATGTTCCGGAGTGCTGTGTCATCCTGCTCCAATTTGTGGATCTCTTCCAAAAGGACCTTCTGAACCTGTTCAAGCCTCTGTGTCCTGTGGAGAGAGAATCAGTCAGTACAAAATAGAAATCGAAAATGGAAAGAAAAGAAGAGAAAGACAGAACATTGTAGAGTCGGAAGTAAAAGACAAAACTTGGAACTTCTTTTGGAAATCAACACTGAATACCGAACTGTACAATATTACTGTGTAAATTGTACAGTTGTTATCTCAGAATCTGATTCAGTCAACGATGGTAGCAGTCAGGGGGGGGTATTTTGATGGTGTGCATGCAGTATGCTATCCTGCCAACACATTGTTATTCTTATTAAACTGTGTTAAGACAAATTAGGGAAACACTGCTGTGAATGGAAAAATTACCTTTATGTTTTCTCATACTCATACTGACTAACCTGTGTTTGGTGACTTGCATGTTGAAGGAGGACACATGTTGCTGGACAGTCTTCAGTGACTGCTTGTTGTAAACCTCAACCATCTTGTAACGGCTCTGAATATACACATTTGAGACAGTGGTTATAAAAGTCATCATTCAATGTCAGTGGATCAAGGTTATTGAAAAAAAAGCTGAAGAGAAGAGGTGTGATGTGTTCAGGATAAAATATTATGATGAAATGTATTGACGGTTTGTTAAATACACAAGGCTACGTTTCCAAAAACATATTTTAGTGGAGATAAGATCCGAACATGCTTCAGATAAGAGGAACAGCATGATATAGTGTCATGAATGCAGGCCCTGCTGTACCTCCACTTGTTGTTAGAATGTTTGTCACTGTGTACGTGTGTGTGTGTCCAACCTGGAACTTCTTCTTTAGCTCAGAGCTGAATTGCTGGCACACGTTACTCTGGTTAAAAGCAATTCCAGGCAACTCCAAATCTTCATCCATGTCCACGTCTCCACTGCCCTCTTCGGCCTCCCATTGACTGGAGCTCACTGTGTGGGAAGAGGACATGACCTGGCTCACCTCACCTTCAGCAGACAACCCAATGACTGAGGACAAAACACAAAGCCACAGATATGTGAGGGTAGATATTCAATTTCTCATTGGTGTATTTTTCAAAACTTCAAAAGAACTAGAAACCATAGAAAAAAGATAAATCTTCCAGAAATATCTGATGTTGGTACTAGGGATGTCACGAGAACCGATACTTACGATACCTTTCAATACTAAAATAACAATACACAGACGATGCCCATTTTTTGATGCCCAACCGTGAGCGCCGATGCCAGCTGTTAGCATCGGTGCTGCGCCTCTTCTGGAGCTGCGGCGCTGATCTCTGAGCAGCTGAGACCAGAGAAACTCTGTGTTTTCACTGTTTCCACTAATAAGAGGCAGCCGGTCAGTCAGTGAGCGACTGCTTCACGTGAACGAGCTGTGATCTCACTGTGTGCTCCGCTCCCCGCCCTGCTCACCCGCTCAGAGACACAGTCTCTATCTCGGAGCGCGCGCGCGCACACACACACACACCGCCCGCTCCTGGTATTTCATGACGGCCTGATACGATGATGATTTAAAAAATAAACGTGAACGTGACTTTCACTCTCGTTCAACATATGAAAACTGATTCGTTAAGTTTGCCGTCCGCGAAAAATATGCTCAACACTGCACAGGGAGCCACTGCAGAGGGGCTGAAGAGCCGCATACGGCTCCGGAGCCGCAGGTTGCCGACCCCTGCTCTGGAGGATGAGGTGAAGCGATTTTTTACCGTGGTATTTGAAATTGGCATCGAGAATCGTGTTATTTTACTGGTATTGGCACCGACTACTGAATTTTTGGTATCGTGACACCCCTAGTTGGTACACACTTTGTATATAACTATAAGAAAAGAATGTATCTTAGTATTCATATATTAGCTTACAAATGAATCATTGTACTTTTCGGCATTTCTAATTATGATTTGACACCAGTTACACCAACGATTCTGTTATATATGTATTCTACTAAATTGCCAGTAATTGTGGTGTTGAATAAAAACAAAGGAAAAGACTACCTGTGCTCTGGGTTGTGTCTTTTAACATCCTATTCTTAGTAGATTGATATTCTTCACTATCCTTTTTACCTGCTTTCCTTGTTTACTACTTTGAACTGAATGTGGACCGTATTGAAGCTCCTCTTCATTGTGTTAATAGCTTTAAGTGCGTAAATGATGAACTGAGAAGTGACTCATAACTACAGATGATCCAACCGACCATATTTACTTGACCAAAGAAAATGTACGTTTTTTAAAACCAACATTGGTGACATTTAATGTGTGAGTTTTGCATAGGTTGTTAAAGTTACTCTACATGATTATATTGATATTAGATATTAGCCTTGTATAAATTTACCACTAATTCACAAGTAACATGTCTTACAGGACTTGAACAACTTCCTTGGCTTCATCTGAGGAGCACGCTGCGCTCTCATCTTGCTTTTCATCTTCTCTTCCTTCTCATCTTCCTCAGAATTACTGGATTTGGAGACGTGCCGCTTGCGACTGGGTCCTTTGAAAAAAATGTTAACTTACAATATATAACCAATTACTTGACAGGCTCTTAATAAATAACAAATGTAGTGATTTGACCAAGGATCCCAAGTAGAAGGAACTTGTGCTTAGATTATTTTTCTAACTATTTGTAAACTAAAATGGAAATCCAGTTTCCATGTGAAAGACCAAGCTGGACACAAAATGTCTTCTACCTGACATAAGAGGCTGTTCTTGCTCCACATCTGAGTCTGAGAGTGGTGTTTTCTGTCAGGAGAGACAGTAATGCATTATATAACTCATGAATGTGTTTTCAGTGCTGCTGCTGTTTGTTCGATCACTAGCATATAAACGTGAAACATAAAGAGTAATAAGGCCATCCCTACCTCTGTTTTGTGAAACACAGTCAGAGGAGCCCTGGGGCTTTCCTTAACTCTGCCAGTGATCACTGATGACTTAGTGGACGATTGGCTGAGTGAAACCCTTGATATTGAAGACACTTTACCGATGCCATATAGGTTGTTATTGTTGTCGTCATGGAAAGGTGACTGTGGAGGAGAGGGCAAGGATGGCTTATCCAGCTCAAAGAATGTAGATGTCAGCAGGGGTTGAGTGAATACAGGCGAAGGAGACTGCTGTGCTGGTGAGAGACACTGCTGATTTGGACTGATCTGGAGATAGAAAGGGAGATGACATTGAAAGTGATGAGACAATGATGGAAAAGAGGAATGGAGCAGCTCATTTGGTGGTGAACTAATCACCTAACTCATCATCTCTGCATGTGTGGAAGACATTTCCACACATGCAGAGATGAAGCATTACGGCACAATTATCTGTTAAGCCTGAAATTAAATTGGTAATTTCATTCATGCTCATTATGTGTAATTTTATCATTTTCAACATAAATAACTATTTGTTATTAGCCTGATTTGTATTTCTCTAATGCCCACTTCAGACATGGTACCCACTATTCACGCCTGACCTAAAAACCTCAAAAATGATTTTGGAGGGAGCCAAGTTTGACTTCTTCCCTATCTTTGCCTAAATTTAAAATAGCAAGGTTAGATCCCACTTATATAAGGTGTAGGTTATGGTTTAGGAAGGCATGTTGTCATAAGTCACAACTCCATTCATGTGACGAGTGGTTCTCACATGACTACACAGTGGTGTCAATAATGTTACGAAGTCCATGTAGTGTAAAGGTGTGTGATCCACTCAAAAGTGTTAAATACCAGGGAACTCCTTACCTCTCATTAGGCTAGTCTAGTTGGAAATGGCAAGCACAAGATATTCTACACTGCCCAGTTACACAGTAAAAGTCTTTGAATGTGATTCAAACCCTGGAGCTACAGAGGACAACAGGAAGGTGCTGTGTTACCTTTGCTGCACGTGGCCCAATGGGAGGATTGGGTGCAGCGTTTTGATGTCTCAGTGAGGCGAGAGAGGCGGCACACTGGATGGATTGAGTCCTGGATGTGCTGCGCTTCTTTTCTCCACTGTAGTGAGAGGGGGGCTTGAAGTTTCCATTACTGCTGACAGTAGAGCAAGGTTTAGGTAGCCGCAGGATTGGCGAGGGGGTGTCTTGGCAGGCAGGGTCAGGGGAGGCAGGGAGTGGAGATCCCCGCGGGGTGACAAGAGGGGAGAAGGTCAAATCCAAGGTTGGGGCTGACCTCTCGTAAGCTGTGAGAGTCCAAAATAAACACAGATGTTCAAACAGCTGGCCACAGGAGGAGGACACAGAGTAGAGGTCAATAAATACATGCTTTGCTAAATATCAATTTACAGTTAAGAGGCTGTAAAGCAACAGGCTTATTTATGCAAGAGTATTAAAACATAAATACAAAATATCTTTAGACTGAAACTAAAATGGCTAAAACAATGCTTTACATAACCACATCATAACCATGCACAGAGCCATAATAAAAGCTGTGTTTAAGTCAGATTGAAACTCACAAACAACTTAATAGACAAAACTTGAAACTTAGAACTTAGAACACACTGTTTAGAGTCCTTCATAGAGGTAGAATACAAATTGAGGATGTCAGGTAAACAGGCAGAGACCAAATCCTTCAATGCTGGATGGTAAGTCCAGGTGAGCTGTGCTGGGGGATGGCGAAGGGCAGTGACTGTTTTGTTGTGATGTAACAAAGTTGCGTTAGTTTTTTTTAAGGTACAGTATTTGGGTTCATTCTATATGTTCATATTATTCAGCAGCTAGACCTGCTTCGTAATGAAAAGAAGTCATGGATCTCAATTAAGCGGAAATACATATTTCATGTGCATCTGAACGACACGACACAGAGGTCTGCCTGCCTGGTGAGAACTGTATGTCCAGCCCAGGAACACACAAAGCCAAGTCTGAGAGAGTGTTAGTAGGGCAAAGAGCACAGACCTACAGTAATATCCTGGCACAAATCACTACTTTTAAAACTTTTTATGGACAATATTAATGACAAGTGTGAAATAAATGAGATCATAGTGAAACTGTGGTTGGACAAATTAGATGATGAAAGGCCTCCACAGTTTAGGCACTAAGAAACATTAGGGACCATTCACTAATGTACTGTATGTGCCCACTGTGATGGAATTAATAAACCATTTGACCCCATCATGAAACATATAGTAGACATTTGCTGATGTCAAAGGAGTCAAATGACTGTTATCTAACTCAGATGTTGGTGAGTATCTTTCCAGAGTCTTACATCTCATCCTCTCCATGAAAGGAGGTGACGGACAGAAGGAGGTCTGGCGAGCAGCCAACGACTCCTTTAATGCATTCTTCTGTTCTTGGACGGGGTTGATTTTTTTCTTACTAAACTTTGAAGTGACTTGAAGAACATTCTCAGGCCTCTGCTTCTGAAAGACAAAGTGTGTCTGTTATAAATCTGAATCAAGAAACACAATGCCTATTCAAGCCCACAGCTCACTCAGTGAACACATTCAAAGGTTAGGCTCTGAACAGCCAAAACAAAATCAAAGTTGGACATGCTTTTACCATGTAGTGATACTGATGAATTAAGATGTACAGATGCTTTTTGGGATGTATGGATAATCATTAATTGAGTATAACATGAAATATGCACTCTATGACCTGTACCTTGGAAATAGATGGCTGTTCTGAATTGATATCCAAGCGGCTGCTGAGATGACTGCTCTCTAGTTTCAGGGAGCCTTTGGCTGGTTGTTTGGTGGCAGAATTTTTCTTCATCACCTGAGCCGCCTCATGAGTTTTCTCAGTGTTCTCCAGATGGTCAGAGGCACAGTGCTATTATTAAGGGACAAAGAAAGTATGATTTTTTTCAATTTCCATAATCCTAATAATTATCCGCTTTGTTATGCTCCTCCTCATGGTACTAGTTCATCCCAACTGTGTTTTCACTTTGGTTGTGGAATATACCTGACTCAAATTTCAAACAGTATATGATTAAATACCTGCGATCAATAAAAAGTGTTTTAGGTCCTTGTCTAAATCTTCTGTTCACTTGTTGAAGAGAACATACATGATTTTACATGTTCTTGCTAAAGTCGTTTTAAAACACTGACACTATTTGCTTGTTTTTGAAAACAAGATGCGTCAACATTTAAATTCAAAGGCATGATGTAGATTTGTAGCTGGTGTTAACGCCTTTGACATCACAAAAGATTATTTGTTGGGCTAACAAAATACCAAAATGTTGATTGGTCAGATCTGTGTCGTTTTTCTGCAGTGTTTCAAAAATTTGACAAAAAGAGACATAAGTTACTGAGAAGTATTTTGCCGTATGAGCAGGAGGCTTCTCTGCATCTGACTGGCTGTCGTCAGTATCTGGCTCCCTGTAGCTCTTGGTAGAAGTGGCAGCTCTTCGTGGCCTCCTGGCTGCTGCATGTGGTCTGTTGGGGGCTTCTGCTGCTGGCTTCACCATCTTCTTTTGCTGCTCCACTCTCTCCTTCACATTGAGCTTCTTCTGCTTAAACAACAGTGACACACAGTGGTTACCTGTGATAGTGCATAAAAGCTTAGATAAAATGATTTACATTAAAAAAAAACACTGCCTTACATTATTTGGTTTGGTGTTACCCTTGACAGGCTTTGCGGAGGGAGGAGGTAAATGTGATGATTCACCTGCTCAGAACGAAAGCACATCCTCTTTATGTAAATGCTGATTTCTTCACTTGATTTGATCAACATCCAGTCTAAATGGACGAGTTTCAGAATATAAGCATGAATCAACGAGCCTACATGAAGTTTGAGGTGACTCAGCCCTAGGCTTGATGGGGGCCTGCCTTGAATATTTGGTAACTTTGGGTTTGGGTTTCCTGCTCGACTCCCTCAGCCAGCTGAGCTCTGTCATGGCATGGTCTGTGTCTGTGTCACTAAACAAATGCTTTTTCACATGCTTCTTCTCCTGCAAAGCAATAGGAGATTTAATGAGGAAAATAAAGAGAGAGAAGAGTGAAAGCAATTTCATATTTGTGAGTGCTGTATAACTAAGCACAGCAATTTCAAACTAATACAGACACACTAATACAGACACCCACACACAAACACACACATATAGTATAAATTAAATTATACTTTTGTTACAGGTTGTCCTCTCTTGGTTATGTTGTGGGATCTTGAGTCAGGGATGTCACTGTCGAATGATATGGCGAACATGAAATTAGACAGATTTTCATACAAACTCTTGCCAAAACGTGTCTTAGTTTTAGCCCACAGGTGATTCTCCACTGTTACACCTACCTGCTTGATGAACCATACGTGTTATTCAGGTTTCTTTCCTTTCCCTAGATTGTAATTAAATGAGACTTTAAACACCACAAGACCTCGGAGATATAAAATGACTAACAATAGTAAAATTTACCCCAAAAGTCAACGGTGTATCAAGGCTGAATGCAAATATATCCTTTCTGTTCAAAAGAAAAAAGCCATTAGAAACATTCTAAATTTCACCAGACTTTCATGACATTTGAATGTACCCTTAAAACTTTTAAATTAAATATTTTACCTGGAAGAGTTTGTTGCACTTATACTCTCGGATTTCGTCATGCTTAAAGCTCCGGATGTGTCTTTCTATTGCAGGGAAAGTTCATCTTTAGTAAATCAAGCAGGTAAAAATGTTCTTAAGATACAGCTAGGAATAAATAAAGAATTGCTTACTTTAGCAGTTGAATACCAGCTCATATTGAAGATTGGCCTATTACAAAAACACATATGATCACTTAGTTATGCAAGCAGTGTGATTTGTTCATGTATAATATAGCCCTACAATCATCAATGTGCATACCTGTTAACAAGAGGAGGAATCCGGCTCTCAGGGATACTCTCTGCTTTATTTTTTGCTGTGGATTGAGTGTTAGTCTCATAATGGCTAGAGATGAGCTTCACCATGCTTTTTGCAACCTTTGCATCTCTCTGAGTAGTGACAGTAGAAGGTGAGAGAATAACAATATACAGGAAAACATAAAGAATCATAGAATCAGCATTAGTCCCAGCATTATTTCAAAGATGTCATACCTTCTCTTTGCTTGAGAGAGCCCTGTTAGTTTCAGCTGTGATGTCGGCAGTTACTCTCTCCTGCAGTGATGTAGTGTTTTGGGCCTTTACTGGAGCTTTGTGAGCTTCCAGTGACATCTGGCCTTTAGTCTTGACTTTGCCTGAGCCACTTCTCTGGGTCTGCTGCACTTGAGGAGCACATAAAGTGAAGGAACACTGGTCTGCAGTGCTTCTGCTTTTTGAATGCCCGTTGATGTCACACATTTTCCCTTGAGGTGCAGCTGCCTCTTGAGGTGCCCAATCTTGGGCTCTCTCACTGAGGACCTTCTGCAGGCGCTGGGTGAGTTTGGTATGGAGCTGCTTTTGGCTGATTGGGCCTGAGTCTGGAACTGACAATCTCAGCGCTACGGATGAGCGCTCCTGCTGGTGTGACAAACTTGACTGAGGCTCTAAAGGAAAATCATTGAATTTGAAAAGAAAGTTTGATAATTGTTAATTTAACCTGGATGTGTGTGTATGTATTACTAGATATTACTGTGCAAAACTTTCAGTGATATCTGAGAATGAGTGAAAATATTTTATGACTTACCAGGTCTTTGCAGTGTTTTTACTTTCTGTGTGGACATGGTTAGCATTTCAGAAACAGACAGTCTGCCCCAGTTAGAAGAACTGAGATTTGAACACAGAAACATGTGAACTTTATATACACCTGCTGCATAAACAAGAACATCCATTACGAAATCAGAGCAATTATCTGCAGTGTGTGTGGTGGTTCTCCGCAGAACTTACATTTGTTTCACACATGTGGGCTGGGTGTCAGGCACATAATTATCCTCTGTAAGTAAAACAATTAGGGATTGATTCAACAGTCAGTGAAAAATACAGATGTTGCTTTTGGGCAAAAGCTTTAGTCAATACAATACCCAGGGACTGTTCTTCTTGCTGTCCAGTTTGAACTTTATCTACTGCTTTTTCCAAAGGTGTGTTCTGTACAACAAGCAGAAACAAGGAATGTAAGTATATGATAAACTTTGTTTAAATATAACTTTCCTGTCACTATGATAACATCTAAAACACAATGGAGCTCATATCAAATACAAACTATAGTAGATTGCAGACAGCTGTGCTAGTTGGTACCAGAAACATAAATTATAGTCTGTGCTTGGAGTTCTTCTCTTAATAGTTATGCAAGACAAAAACAATATTACTGAGCATTGGTCAATCTTATACTTTCATACACAAAAAAATTTCAGAAACACTGTGCGGACGTAGAGAATGCACCCTAACTTTAGACATTAGATACCTTTTTTTGTTTGTCAACATTGTTGTTATCCACCTTTTTGGAGGCCACGCTCTGTAGAGACACAGAGCATGAAACTGAAGTTTAATTCCAACTGAGTTCAATATTTTGAACACTCAGAAAACCTGTGTTGTATGATAGGTATTCAGGGTGTGTGTCACACCTGCTGTACCATGCCCCCTGCTGTTGTGCTGCTGGGAGTTGTGTGATGACTGCCGGTCTTTAGATCTCTCAGGAAAAATTCACCTTGCCTATCACATGAACGAACTCTCAGCAAAGATGGGTTCCCTTTACCCTTGGATAGAGTGTCTAAGAGGAGGAAAGAAATCTATATTATGCAACAAGAGGACGTGGGGGGGGGGGGGGGGGGGGGGGGGGGGTGACCGTGAAGATCAGAGTCTCAGTGCAAAACAGGATGAATAATCCAAACAATTGTATTAAGATGCGAGTTATGAGTAGTTTATTAACACAAAGATCATCTTTATATGAATAACTGTCACTTCTGAATAGCCTATTTTTGTAAAAACTAAACAAAGGTGCCCTGTTCAACATTAAATAATTCTAAAGAAAAGCTAATGTGTCAACTCACATAACAAGCAAAGTTGTTAAAAATCAAATATGACATTAATTGTTTGTTTTTGTAAAATAACTCTATAATAATTTCTTTTAATAATGTTTTCTTGAAGGTTGAAGACATCGTAAACATACACATGTGCCTCACTGGTTCAACAGCAATCCTTTACAGTCTGTTGTGTCCACTTACTTTGCATAACAGCAGAGAGAGAACCAGCACTGTGCATACTTCCTCCTGCACTGTTGCATATGAAGGTGGTGGACTCTGAAATCCTCATATTGGCAGGGGTCAATATCTGAATGGAAATCAGAATGGCTGTGTCTGTGAATCATTTGCGTGGCCACATTTATATATGTGTATATAATGTACATAATGAGATTTTTTCTTTTCATTTAATTTTTTATTATTATTATATAACATATTTTTAATTTTAATTTTCTTGTCTACCTCATTCTGACTTGCCTGCTGCTTTAACAACTGTATTTCCCCTCTGTGTGGATCAATACATTTTTATCTTATCTTATCTTAATGGTCAATTTAAATGTGATATCCAAATGATCCCATAAAATTTAGGGACATTTTTAATGTCGAAGGATCACAGAAACACAGAATTTCTGCTGTCAATAAGGATTCAGTGTTTTGCAGAATAAAAATATGTAACCCTGATATAATTGTTACCACGCTCTCATCACCCCCTACCTGCTGTTTGAGGGACATACTGTATTAATTTGTTTCATCAAGACAATGAATACAAGATGGAATGTAGGAACCACTACTTAAGAGTTTGACGCTTTAATTATTCTTAACTATCCTCAACGATCATTCCTTCACCTTACACTTAGTAATATTTTGTAGCATTTAAGTGTAGTGTTGCTTGCTAAACTATACACATCTATTGAGTTAAGGATGTTTCATTCTACAATATAAATTTTACTTTGGTAAGAAAGAAATTCTCTAAAGCTGAAATGTGCAATGTGCAATGTGAATGTGCAAGAAAACAAAAAATTTGACACGTAATAAATGTTACCAGCTCATTAAACAGGATGGTTATGATTTAGATGAGCTTTTAGCTCTGTTTTGTATCAGGTTTGTATTCCAGAGTTTCCTCTAGGATTTTGTGTGTGTGTGTTTGTCTGCTAGTCTCTTCCCAAACAACCTGGCGATAACATTGATCGTCTGGTAACTTAACCCTGATGTCCTCGCTGTGCGTGTCATGTTACGTCTTGTGATGTCTGTAGCAGGTGAAATGCGTGCACAAAAAAAGTTTGGACTTTTTTTCAACGTGTTTAAATATGTGTCTCATAAACTCTTGAGCACAAAGTAAACTTCTGCGCTGTTCAGAGTTTGTGTTTATTGTTTAAGTGTTTAGTGAGTGGGAGTACACAAAGATAGGATACTCTTGACACGTTTCAAACCAACCGCTGCTTCTACCCTGATCCTGAAGCAGGTTATCATTGGCCGCCTGTTTGAGAAACTGCCTTGTTCACATTTACGTTCAACTAAAAGATGTTGGCATGGCGGGCCGCCACTCAGAAATGTAATCAGCAGAAACACTGCATTAATTTATCATTACTACATTTAAATTCAACATAGTATTTGTTTCAATATAAAATTAAAGTCTTCTACCTGTACAGGAGCAGTCGGAGCAGGCAAAAGATAGGGGGCGGTGCTTTTCTCACTTTCACAAAGGGACACCTGGCTCTCTGGGACAACCTCCATGGAGAGTGGCATCCAGTAGAAAAAGAAACATATCAACAGTAATTATGTCTGGCAATTTGCAGCTTTTTCAAAATGTTTAAACAAACTTATAAAATAATATCACATTGATGTAAAACTCATTACAAAGGCCCAGCAACCGCCATAAATTCCTTTATATTTTGGCATCCGTGATGACCACATTAATCATCATAGCTGTATGACAGAATTATGTTAACCGACTATAACCATACCTGCTGGGAGCTGTTCTCCTCCATGATGATTTTAACTGTCGTCTTCACCACAGATGTGCCCGTCTTCCCTACAAAGCCCTGACAGGAAGAGATGCTTGAGAATGTAAATCATCGGATTGATGACATATCTAGACTTTGCTTGGAGCAAAGAAAGAATGCTGTGGTTTTTACAAGCCAGGAAGTGTTAAACCACAGAGAAATGTTACAACTAGAAAAATTCATTAAAATTCATTAACAGTCAAAACTTCTTTTCAAAGGATGCCAAGTTCTTATCAAAGTTATTATTGTATCAATTATATTTTCTAAGTATGCATTTTGGTCTGAAAAACGAAAAATGTATTAATAAAATTACAAATATTGTATGGCATTGTGACCAATATGGACTGACAGAATGAGCCATGGCCTACTGTGTTTTTGGTTTGTCCATAGATGCTACGAGCAGCCTGCAGGATGTCCAGAGAGGAGCTGAAGTGGATGGTAAGACTCGATCCTTCAACCCCACCAACCATCACCACCTCTGACAGGTTTAACTGCAAGAGTTTCCTCTTGCCTTCCTCTGGAGATAAAAGTAAACACAGTATATCATACTGTACCCTTTCCCTCACACACAAGAAAATACTAGAAGAGTTTCAAGACACATACATATAATGTTCAGAAGTGCATCAAAATATCTGTGGTATAAGTGCATTTCCTTGGCTGGGTGGATTTATTGAATATTTTAATACACAGTGTATACTTTACAGCTGGTTTGGGATCAAATATGCAGATACAAGCTTTGATTACCTTTAACAGTGTAGCTTTGGAGTTCATTCTCATTGATACAGATCGTATCCCACTGACCCTCCTACATGAAGGGAAAAACACTCTCCATTAGACTATGACAGATGTCTTGTGTTTTAAATATAGTTATAAGTTACACAGCACTTTGCAAATTTACTATTAATCTCGAAGTACCTCTCCGTCTCCATCGGCCAAAGAGAAGTAAAAGGAGATGCTGTGGCTGCCAAGGTTGAAGTCGATCCAGAATTCCTCCAGTTTCTCATCAGCGGGCATCAGCAGCTGACAACAGAACCATAATAATTTCAACACAGCTACAAACAGACTAATAAGTATATTATGGTTTGTGACAATCCAATTCAACAGTTCAAAATAACAAGTGGGCAAAAAGGTATTGATAAGTTCTATATTATTGTCCTGAATTTGCTGTTAAACTGAGACATACAATATTTACTCTTTTTCCTAGGGCTAGGCGATAAAACAATAACAATAATAACTGAAAGATAATTTTCATTATCAGCAATATAGCAAAACTCCAATGTATGTCAATACAATGCTAATGCATTGTGAAACCACAGTGAGGAGTTAAAACACATAATGGATCGACCTCAGACTTGTTAAGTGTTGTAGTTTATCAAGTGGTCATCATTTTCTGCTGATAAAGAAGAGTTTAAAACCACAAACTTTATTCTGGAGCAAAAATCACTTAACATTTAAAAATAAATAATGTTTTTTAACATTAATGATGATAATCATTGATATTAACTAATATTATAATTTCTTGGTAAAACTTTTGATATCATTTTTGGCCATATCGCCCAGCCCTACTTGTTCCTATGCATCTTTGCACATCCTGTTTATACTGACCTCATGCTTGTCCAGATAAACTTCCAAACACGGGTAGGAATACACCCTACAGTACAAGAGAACACTGGCATTCAGTTATGTGCACCTAGATGTGAACCAGCCATATTAGAATATTCCTATTTTGAATGCCAACTCTAATGACCTCTCATGTTCCATGTCATGCCTTGTGAAGCACAGAGCTTTGGTGTGTATGTATTTTACCTTCTCCTGTCTCCCTGCATCCCATTCACCAAATTCAGAAACTTGCGGCAATCCTGAAATCACACACATTTACATTCAATCCTATGTAACCTGTTACTACTACTAATTACTATAATAAATTCCAACAGCAGTGCAAAAAAATGAAAGTGCTGATGACAAATTTTACCGTCTCAAACTCAGAATCACTGATCTTGGCAAAGGCTCTGGCCACATGCTCCATGCTGAACCATCGACTTGCCAGCTCTCTCCTCTGGACAGGAGTGGCCATTCTGCACAATGCCTCGGTCAGGGCTGTCTGCAAGTCGTAATCTGACACAAAACCACTGTACTGTACATTTTTTTAATGCAAATTGTAAGTATGGTTCTTGGTGAAAGAAAATAATATTATAGGCTTCATAAAACACCTACCACCACCCTCCAATATCCGACCAGCCAGCTTGACCCTGTTGATTTTGACATAAGATTGTGTAGATAGTTACAAAAAATTGGTAATGACACTAGCTCTGAGGAAATTACCAAGACATACATGATATCCGAGGCCTCCTGAGATGTTAGCATCTTCTTCTCTTTCTTGAGCTCCACTGGGATTTTGTCCAGAATTAGATTAAATTTACGAATTGCCTGTTAGAAAACCATTAGCATGTTAATCTACGAACAAATTCACACTTTATTGCTCCCCAAAAAATCTTAATGTTTATTAAACTTATTTCAAACCTCCTTCTGGATCAGGATATTGATTCTGGGGTCAATTCCCAATTGACCAACAGGATACAGGAAGGAATCAGTGATCTTGTATGTTCCTGCAAAAAACATATAGGAATACTATAATGTATTTTATAAGCTATGGTTCATAATGAAAGCGTTTAAATGTAAGCTCTGAGATGGTCCCTAAATGACTGTCTTCTATTTAAAAGCTCATAATATTTATTTTTATTGTATTCTCACAATCTTCTGTTTATAAGTAAGAGTTACCACAAAACAACATTGAGAGCACTTAATTTAATGGCGTCCTCAAATATTAAACACATACTGAGGTTGAATCACAAATTAAGAAATGTACAAGCGTACCCTCTTTAGATGCTTCATGTACCACCTATAAAAGAGAGGAAAGAAAACAGTTTTCAGAACAGTTACACGTACATGACTATTTTATTGAATCAAGTGTTTTACTGTAAGCCATAAGCTCACCGTTAGGGCATCAAAGAAATCCTCAGAAAGGTTGAACAGAGGCTCATCCCACTGTGGGCCACACTGGATCCACAGCTGCCTGCATTTCTCAAACCACTGTACCATGTGCATAAAACCAGATTCATTCAACAACAGAAAACATTAACTGATAGAGCCCTCACACACATTTTGCCTATATATTAGATGTATACTTATCTTTTTGATAAGGCCTCGACCTATTATCCCACAGAGCCCTTGGCCACTGCCAGGTAGTTTCAGGTTGTCCCCACATTTGGAGATGATGGCCAGAACCAGACTAGCTGATTTGGAATCTTTTTGATCCAAACACTAAACAAACAGTACAGACATGATTTCATTACACCTAAAAACAGCAAATTACCGTGGCTTGTTAGTTAGTGTGATGGGCCATATCTTACCTTGTGGACAAGTTTATCCAATTTGGTGAGAAAGTGTTGAGAACAGTTTAAAGAGGTGCCTTCGTGTATGTCCCGTTGAAAGAATACATCCAGTGCGCGGCTATCCCCACTCTTCAACACCTCACCAATGACTTTCTCCAACTGCGCAAAAAAAATGGTTCATCAAACTTGACTTTTAATTGTTACAGAATTTCATCAACTACTATTTATGAAACTTTACGTTAAGTGACTGTAATGCTGGCAAGTTAAGCTGTGTAAGTACTGCATTCCGACCTGTGTGTCCTGACCCGGTGCCATTCTTCTTGCCAAGGAATAACTTCACTGACTGTTGTCCTCTGCTGTCTTTGGAACAATTATAAAGCAAAACTGCAATTAAGCTGCAAATCTAAAAGCAACTTGAACATTAATTTGTTTGAATATTCACTCGTATTGTTTAATTTATTTTCCACTTTCTATATTGCTTCAATACCTTTTTGTATCTGTATCCAGGCATATATAATCCTGGCTATATATGTTTATATACACTGGCATACAAAGTTTGTCTGTGCTCACATAGTGTTATTGTATAGGAGATCTCTAATAAAAACAATAAACTTCAGCAGGAATCAGGTTTGGGTATAGTTGAAAGTCATCATAACATTCCTTGATGAAAAATTATGAGGCGCTTAATCAAACAACATGAACGGTTAGCATGACATTACATAACTTAGTGTTCACTGTTAGTGAGGTATATGCGTGTTAACTATCTAACCACTGACAAGCTAACATTGTAATGTTTATCTATAACTGTGGTAAATAAGGTTAATATACTAATTCGAGCTAACTGAGGTATAACCTGTCCCATATATGACCTCATCACTCTTCATGTCAGGGCTACTCATGGGGCTACTCGGACAATGTTAGCTTAAGATACTAGCTGCTAATGCTAGCGGCTAAAAGTTAGCACTCCGAGCAAACACTCATTTCGGCAGACAACGGTGAGGGATCTCTGAAAAGCGATGGTAGATTTGGAAACACCGTGTTCTGTTGCCTGTACCGCTACTCACCGTGTGGGTAAATCTCGGACATTAAACTACTGGTTTTTCATAGTTGACATTTAACACCGCGGGCGACGCGCGAAATCTCGTTCGTCGCGCATGCGCATACAAGTTCGCCGCTCGTGCTATGGAGTGTCCCACTTACACGCAACGTCGGGGGGTAATCACACGACGTTATTGATGAGAGTTAAATATTTTTCCGGTAGATTTCCCCCGACTTTAGTGTTTGTGTGTAAAATTAGGCCATCTTATTACTTTTCAAGGGTAACAACGTACAGGCCCGCCATGTGTTTGTCCCATATCATGCACAGCTGTGTCCTGTCACAGGCTTGGTGACCCTGGCTTACCATATTTGTTTATCTCTCCCAAATTTGTCAGAGATACAGGACAAGGCTCACACGTCCCAGGGACGGGTGGACTGAAGAACAAGTTCCACGCTCCATTATTGGATTATTGGAATTTTTCATCAACGATTTCTTAATTTTTCACAAGTTTTAGAGCCATTTTATAGGGTCCCCCCCCCCCCCAATACCTTTTTTTCGTTTTATGTGACGTATAGGGGGAAATACAATTAGAGTATTTCAATTTGCCGTGTATTGTTGTACTTTAATATATTTTATATTTTTATGAGAAGTATTTCGTATCGGATATATTATATCGGGTAAAATATACCCAACATAAGTGATGGTGTTACTATCACTTATCGTTAATGTTCTAGGGTTAATGGAAAAGGTGAAACATGTTTCTCTGCGTTTTAACCAATGCAGACATGATCTTCTGTACTGGATGAATCCACTTTAACATGAATAACGCTGCATATTGTTATTCATGTTAGAGTGGATTCAACATCTTCCATTACCCTCGGCAGCCCTGGTCTCCTGACAGTATAATCCTCACCTTTAAATGAAGTTGGTCACCATATGTTTGTATCATGGTTGGATGAGGTTGAGATCAACCCTTAGGTCAAGTACAGTCTGTGTTTACCAAGTGATCACTGCTGACCAATCACAGCTGCTGTTCATATATGAAGTGTTGTGAAATTGTTATTGTGACAGGTTATACAATGTGGCAGTGGTTTCTCCCTCAGGAAACCTCATGATGAACATGCTGACACATGGAGAGCTATGTTGCAATTATAATGCTGGCATTAAAACAAGTATTTAACCGGCTGACAGTGTTAGATGAAGGGAGACAGGGGAGAGTGCTTTCAAAGATCTAGACCACTCTACTGTCAGTTAATTAAATCACAGACAAGTAATGTTATACTAATTCTAGAGTTATTATTGATATTATTTTTGTATTCTTTATATGTTTACATATGTTTACATAAATATATAACTATGTACAAATCATGGTAAAAATATATAATATTACTTTCACAACGTACCGTCTATTCCTAGATTATTACCATTTCAACCCTTGACCTATATAGAAGTGTAAGTCAAGACTAAATAGTACAATGAATCAGCTAAATTCATGTATGATTACGTTCTGATTAAATACATTAAAATGTTTAAATGCTGGCATGTCAATTTTAACAAGTTTTTCTATCCTCTAATACGTGTCTCACTCAGCCAACACAGTTACACTAATGTCAGAGGGTATCAGACGGAGTTGGGGATTTTGTTACTTCACCAATGAGTTCCTCTATGCAGAGCAGCTTATTCCAATTTAGCTGAAAACATAGATTAAAAAACACTGAGTCACAGAAGCTAGTGGAGTACAGCTGAGAGCTGGGATGTTCACTAACCCTATATAGAGATATTGCCGCAAATAAATACTAGTAATAATACACGCTGGACAATATATGCAATTGTGCTTTTTTATTAAACAAACTCAGCATTGATTTCATTATTCAAATCCTTTAATTACATATATTGCATGGTTTGTAGATTTGGTTTGACAAGACCCAAAAATATTTAGGAAAAACTATTATAGGGAAAGTTCAGCAATGTATAAGTATAGTTTTTCTTTGTCAAATAATCACCTGGAAGTGCTGTCGTTTCAGTTTCACTGAATATTCAGCACTCCATGGGGGTGGCATCTCCATTGGATGGTTGAGCCTTCATAGCCAGGAATTTCA
The DNA here is from genome assembly GCF_949316205.1 of Platichthys flesus. Taxonomy (NCBI): domain Eukaryota; kingdom Metazoa; phylum Chordata; class Actinopteri; order Pleuronectiformes; family Pleuronectidae; genus Platichthys; species Platichthys flesus. The sequence continues at coordinate 12,918,677 of NC_084951.1, forward strand.
GTGCATTAAAAACAGTAAAACAGTGGCACTTAAGTTACTATCAGGTGTGAGTGCACCAGTGTTTCCCTAAGTTTATTTACAGTTAATCTTGAACTAACTTGTCCCAAAGAGATCCTCTACTAGCATTAGCCTAACAACATGAACATTATGTGACAATGCAGTTATACATCTGAAACTGCTCTTCCTAAAGTGCTTCTAAAAGGGTTCTGTATGGCTTTAGTAAGCGTTCTAAATGAAGTGCACCATGCTATCCTCGCATTCTTTAGGCACAGTGAGCTTGTAGCTATGGCAAACTAACTTATAATTCTCGCCTTCATTGTTGTCCCAGTATTCATCCCCACCAACTTTGTACTGAATGGCAAACTCTAACACTGCTCCTGGCTGCAGGAACGGAGGAACAGGAAGGTGGAAACGAAATGTGTCACAACTGAATTGGCCTCCTCCTTCCCACGCCTTGGTGACGGTGGACACCCACGAGGCCTTCGTTTCTGTGCAGCTTTTCCACTCTGTAAACGAAAAGCGAGCCGTGACCTCTTTCTCAAAGTCCAAATTGACGACCTGGGTGATGCCGATGACTCCCAGTTCGAAACAGAACACCCTCTCCAGACACACTTTCTGCTCACAGAGACGACGCAGGAATCCTGGTTGGACGCCAGGGTGTTCGGAGAAAACCGGCTTCATGTACGGCAAGGAAATCTCCAGGTGCCTTCCGTCTGCCAACTCTGCAGCCATCAGCAGCCTAAAGGTGACATGATGCGGCACCGATGGATCCTCTCCAGATCTGAAAAGTCTGATGTCTTCCAGGTCCAGCCCCAAGGAGTCCACGAACCGTACGCCAACATTCCTGCAATGTTTCTTCCCCTCTGTGCTGGATGGCAGGGAGTGGGAGCGTTTTCGGATGATGGGTCTTGGTGTGGGTTCACAGAAGAAGCTGCGGTGGAACTCTAAGTCCCTTAGCAGAGACGGCACTCTGGGGCCTGGTGGGCGGATGGGAATCGGCTTCTTCGTTGCATTTGTTTTATCTGCTTGGAGCATTCCAGTCAAGTTGATGGTCATGCAGGACCTTGAGACGCCATTGAAGCTGGACATCTGCTGCTCAGATTTTGTCAAGGGAATCCTCTCACGACCTATAAACCACCCTCGATCCATGATCTGTGACCTGGTGTGCAGCTCACCTATGAAAAAAGTTCCAAAAAAAGCACCATTTACTATCACTTAGTCACATCCATCCTCAAAATGTCTTTGAATCAGACGCATGTCGACCCTGCTGTAACTTCAGTGTCCTCTTTTTTTACCTAACATGACATGGTGGTGTGCTGCAAATCTGTAAGAACAAGCAAAACAGGGTTTGCAGGACGGGGAGTGGGCGTGTACCCTGTGAGTACGTGCCTGCGCGCACACAGCTCATCTCTCTCCCTCTCTGGGCGGTTGCAACATGACTTACAATGCACCTCTTTAAAATTAGACACTGACATCACCTCACCATGGAAAGATGCGATGCGCAGAGCTGCAGGATGTAGCCCAGGTTGCCTCCATTTAAAGTTGCTTATTGTTATGGCTGCGCGTTTCTGTGCGTGATGGCGTCTGCGAGCGCGTCACCGGATATGTAAACACAGAACTCTGCAACACACATGCACGAAAATACAGTGCTGTCGATGGAGATCCGCTAATATTGTAGCAGGAAACTATATTACTGATGCATCATGGGAAACCGAGTAAAATAAGACATACTGTGATAACTATACGCATCATCTGTCGTGTGTGTAAGTCTGGAGTCGTGTGCTCTCCTCGGTTGTATTCACTGTTTATCAGAAGCAAGGGGACTCACCGAGGATCGCTTGCGGGTTTCCTTGGCAGGAGCGACCGGGGCGCCTGAACTCCGACTCCCATGATGCACCCGTGCACGCTCCCTTCGCACAAGCTGTGGACCAGTGAGCAGCAGGTAAACAAACCAATCTGACTGGGACAGCAAGCCGAACCAAGCGTCTGCGCTGTTTGACCGTCTTGCATTTTTAATCGCGGCGAAGATGACAGTCGAGAAAGAGACGCATCTGCTGTAGACAGTTTATTTGTAAATACGAAACAATCGCTGCGCTGTTACACACGCGCCTCGACGATAAGAAGCCAGGACGAGATCAACCTGCAGCGGAAAAGCGACCGTCGACATCTGCGCATGATGCACTGCACCACTTTTGAGAAAACCGGTATTTTTAGCCTCATTCTCCGGATAGAGTATCTGATCCGAGATGTCGGTTGGGTTCTTTAGCCACCGTGCCGTTTGATATTGCGCTGGACTCCTCACACAACAACATCCCCGCCTGGGGACCTAACAACATGGGGCCCATCATGCAGGAACACACAGCATCCACGACACTCAAACGCATCGTCGCCAAAGACAAGATTCGGGTGAAAAACACTGAAAATAGCGGACCAGTAACCAGGTATTCCTAATTGTATGCATGTAGTTGATGGTAAATTATATGTGTCATGTTTTGCCTCGGACTGACGGAGCACTGTCATGTTTTCCACAGTTCAAAGAAAGGTAACAAGATGAAGAAAGCAGTGAGCCAAATGAAAAATGGCCTCCCAGGACCAGGTCAGGATAAGGACACAGGGACAACAGTGCAGAAGGCGAGTGAATGGAAACTTAGAAAATCCAAAGAGACATTCATATTTTATATGTTTGTCTTTTGATAGTAGGAGAAACAATGTCAGAATTTATTTATATAATGTTTATTTTACAGGCTGCACAGTCAAATGGTGGAAGGATCAAATGTGGCTCTTCACGGAACCCAAGCAAACTCTCCAGGTATAAGTGGAAAAGAGTGTACGCTCTGACTGAATGATTTGATTCAGGTATACTAAAATCCCTAAATCCCCAACTGGCATTTCTGACATTTCTCTGCCTCTTTGCAGCCCCGAAGACGGAGACTCGAGACCTCCACTCCGCAAACACTCATCTGTGCAGAGGAAGGAGGAAAAACCAGAAAATCAACGCATGTCACAGTGCGGCAATGAGCTCCAACCGAATCGTGCGGGGATGGGGAAAAGTCGGCGGGCCCTCTCCCTGCCCCTCTCCCCGATCTCTGGGCTACGACACATGCCAATGCACCCCCTAACGCACTCCCCAGCCCCCACCCCGGAGGCACTACGGAGGCACTACAACCAGAAGGATGACGACACTGACAGTGCCAGTGATCTGTCAGACTCCGAGAGGCTGCCCGTGCTGCCCTCCCCCTGTACCCCCTGTACCCCCCCTCACCTCAACCTGCGAGCAGAGGTCATCAACAGTGAGGACTTTCCCCCAGAGATCCCAGGACCCCATGGGACTTTGGGTGATGAAGATGAGAGTGAAAAACCCAGCTACAGTTACCAAGAATTTCTGCCTCCTCCCTTCAACAGCTGGAGCCTGAGACAGCTGGCTGTGTTTCTTCATACAGAGGGCCGTGGTGCCCCCCGCCCCAAACCCGTAGGGACCTTGGAGAAGTACCTGGAGCGGCTGCTGCAGCTGGAGTGGCTCCAGATCCAGACGGTGCAAGCGGAGAGCAGTCGTCCACCTGGGACTCGTACGAGGCCACAGAGCTTCCCCTCTGCCACCACAGCTCACCAAACCAGGCCTCACACAGCTCCACCGTCCCGACTCAACTCCCCTAAAGGGTTGCGGCAAAGCCAGCGCGCCTTCCCGTTTGCACCTGTTAACAACCCCCCATCACCTGCCTCAAATCAGCACCAGCTCTCCCGCTTTCCAGTTTGCCCTCACTGTCACGTTCGCTACCCGATGTGCAACGGAAGCTGCTCTGCCTATGCCTACCAGCGGCACTCGCGGCTTAGCCCTCTGCTTGAGCGCAGAGCTGGACCCGGGGCACCGGCGAAGCGGAGCAGCAGCGAAACCCGAGCACCTTCCAACGACGGCAGGAGCCCAGGAGGACCAGGTGGGGGTGGAGGAGGAGCCCAGACCCCAGTTAGCCCCTCGGCCGGAAAGGGTCATCTCAGGCACATGCAGGCCGCAGGCAACGCCCGAAAACAACCCCAGGAATCCGGGACAAACCCAAATTGTAGAGGTCAGGTCAGGAAGAGCCGGGTCAGAGCCAACTCCGAGACAGATGTTAAAAAGGTGCCCGGTGACATAAAAGGAGCCAGTGCAGAGAAGCGCGTTTTAGCCGCAAGTAAAAGAGAGGTCATCACCTCTAAGAGAGTGGAGAAGCAGTGGCAGAGAGCAGAGGTGGGAGGTCAGGCCACTAAAACTTCCATGAAAAGAGCTGCTAAAGAGCCACCATTGCTCTCCAAAGCCCCGCTCAGTAATAAGCAGAATGGGAAAACAAAAAATGTGCACTTTGTTGCAAAGTAACCCGCGTAGTTCTTCAGTGTAGTGCTTTTACTCACTAGTTACTTGGTACAGGAGCTTCAATCTATGCTTGCTTTCTGTGTAATCTGTGCAATACTAACATGTTGTAACTGTTGTACAGCAGTCTAAATCAGTCAGTGGTGTGCAGCCTTTAAAAGGTCAAAACTATCCAGACGCAGAGTAGCTAGAATAGAGATCAAATCACATTTATGACACTAGAACAGAAGTGTTTTTTCAAATGTAAAGTAATTCTATCATCAGGCTGTGTTTTGACACAATGTTCATTATGAACCTTAACACAACTAATGATTCTAAATAGACAGCTCTTATATAAACTAAACCCTGTTGCACTGCATTCATCTCTTAATGTGCTACTGTTGAAATAAGCACTAAATAAGCATCTATTATACTGTCGGACAGCTTCCAGCATTAGTAATTCATAGTGAAGTTTCACACAAACTATTACATGTTACTCATTTAAGACGACCGTAGCCGTTGCTAGTGGAGTTTTTTCGATGTTGGAATGTATTTGTTTTCAAGGCTTTTACATTACTTGATGTTGCAATATTTTCTTTAGTGCCTCATGTTTTAAGAAACATATTCAGTTAAAGCGTCTTTGGCTGAAGAGAAGGGGGCACAGTGAGTGGTGTGTACTGCAGTAATGTAGTTTGTTTCAGATATATTTGTACAATGGTTTTACATTTTTGGTTACAAGGGCTTTTCATGTTTGAATAGCTTAATAACAAACTGTATTTTGCATAGAGCTGAGCTCTTTATATCATTGAAGAAGACGGTGAAATGTTTGCTACGAATGTAAAAGCATATTTTTCCAAATTTTATATGCCATAGTTATATTTATGAAACGTGTTGTGGTTGACTTGTTTTCCTCATGTTCATTCTTTTGTTTACATCATGCACAGAAAGAGAAAAAATCTTAAGTAAAAGAGCTGAATGTATATTCCTGTCTACTGATGCTGTACCATTGGCCATTCTGAGGATTCAGTGAAATTGAAATGCATCATTAATGTTTGGCTGGAACAACACTTGAAGTCTTCAGAAAACCATGTTAAATTAGAGTCTCATGTGTTTCTTGTGATTTACCATGTGTAAAATAATAATTAGAACACTTGGGCAGAGTAAGTGACATCTATCTAGACTGCACCACGTTACTTCACATTCATGTAAAGTATCCAAGCCATAGATCAGGGGTTCAGGGGTGGCGCTGTTATTATTGATGTGTACGCTATTGACACGCACGCAGAAAGATTGTGGTATGTATTTTCTCAAAGTTGAATGCAAGTATTTGTAAGGCAAAGAAATAAATGTTTTGCACACAAGGGGCTAAACCATTCACAACTGTCTTTTTATTGACCCAAACCTACAATCCCAAATATTACAAATCTCGTGGTCATTAAGTCAAGCTAATAACTGAATTCACTAGTAAAATATTTTATATCTTTATTCTTTTCTTTGAACTCTATAATTAAAATAATTGTGTAGTAGAAGCAGTTTTAACACATTACAATTTTATCCAGTTTTAAAATCTGATCCGGTCATCACACTGAACTTGTGTTTTTTGTGTTCACTGAAAGCTTCACACACACACACCTAGATGATGACAAAGGCTTACATCCCAACTCCTATTATACCTGGATATAGAGATCATGAGAATGATCACATCTTCTTCTGGACTGGAAACGGTTTAAGTAGCTGACGGAGCTGCTTGTCTCTGTCATTCACACACCCTGCAACAAAGAACAGAGTGCAGTAATTAGTAATATTAGTCTTGACAAAGGCTTACCCACATATCCTGTGATCAAACACAACAGTTTTCATTTTGAAGGTCAAATTTGGCTTGATTATATCTCAGGAATGAGGTGCAGCCCTGCCTCAGTTCAGCAGTTCACTTACCCAAGTGTGTGTTGGCAGTGAAACACGAACTCCCAAATGTTTCCGGGTTGGCATCCTCTCTGTAGACAGGGCCATCGTTCCACATGAGATCGTAGCCACCAACCCTTTTCTCCTTGCCCGTCAGCCTAATGAGATAAAAACAGTTAAAGCTCAGCAGCAGCAGTGTGGCAGAAAGAGAAAATCACCTTGTGATCTACTTATCAATGCTTTATGAAATAAATATCCTCTCTACTTTATACTTCCAACTTTTGAAAGGTATCGATTAATATTGTGACTCCTAGAATGAACATAGACACACGTTCTTCCCTGATGATAAAAAGTTAAACATGATGAGAGAAAGGCCTTTACCTTTCCTCCATATCAACAACATTCAAAGTGTCTTCCAGCAGCCTGCACTTCATCTCGTAATCCTCTTGACTACTGGGGGTGTGTGACGGAGAGGCATTCACCTCAATCAACCACCTGGAAATAGATGGAGGGCGATGACATTCACCAGAAATTTGCATTACCTTTTGAGCCGATATTAGGCCGAACAGCGAGAGGCAGCAAACATGAGGTTAAAAGCTTTGTTGAAAGTGTCAAATGATTGTCTGATGTCATCACAGATTGATCTGCAATGACATTAAAGCGTTCTTGCTCTCTTAGCTCCCATACTGGATTATGCTTTCATGCTTCTGGTACGGAATTTTCCAGTTAGCTTCTTTTCCAAGAAATTCAACTCCTACCAGCTTGATTAGAGAGGCGTGGACGTGCTGGCATTAATCTAGGTGTTGGGCCCCTTCATGTCTGCCTTGATTCTGGAATACCATCAGTATTTACTGACAACAACTCACTAACCCTTTTGAACTCTCTGCAGAACCCAAATCAAATGGAGCAAAGTAATATTGTCTGTGATATGACATGTATATTGTTGTGTCAGAGGTCAATCATTTCCTTTTAAAATAATTTAATCAATTCACTTTATTCTGTGTGAACATTATTTCAGTACATTTAGGTAACTTTAATATTCAAATAAAACAAATAAATAAAAAATAACAGTAATTTTAAAGCTGTTTGAGTAGACCTTTTGTCCATCAATTTGTATGTCATCAAATATGAGTTAAACAACTGCAAATTTAGGACTAGGATTAAGAATCCAAGAGGTAATAACATTAAATAATAATAAATAAATTCAGGAAAATAGGATACAACAAGTCAAATCAATTCAGTTTATTTATATAGGACATTTAAAACTACAAAAGCTGACCAGTGTGCTTTACTTACATACACACACAGATACGCTGCAGAGATCGAGGCAAAACATTGAGCTGATCAGTAGCTGATATGTAGCTATAGTTGAATGGCAAAGAGGAGAGGCGGGCCATGAGCTGTGGGGTTGTTTTTTCAGAGCACGAGGGGTGACCAGCAATGAGCGGTTAGAGGGCCTGAGTGACCTCTCTTGGTTGCAGGGAGTTAAAGTTCAGGCTGATAGGAACAATCTATCAAGAACAGTTTAAAATGAATACTAAAGCTGACAGGAAGTCAGTGGAGGGAGGAAAGTAAAGGTGAATTATGCTCACATTCTTTGGGAGCTAGTCAGGAACCTTGCAGCAGCGCTCTGCACATACTGCAGGTGTGAAAGGGAAGACAGACTGACCCCCATGCACGTCCAGTGAGAAAATACTTTTTCTACTCTTCTGGGAGGCCTTCTCCTATTCATCTTCACACTTTTTCTCTTCATCTTCATTTTCTCCTAGATGACAGGTTAGATAGGAGATACCAAGTATGAAGAGGGGAGGGTTGTCAAATGTTGTAAAGATGTATTTTGTAAGGGGGTCGTATTCAGGCCAAGGACTTCCAGCACAATTATTCAGCATTATTCACTGACTGTGTGTGGTGGTACTCTATTCACACATATTCTAGAGCCCTGTTGCGACAGTTAACACACACATGTGAAAGACCAATATAATATTTGCATTAAGGGCAGACACTTGCATTAGTGTATGCGCGTTATTATTTACAGCAGTTTGCAAACACTTGATGCACACCCGTCAGTTTTTCAGATACACTGTTGTGCGTCATGAGGATATTTCGAGCACACTGGCAGAGTTACTGCTTTGTGTTGACTTATCCATGATCTCTCGTCAAATGTACCATGTTTGGTTGTCAGGACATGAGCTTTTCCGTGCCTATTTGTGAGCAAACATGGCTGAGCAGCACATGTTTGCGAGGGAAAATATGTGGCGATAAGGTGGATGCACTGTGTTGCTGTGCGGGAACTGTGTTTAGGACCACCTACGGTTTGAGGTTCTCATCCAGCAGAATGTCGTAGCCGTAGAGCTCGAAGCAGTGTTTGTCATTGATGATGACCTTTTGTACACTCTGGAGACTGCGTACAATGATGTTATCCATCTCTATGAACAGGGTTCCTATCATCTCTGTGCCGTGCTTTGCAGTCAGGTATCTTCGAAGCTGCTGCATCTGCCATTTACATCCCTACTTAGAGATAGATACAACGATGCAACAATATATAACATAGAATTACTTAAAAGAGAGACATTTGTAACAGGAAATACAAACATTGTATCATGTGAGGTTCTTTAACCTTCGGACCTTTTCAGGATCGTAGTCAGGTGCTGTTTTTTGAACAGCCACATTGGTGAGATGCATATCTAATGACAGGCATTAAGGAGAATCTGAGAAGTTAGCTGCAGTAACTATCCACGAGGATGAGCCTCAGAAATGATGTCACACTGAGCTTTTAAAAAACAAATCTTGCTTGAATATTTCACAAGGCTCACTTTGTGCAGAGAATTGCTGGTATTAAAAAGACACTCTTAAATGTCACGACACAAACAAAGAAAAAAAGATACACTTGTCATCAATGGTCCTTAGTGAGAAGCGGGTGCTTGAGAAGCGAGCAAATCCATCTCGATACAGCCAGGCCTTCAAGGGGACATACTGAAACATACAAAGAAGGAGACACACTGATTCATGCTTTAAGAAAGATTTACATTTTGTGTAAACGTCTGTGATTATAAAATGCTCAATACATACTGAGGTGACCAGAATGTAGATCCTCAGATCAAATTTCCTGCCTGCGGAGAGAAAAAGTACAAAAAGAGCTGAAGGGAGAATATGTTACTCTTCTGTTTTGGTCATGAATCCTCTTGGTCCCAATTTGTCTTTTTGCTAAATTATTTGTTAGAATGTTCAATGAATGTTCAAAATGGAATTTACAATAAATTAGGCTTCATCCAGTTTGTTACCATTAATTAGGTAGGGGTTCTCTATGTAGCGTTGTGCCACGTAGCTTTCCACTTGGGTTGCATCCTTCTGCTCCTCTGAGCGGGGGCCATCCTGTGTGAGCCCAGTGTTATCAGTCTGAATGGCTGTTTGTTTTAGTCATTGAATATATTCCCAGTTATTCAATCAAATCAGCCAACATTACCTTCTTCCAATCCGTGATGTCTTTCAGTTTCCTGAACAGAAAAATGCCTTTCCCTTGGGATTTTGCCACCTGAATAAACATACCAGTTAATTTTAATGAATTTGTATTGCACTGGATTACATCTGCAGTGTCTTTCACTAACTGGCTTCATGATCCAGATGCTGCCAGGGATTCTTTTGAACTCCTCTACAAAAAGATGATACTCGCTGGGCAGTGCAAAGGTGCAGGGGAAGAAATCACATTTGGATGCCTCTGAGTGGCCAGAATCTCTTTCAAGGCTCTTCCTGTACCTTTTGAGGTTTTTCACCATGAGGTTTTTGCGAGTCAGCTGTTATATAAAACAAAAACACAAATATATATGTTGACTATTACTGCTAATATATCAAGGTTACAGTTTCGTAGAGCAGGCTGGACCGATGCTACCTCACCTCATAATGGTTGCGAAAGTGGTTTACCCTCACATGTTCCTCCATGTACGTATGATCATAATTCTCCCTGAGCCAGCTCACGTCACACCAGTTGAAATCCCAATCTCCATCACTGCTAGAAAGAGAAAAGACAGCAGATATAAACCAGTGAAGGATGCTGGTGTGAAGACAAAACAAGACAATCATGCTCACTCTTTGACTTCAACCCAGCCAGGTCTTTGGTGCAGGACATTCTGTATGGTGGTGAGGAGTCCGCATTTGAAACGCACACAGCTTCTTGGCTCCCTGAGGAGACATTAGAACATGGTGTTTGTTGACTGTGGTTCTGAATGAAGTTTCAAAGCAAATATATAAAAACACCCACCGCTCCTCGACCTTGCCACAGTTGTATGAACATTTGTATCCAGGCGTCTGCAGAGGTGGAGACAGCAAACCAAGAATTAAATCCCAACAATCAGAAGCTCAAAATTAATATTATTATTAAGTAGTAGTAGTTGTATTTGTAGTATAAGTAGTGATATGACGAGTAAAGCTGTTAACCATTCGTCAGGTAGCAAATGATGAAGTTTAAAAGCTAACTCCGAGTTTATGCCTCTTATACCTTTATTTTCAAACTCCTCACCTTCTTCCTGGTCATTTGCTATTTCTTCCAAAAAGAGTTTAAACCAACCTCGCCTAGATGTCTTCTTTTACTGCCTTATGAGTTCTCATGAAGTAAAGTGGAGCTAACGCGAGCTAAGGTATGCTGCATCACATCCACATCTATTATCATGCAAATAGAAGGACTACAAACATGTCTGCACGTGGCGCCGTCTCTTTACCTTGTTCTTTGCCATGGCTGCACGCACCATGTAGCGATAACACGTGACCGTGGTGAATGTTATTGTAGTTAAACAATCAAATAAGTTGAGTTGAGTTAGCAAAGCTCCGTCACGTGGCTTCGATGATCCGTAGTGGAGTTAGACAACAGCCGTTACCGTGGTAACCGTACGAATTGTCCCAGTGGTTTTGCCGTAGTGAAGCCGCAAAATGTATTTATAATATAGGTAACGACCTCATGACACATTAAGCTTGTTAGTGTGTGTATGTTTTTGTTTTAAGTGATTTAGAGTAGTTTGATCGAGTGTGGTCATTTTGGAGAGTGTCTAGTTTGTGGTGCAGTTTACTATTGGATTGTTTCAATTTTTTATTTCAACATTATTTGGCTTACCCTCATTTATAAAAAAGAAGTGATGACAACATAATCTAAATGATGGAAACATTTAAAACAATTACAATCAATTACAAATCAATAGAATTTACACGGTTGTTATTATTAGGCTAAAAATGTATCACACACATTTAAATTTATGTATTTTAAATGATACTGTCTGCATTTTGATTTTAGGTAAACCATCTTTCTCTCTAGCTTATACTCATCATCAATCTTCAACTTTACAATAACATCACCACCTTCTGGTGCCAAAACCTTGAAAAGAATGACACTGTGTAGTCATACCCTTTATTGGTATCCAGCAATAACTATATCCAACAATTAAGATATCAAATAATTTACCTATGTGTATTATCTTTGATAGCAACTATCAGTAGATATGTCAAGCTAGATATGGCTTAAAGTTTAAATTTAGCCAAAATATGTGTTCACTTTGGAAATGCAAAGATTAACCTAATGCCCAACTTGATCCCCTACTATTTCACCATATAATCAATGCTATATTCTGACATAAGTCATCAAAACTACGGCAAGATAATTAAATTGCATATAATATAATTTATATTGTTATAATCTATACAAATGTGCCCCCAAATAGAATAATAAACACTGTTATTTACACAAACAAATAATTTATATGGATACATTTTTGCACACGCCGAACTTTGCTTTTCAGTGACAAAACATGCCTGAGGGACAAATGGCGCAGTGATTGCACATAGTGATTTACCATGACAAGAAGATTACGAAAGAAATGTCTGGAGAGATGGATCATACTTCAAGTCAAGTCAAGACAGGCAGAACTTTTTATGTCCTCAGAGGGGCAATTGGTTGTGCAGCAGTAATAACACAAGATAAAATAAAACGCACAAGGCAATTAGAAACAATGATACAATATAATAAAAGGTGAAAAAAGAAGAAAGAAAAACAAACATCACCTTGGCAGTCTATGTTTATGTGCTACTAATATTAAAAGCAATATTTACCGAAGTCAAGTTGATGTCTTTGTCTACTCTCAGGGCCACCGTAGTACGTTAAGCATTGAACTGTCTGAGAAGGAGTGTTTGTGTCTGATGGGTAAATTAAACAGATGACACACGCTGTCAGACACGATATATTCTGATTCCATTTCAACAAATGTTTGCCAGACAACTCAGACACTTTTTTCTGTTGAGAACCTTTAATACATTTTGTGTTTAAGATTGAAGAAAAAGAACAAAAAAATTTACTCAGTAAAATAGCAGGGAGTTGTATAAAAAGATTTTTGGTTTTACAGTCTTTCAAAAATTACAGTGACAAAGTAAAACTCAATGATTTCTAAATCTAGACCATTCATTTTAGTGATGACAGGATGTTGATATAGTCATGACATCTACAATCAACACACACACACTTGGTATTTGTTACACTAAGTTCTAAAAAGGCTTTTTTTACATAATCCATAAAACTGAGGGTCTTTTTTAGACACCATACCATCTGCAAACCCCACAACGTGATGGTTTTCAGTCGCAGTGCCACAGCCAATAATGTACAGAGCAATTCATAGAGGAGGGAGGACAGAGCCCTGGGGGAGAACTTAGTTGATGTTGAAGCTTGTCCAGAAAAAAGGTTCATTCATCCTCACTCTCTCAAATCTTTTGGCGAGGAAGTTCAAGTTTGAGCCATCAGGCTTTGGTTGTTTTTGTCGTACCAGTTTCCAATGGGTATTGCCTTATAACAGCTCGATCTGTACCATATTCGTGAAAACATTAACATTTATTGCTTTAAACTCCTCTGTGTTATTACTGTAAGGAGAATGTTCAGAGCCAGATTCCTGTGAAAAGCTACATAAATGGACAGATCACTGTCTCCTTTCTTTCTCAACCACCCACCACTTATCAAACAATCAACCTTACTCTAGACTCTGACATAAATAATTAGAACAGGTTAAAATCAGGAGGACTTAATTAAATATATAGATGTATGGTTTGGCTGGCTACCAAGGTGTCCACTATAGTAGAGAACGTAGTCCAGGCTTCTCAGCAGTGTCAAAGCCTTGAAGCCACGTATACATTTTATAATCATTACGAAACAAGACGTGGTGAGGAAAACCGATTTTCTTTCGAGTGCTTGGATTTTATATTTAAACAACGGCAGAGATGATGTGTTGTTCATATCATATTTCCAAAACTGCTGGCTATAGCCTAAGATGGAATAATTTTTCTTTCAAATATCATCCACATCATCTGCTTGGGCAAGCCTCAGGCAGAAAAAACAAGTACCCAGGTGTTTCCTTTTGCTGCAGTAGAGAGCTACATAATTTAGTATCCAGAAAAGTGTCATTTAATATTCCCCCACCTTCTCCAGATCAGCTGAAGCTACATGACCTGTCTAATATTAGCTGAGGAATGCGATGGAAGCGATTACTAAAATTACCAAAACATGTCAAAACAAGCTGAAAACTATATATATATATATATATATATATATAATATGTATAATATATATAATATATATATATATAATATATTAAATCATTTTCTGTTTTACAACATCCACTTCTGCATGGGCCCTGCCCTCAACGTCTCCTGCTCTCTACTTGTATGTGTGTGTCTGTGTGTATATGTGTGTGTTAGATTGCCTGCAGGTCCAATCACCTTTATAACAGAGCTACCACTCACTGGGAGCAATCTATGATCTGGCAGCGCGGACGGGGCTGAGTATTTGAAGATGTTTGATTTACGGTGATGAGTCATGAGCAGCTGGGTGCTCAGTCTTAATCCTGCACAACTGCAGACAAACACCCTTATTTACTTATTTACAAGATATTTCTAGTTTTTCAAGGAAGTGCATTGCAGCCAACCACATGCGCCCTTACTTTTAATCACAATGTAGACAAATTACTGCATCGTCCCTTCATGTCTTCCAAAGTTCTCCCTTTGCCAGGAGTTTTCCTCCCCCACAGACCGACATACTCTATTTCGGAAGCCTTTATAATCAGTTAAATGACAGGGTTATGTCTCCAGTAGCAGCTGTGCTTATAGCTTGGTTAACTGCTTATAGTTTTGTCCTAGTGAACAACTCTATGATTACCAGTATTAAGGAATGGTATTTGTTGAGATGAACCCATGTTTTTCCAACTTCCAAATTCCAACTTTTTTGTAAGTTTACATCACTTCGTGTGATGGTGCGTGCCATGAACCCCCAAGTTGAACCCCCTTAACCCAAAATGGGCCAATGGAGGACTGTGACATTGCTAATGGATATTGGGTTGAAGATCAATATAAAAGGAGATGGCATTTGGGTTAGGGTTAAATCAACAAGCGTAAGATCACAAGCACCAAGTCAATAATCACAGCTCATCTGATAGGTACGTTAGTCTGGAAACCAGACAACCAATCAGAGAGGTCGTGCTTATTCATTCACCAATAATATAATAACATTGAATCAATAAGAGTACATACTTATGTCAAGCATGGTCCAATATAGCAGCAATATTAGTATGTGATCTAATAGCTAATGCAACATCTGGCAGGAGATGGTTGGGGTTCGAACTGGTAGGTGCTGCATCCGAACATTATTGCACCTAATTGATAACATCATTAACACTTTGTCCCTCAACTGCAACCATGGAGCAGGACGTCCCTGGGATCCAGGGGCATTAGCTGTTCCTCATAATGGAGGCATCTTGCTGTTCCTCATGTTGAAACGATGCAATGCAATCTGTGCACTGAAATTGCCCAGGGAGAAGCAAACTGTGAGATGCGATTGTGACGTGACAGATATGTCTCTGTCCGGCATATCCCTGAGCGATATACTCAACCTCAAAGAATATTCAACCGATGCCGCTAGGATTTAGACTGCGACTGATCCACAGCCAGGTAATATAGATTTCATCACACTATTATATAGGTGTGTGTGTGCAAAGGTTTCTGTCTTTTACTGCTGCATCCTACTAGATGAAGAGCAGGTAGTGAGGCTTTTGCCTGTATTGAAAAAAGTTATCTGCGGCTCTACATCACAGTTGTGATCCCCTTTCTCTCTGTGCTTGATTTCATGCCTTTGTCAGACTCTTTGTTACATCACTGTTCTTCATGCTGATAACAACAAACCTGCATATTTGCAGCCTCTGAGAAGGCAGGTTGTTTCTCTGTTCCCTACTTCAGTAGCTCCACTGCACTGCAGGGGTGGTGAGTCTGCATATCACCAGACTTTACACATCAAAAATGTTTTCTGATAAAACCTGAGGGGAGGCCAAGAAAAACATGGCAAAGTGGCAGCTGGAATCATCTTGGAATGTATACCATGACCATATGTTTTAAGGTTAAACCTCTGATGCCTATTGGTAGCCAGAGTTAACATGTACACACAAAATCACAGTTTTTTGGGAGGAAGAAAAAAAAACTTATTACAAAACTGTGAAAAGTTGCTTGATTGCATTACAAAATAATTAACAGGGATCTTATTTAATGAGGCCTACTTTTACGTTTTACAGTTTCAATCAATTTTATTACCTTGATCGGCTAAAAGGAAATACTGTAGTGTATATTTATAGTTCTGATCATATGAAGTCACATTTTAAATCAGATTCATCAGATCAACTTGTGAGAAAAAAACATTTAATAACTTGAAAGTGTGCATTCATCATGTTAACACTAAACCACAGTACGGTTTAGAGTACTGTCTCCACACCTCTGGTTGGGAGACAGCAAACAGAATATGGTCTTCATTTATCTGGAATTCTCTTCTTTCTTTCTTTTTTCACTTTGGGGATGGTGCCAGAGCAGTGGGGCAAGGCAGCAAACCCTCTCCTTGGGGAATTTGGGAAGGAACCAGAGGGCAATCAACAGTCAGTTTTTAACCGAAAGCATAAATCTAGCTCACTTACTGTTTGCAACACAGTGAGGGAAAGGTAAACCCTGTGGTCGACTGCGGATAATATTGCCAAAGCATTTAAAGAAAGGTCTTCCTGTGAGGGTGGACACCATATTTGTTTCATGCAGGTGAATTAGTTTTTTCGCCTGTGTTTAAATATATCACATACATTGTGTTATGAGGGAATGTTCATGCCTCATGCCCAGAGGGAGAAACCAAATCCTATATTAAAAAAAATGACACAGGTGTCAATAGTGTAGAAATCATAAACATATTCCTTTACAAGTGTTCCTCGGTTTGTATTGTTTTGTATTCTGGTGTTTGATACTAATGATCACACCGGAAGGAAATACAAAGTGAATGGAATTATATATATATATATATATATATATATATATATATATATATATGTGTGTGTGTGTGATTAACAGAGCGTGATAGTGCCAGGGGCAAGACAGAGCATTGTTCTCACAAACATCTGATTAACATTGACATTTAGGTTGCAAATCAGTCGCTGGCTGCTCGCCGTCCACTGCACATTTCTCACATTACCAGACACTGCTTTTGGCGATTCCCTGCCAGGTCTGAACTGCTGCCATCTTTCCTTTTCCTTCGTTTCAGGACCTTTTTATTTTCAGTTTGGCCTCCTGTCAAAGAAACACATGCTGAATTTGACTGCCGCTCTCTGACTGACTCGATCAGTCAACAACATCACACTGCTTTGGCCGTTGAAACACCTCGGTTGCTTTGGATGAATATTCAGGCTCATTGTCCTGCTGCATGAAACGTTATCCCAACCGTGTCTGACAGATGAGGTAGTATGCCTTGGATTATGAGCTGTTCTTTGTTTTCCAACATACCTTCCATCATTCTGGAACAGGTTTATCTCTGACTCATCTGTCTATAACAGTCAATTTCAAAATCTGCACATGCAAAGCATAATATGGTCTCTGTATTTTTTAGGCTTACCCAAAGGGTTCTTTTGATGAGCCCTTAGAAGACACCTGACAGAGAAAGGTCTTGATCTTTGGGACAAGTGGTCCAGTTCAATCATCCACTCTGTCGGTCTTCTGATCAACCAGATCATTCCCAACTCCTGAGTCCTCAGTGTCTTATCTCTCAACACTGCCCCAAAAAAGCTGAGGTAACGTCTTGTACTTTGGCTGATTGATTTATTCTGAGCTTTCTCTGGAGACCAAAGGCAACAGATCCAAAATCAACTTCAGGAGCCAAATGATTGAACCAGTTTTTCAAATGTAGCCTCACATTAACTGCTAGCAGTCACATTAAACTGCAAGTAGTTGTTTTTTTGCTATCTTTCATGTTGCTGGACTTTTGTCCACTGTCCCAATAATCCCCTTCAAAACTCGACATGGTATGATGGGGACAGTGATGTAGACGGCTCCTTCTCCTGGTAATCAACTCTCCATATCCCCCTGAACTTTAGAGGCCGTATCTCATCTTTGCTTAGCCTATGATTACTTCCAGAAGAACTCTTACATAATGGGGTGGGTTGGGAGACTATACATGTGAAGTTCGTATTATAGGTTTTGGCAAGATCTTCTTTTGTGTCAAGACTTATTATTATTATTTCTAAGGCTTGTAATCGCAGCAGGCAGGGAGGGATTACTCACGTGCCGACACAAAGACAGTGCCACAGCGGCTCCCCTACGGGGTCATGTACACCAACCATTGATCCAAAGAGGTCATAAGACAACTCATATAGCTCAAGTTTAAATAAAACATCTGTTGGGTGCAAAGATGGTCAGAATGTATAATGATTGGCAGCAGCAGTCATGGAGGACCCCTGTGCAGACATTAAGGCAGAGAGCTGTGGTAAAGGTAGCTTCAAATGGAAGTACTGGGTTTAGAGATAGATGAAGGAATAAGCAAGTACAGGAAGGCAGAATGTCTTTTTGTACAGAGCTCAAATCAATCAAATAGGGAAACACCATCTGACCAGGAGGTGGTGGGAGGGGCTGGTTCAATAACAAACAGTCCATGAAAGCCGGGTCAGAAAGGAGGACCGGCTAAAATGTCCTCACAAAGATGTCTGTACAAGACCACACACAGACACACAGACACACACACACACACACACACACACACACATACAGACTGACAGACACACAAACGCACACACGTACTTACGGACACACACACACACACACACACACACACACACACACACACTCACCGACTCTGAGAGAGGGGGTGATGGGGGAGACGTGGGCGGGTACCTGCTCCTTTCCAAAGCTCTTCATCCCGATGATTTGTGCCTCCAGAAGGCGAAGTGACTTCCACGAGAAGATAGTTCCTCTCTGAGCTCCACAGATCACCTGTGCCGCGCGGCTCAGGAGAGCAATTTATATGAAGGAAAATTCAGTTTCCATCTCAATCCGAGGTGCAAGCTGCAGGTAGGATTTATGACAAGAGGACATAAATACTAAAGGAACATCCCCCTGCCCGTTATTTGACGTCTGGACCTTATGAGATGCGCCGCGCATGGATCTACACTGAAGTTATTGGATTTTTCACTGGATGCAGGTGGGAGATTAATCTGACAGATGCGCCACATCCTCATCAGACTATGATTATTTTGGGGAATTTCTGACATGGCAAGGATACTATCCATCCACGCGAAGATCATGCTTTTCAAACTACTGGTATTTATTATTTTACAAGGTACGTTTGCAAGCAACAACTAACTTCACTCCCCTCCTAGCTTCCTTTTTCCAAAGCGCATTCTTTCTTATATGTACTCGCTCGTTTATGTTTGTATAGTTGTGCATTTAACTCTGGTTCATTTCTTTTGCAACACAAGGTGTGTTGACGTGCGATGCCTTGGTGAAACCGGAGGGCATCAGCTTCGGAGGTGTCCCGCACTCCCGCACGGGGTCCGTCGGCTCCGGGACACCCGAGGCTGCGGTGCCCAAGTCCAGAGCCAAGCGCTGCACCTGCTACTCCTACAGGGATAAAGAGTGCGTGTACTACTGCCACCTGGATATCATCTGGATCAACACCCCCGAGTAAGAGCTGCTTGTCTGAATGCTATAAAATAATATGTAGAACATCCTTCTCCCCTAATCCAAACATCTCCGGGCTTGCACCTCATCTTCATCCTCCTTTGTCAGCGGTGGATAAAGAGAAGCAATTAAGACTATTTAACATCCCCAGATTGGCATGCGGTTGATCTGTGAGCTCAATGGGAGCATTACAGTCAAAATACTGTAGCAATGCAAGCACGGTAGCTTTTACCCCCCGAGGCTCAGACGCCTTCGTGGTTCAAGTGATGGCAGGCCCGGCTTGAAGGAGCTCACCCTGTAAATTCAGGATTTGACTCCAGAGAGGTGGGAGGGTTCCATTGCCTGTGGGGCCTCAGTTCCCTTGTTTTCCCTCACTAAACCAAAGATCAGGGAGTTATTTGGCATGTCTGCAAGGGTCGGTGAGGAATATCGAAATTAATAACATTTATTAATAAGTATGGCTCTTGAGATAATTTTGTTTAAAAAATGTTATAAAGGCCTGAATGGTGCAGGTCCCTACCGGTTTCCGAGGCTTTAAAATGTTTCTCTGTCTTTCAATACAGTTTTTAAAGGCCTCAACAGGCTTTGAAAAGTAAAGAACTTTACTCTAAAATGATTAATTAAATAATTCTAAATGATATATGTAATGGGTCTTGCACATACATGGCTGTATTGTGCCCCATTACAGTTTTTAAAGTCAAAGCTCCTGCCCTAAACTTGCACTAGATTAGCTAGGTCGTTCTTATGCAAACTCCTCCTGTGAAATTAAATCGAGACAAACTTTGTCTCATTTTAAAACTTTTCGCCGAACTGCTGCGGCGTTGAATTTCTTCGAATTTCTATGAAACAGGAATCAGTTTATAACCGGCCCGTACATGCTCAAATATGTTCCAAACCTCACATACCTCTTAAAATTATCGATTTCAACACATCTACAATATTCAGTCTCAGTTACAGGGCCACCTAGTGGCAAATGAAAAATATTGCCTTTAACACTTCGACGTCCTCATAGTACGTTGATCGCATCCACTTTAAATTTTGTCAGAAAAGCCTAAAGTCCCTGATGATATCTAATAGTAAATATAGTGAGTTTTCTTTTACAGATTTCTTTAATCCTTCTGCATGATAATCTCACGTATTGCAACTACACTCCAATTCTGTAATCTTTGCTAAAACGTTGATAAGAGTCGATAAGAGTCGTAAAACCTTTGTGATGGAATATAGGGAAGCTCCTAAATTTCTGTTGTTGTGGTGGTACTGCTCATTTGCTTCGATTACTGAGAACTAGAAATGTATAATGCTAGCTTTGACGATTTGTCTTAGTAAGTTCAACAGATGTACCCAAGATCTAGTTAGATATGTCCAAAGATTTTGATGATGATTTTTCAAGGACTTCACTGACGTAGTGGCATGATTGATAAGTCCCCAAAGTTGACACATGCTTCAGAAGGCTTATTTTGAGCAATCAGATCTGATTGATGGCTCACAAGCACCCCACCTTTTACGAGTTGTAGGTATAGGTATATGATTTAAATGCTTGACAGAAATATCAGACACAGACTCGAGTCGTATAATTTATGATATTGTTACTTCACTGTTGCTCAGGAGCAACTTTCAGTAGTCACTCTAGTTGAAATGTGCACAGCGTCTTGTTCTCCATTTACAATGCATGACTTTTCTAGTAAAGTAAAATCCATGCCGACAACATATGTGTGCATCATGCATTCATAAAAAAGAAAAGTCTATTTTATTTCATTCATGATCCACAACTAACACAATATACGGCCTGTGTATAAACTCCAACCTGACTGGATTAGAGTGGGCCAGAAAATGTTCTGCAAAGTGAGGTAGAAAAAAATTAAATAATAATGGAACGCAAAGAGGCAAGAACAGGGGAAAACTGTTTATATTATGCAGTTCTTGTTGACGTGGTTGATGATTCATACTCTGTCAAGGTCTACAAACAACAAACAGTTATATCAGTGCGAAACAAATTATAATAACAATTCAAATTATTATATTAATAATAATATGAATTGTTATTACCACAACCACATATTTTTGAAATTACTTTTGGGGTTACAGCTGTCAACAAAACAGTTTGCTCCTTCGTGCAAAATCAACGATCATGGCGGTTAAGAAACCTGTCGCTCCATAACACCAGAGCATCTGTCCCACCCCTTGACAAAGGTGCAAAGGCCCATCCTTGTTGCTGGCAAGCAAACTGCTAGCAACAATGATGATACAGGGGGACCCGCTGTGCTTTTGTTTCATAAAAGCATGCAGAGTTGCCATGCCGTGACCATTTTATGCTGTTACGTGAAAAAAAAACTGAGGAAAGCACATCATGAGGTTATTATCATCGATAATAGTGGAAGTAATTTGGCTCCGGGATCTTAGTTCTGAGACAAGACACGTTCATGTTCTGATCACCAAGAGTCAGGGGCCGGTTCTGGCCGGAGATACTCCGTGCTCCAAAGGCTTAAGCTCGTACTGCCGGTGATGATGAACTATGAAACATGAACATTTCAAGCTGGCAAAGTTCCAGTAAGTGGATTTCTTTCAGAATTTGCCCTCGCGCTGAGTAAGTGTAACATGTCCTAACATACTGCAGATTAGTATCAATACCTTAAAATATGATTTTGAACACCTTCTTCTGTAGAGGAATTGTGCTTTGTTCTACCACCTCCAAAGTGCATGTTAAAATCCTTGGCAGGAAAGTAGAAGAGCATTCTTTCTTCCTCTGTCTTCTTGCGCCAACACTGCTGTTGGCATTTCAAGTAAAGAGCTCACTTTATTACTGCTTAGCAAGTTGGGACAAATTGACATAGTTTAAAGACCGAGAGGACGTTGACATACACCGCAACATTAATATAAATGCAACAAGTGAGTTTTCAGATATGTGTGCTCACATTGTGTTGAGCACTGCACCGGAGAGAAGTAGATAAGAGAAAATGAACAAAAAAATGAATGCATTTGTTCCTTTAAGTAGAAACCCATGATAGTAGGTAGATAAGAGGTCATGTGCCCCCCCATAATGAAAGGCCTTTACCTTAAATGCTCCAGATGAGCCACTTGTTGCATCATGCTTGCAACACTGTGTCAGACAGCTTCAAAGTGTCAATGTGTTTAAAGCACTTTTTAATGTGCAATATGTAAGTTTTGGCTGTTGCTAATTTCCAACCTTAACATTAACCACTGTTTACTTACCAATCCATCAGAAACATTTCAAGCTCAGCATCAGTCTCCATTCATTCGCCAAGAGCTGTCTCCAGTAGTGGAGAGACATGCAAATGTAAACCCTAGTAATGTGAAGTAAGCATGCTAACCAGCTAGCCCCATGGTACAGACATTATACCGTATTCAGGCCGGCAGAAGCAGCGGCACATTGGCTGTATCTGTGCATCATCTGTACAGTGCAAGGTAAAGCTGTCCACACATGCAAGATTACTGAAAAAATGTAGTTGGATTAAAGTTGGCAGGGTGGGCTGGTGCCACCCTGTTGTATTACTGACTAACTAACTGTTTATCAGCTACACTCATTCCCTGCAAGAAACTACATACGCTTTCATACAGGACATTTAAAATTAACCAAACCAAAGAAGCCGGCACAATGCCAGAATGCATGCCAGCTTTCTGGAATTAAAGCGGCATCATGAAACACAATAGTGCCTCTGTACACAATAATAATCCCCCCCTCTCTTTTGAGAGCATACCTTTTGTACAGTTAAAGCAAGGTGGAGTAAGGACACAACACGCTCGCCTTGAAGAGGCTGAGTAAAAGGGGCAGATGATTCAGTTTTCACTTATTAATTCTCCTGTACACTATAATTAAAATCTAAAGGCTGTTACTATACAGCAATTCCTCAAAGCCCTTCTTCTACCATCAGATATGAGCAGACATTTTTAGACCCTTTAATGATACAGTGAGAAGCAGATCACATCACTCTGAAAGAGTAAAAGGTAAAAGACCCTTTGATGCTCAAATTAGTTTTAGGAGAAGAATGTTCTTCTGCCTACCTGTCCCTCAAGACTGTAAAGCTCCAAAGGCCACAACACACCATTGTATTGCTTGATAAACCCACACACGGTTAAAAATAGAAGAGTACAAACGAAGAGCAAAGGGAGAGAAAGGTGATACCAATCTGATAAGCATTCAAACAGAGATATCCAGAGGGGAAGAGTAGTGTTCGAACAAGTATACAGCAATGAACTCGCTGACTTTTGCAATTTGATCCATGCAGTTTGATCTATGGATTTCAACTTTATTATTTAGTTTATTATTCACTTTCAAAGACCTCTCTGGCAGTCCCTTTTCTCCCACTACCTGATACAAGGGTTCACTTAACTAAAAAAAATGTTAGCAGGAAAAACGAGTCATCTATAAAAAGGTAAAACACGAGGCACTTATGTGCACGTTGAAATCTAAACTTCTTTAACATGTGATATACTCATATCTCACACTTTATGGATTTAAAAAGGGGTATATATGACACAAATCATTATTAAAAATAATAATAATGCAAGCAATATTAATAAGTATGTTCAATCAAGAAATTGAAACCAACTTAAAAGACAAAAGATTATTTAAGAATAGATAATTAAGTAAAGTCAAAAAGAGAGATGAAATCTGTTATCAAAAGCCATCTCATAAGAATTAGAGACTGACTGTGTGATTCCCACATGATGGTTATTCCACAGTTGATGAATTACCCCAGTGTCTCAGGCCTCCCCCTGGGGACCAAGAGCAACAGCTGCTTTGCACATCTATGAGTTCAAGCAGGGCTGAAAAGGGTGAAAATGTCTGTGAGGTCGATGGCTAAAGGCTGCTCAGTGATTCAAAAACAAATGATGAAATCTGTTTGTTCGTTCAGTTCTGTGCACCGTGCCGCCTTGAACAGATGGAATGCAATGAGGCAAGAACAGGGGACATGTGTTTATATTATGCAGTTCTTCTTGGTGTGATTTATAGATGTCTGGAGCCATCTGACTCCAGATTGATCCGTCAATGTTCTGGCACTTACTAGGTATAACAATATCTGATGTTTGTTTATATATCTTATTTCGTTCTGTACTCAAAAAGTGATTGTTTCATATTTTTTATTTTTAGTAAAATAAAGCCTCTGTCTGCTTTTACCTCTCAGACGCACTGTGCCCTATGGAATGTCGAGCTACCAAGGCGCTCAGAGAATCAAACGGGCAGTTGTTGGACGACCAACAGAACGTCAGGGGGCAAAGACTCAGCGTTGCTTCTGTGTGCTGGACTCAGACCCCAAGTGCCAGGATTTCTGTCTGTGAAGGTCAGTCTGATTATTTATTTGAAAATAACATTGGAGTCTAAGTTCTCATCAGTTCTATTGGCATTAATTACACTGTTATATATTTGTTTAATAACAGGATCAATATAGGTGAATAGAACTGCGTATACTTGTTACATCCACTCTCGTGGTGAAATTCACTATTTTTTAATTGAGTTTCAGAAAGTTGGGATATGTGAGTCATATTGTCTCAGTAGACATTTGTGTTTAGGTAAAATATGCTGATTTAATTTTTTTTACTATTTAAATTAATACAGATTAAAGTTATATTATTTCACTACGTTTATATCTCTAGAGGAGCTTAATCAAAAATCACATGATCGCTTTCTGTTTGCAAGCCTTCACTTTTTCCAATCGCCCATCAATGATGGATGGTAATTATTATGATGGGCCTTTATCCAAGGCAAACTCAGTGTAGACCGACAGGGTTGGCAATAGCAGAGCGGCAGCAGCAGCAGTGGTGTGGATACACACATGCCTACGAGCCTCAACAGCTCAGGGAAGTAGCTGTCATGCGCAGGTGAGGATAGAAAGTCAAGTATTTGAGCTCATCAATGGTCCAATTGACCCTTCACCCCAATACCAAACTTTCCCTAAAGCCACTGTCCAGCCGAGACTGGTGAAGTATGCTTTCAAAAGAAAGACTTTGTTACAAAGTGCGTATTCATTTTGAAGGTCATCGAGTATTTATCAGGGAAGAGTGGGTTTAATGATGAGGTGCTGATTTTTGCACAAAGGGAAATGTATTTTTCGGAGCTTGAACCCTACGGAAACTATGTCGGCCTCTGCAGCTTTGATTGTGACCTGTTTTAACCCGTCTCCTTTGATTTCACTTACATCACACAAGTTTATTACTAAATCACTGAGCCATTGAATCTATAATTTGATGATGATCTTGACGTGAATTCTCCCCTTCAAAGCCCACTGCAGACAGTGCCAGCCAGGAGTCAGGACCGACTTGCCGGCCCTTGATGACAGTTGGAAGCCTTTCTGACCTATTCTCTTCATCTCCAGGGCAACGGACACTTAAATCCTATTCGGCCCCTTCAGTAGTAGAGATCCCTGGAGGCTATCCATGTTGCGTTCCCTCCTAAGCATCGCATGAGGATCATAATGCAACATAATGGAACAGAACACAACAACCAACAATCTTCCTCCTGTCAAGATTGATTAGACTATCCTTTGTATTCATGCCTGGTAACTGAGGGCTCTGGACTATACTCGACTCTTGAAACATGTATCAACTGATTTGAGACAATTACTACTTAATCCAAAGCTTGGTTTTCTTGGTCCTTTAAAATGCCAAAACATTCAGTAAGTTTTTGTCCACCTGTGTTCTGAAACATCCTATTGAGCTCTGGTTTATATAACTACTTATAGCCAACCTCTAAATAACCATAATAATTAATTATTCCTTAAAACTGCATAGCTCTGGGAATGGGACCGAAAAGGACGAGTTGCCAGTTTTGGTTTGATCACCACAGAACTACTGTAAATTTGACGCTTTTCACAGTTTATCATCACATTTGAAGTTCGTATATAATCTGCTAGACTTCGTAAAAACAGGGTTAATTAAAACAGTCAATGGTTAATAGGAGCGGTTTTTTTTTTGTGCGTTTCATTGCCTTATTGTAAATAGTCACCTGTTCACTGAAAGTTCTTTCTGATAATTTATTATTCACAATCTCTATCATCTTTTTTATTGGACTGCATTGTCTCCCATCAAACTAAAACGTTGTAAAATTACATACTTTTGTATCTTTTGTGATTTACTCTTGAAAACAAAAGGGTACAATCAAGTAAGCAGACAAGGTTTTGTTGGTGTCTGTGTTTGGGTCCATGTAATTACAGAACACTGAGAACATTTCCATGAAAAGGAAGCCTAAGCATGGAAACGTATACTGAGGTTGTCATGGCGACATTCTTATTGATTGTTGCTGACCAATACAACAAAACCGTCAGAATCAGAATTGTAGCTGGTTATTGTTGCTTTTTTGTTGTTGCTACAACTTAAATCTAAAAGTAGACATCTAAAACTTATTTCCATTCTGAAAGTTCCGGCCTCATTTGTGTGGCTCATTCCAAAACTAAGATTACATCCATATTGAACATTTTCATTCTAAAACAGCATTTTAAAACTAACAAAAGATAAATATTGTCTACTCTGCAGTTGGTCACTTAGTTACAGCAAATCCTAAAAACCAGAAACAACAATGGTGAAAAGTAACAGCAGGGATTTATTTTCTGTGACCGAGGATTCCATGACAGTAAGTGTTTGCAGCTTTGCTACTCGTATTGAAGTCGTGACTCATAACCAATCATAGAGTGAATGAGGGCGTCTGCGTCAATGTTTCCAAATATTGGAAATTTTGGCCGCTTTTTTTGCCAGATTACAATACCACCATGGACTTTTCAAGTTCAAATGGAGCCAACAACGTTTACAAGCGTCTAAGTTTTAAGTGCTCAAAAATTCCAGAGTAGCGTGTTATGGCAAGCGCAAACAGTGACGCATTTTATTAAAATTAATTAACGGTGTAGTGAGGACGTGGCCTATCTCTTAACTGTAGATGATGAATCAATCAACATCATATATATAGATTCGATTTGAGTTGATCACAAAATGTCACCAACACAGTATCGTAATTGTGTAGTTAATTGCGTCCATAAATATTAGTTAGTTGCCATGGTTTCCTTTTTTTGTGCACGTACTTGTATGTGAGTATCGGAGAGAAACAGACAGAGAGTGAGTGAGAGATAGAAGGTGGACAGTAAAGAATGTGTAGAGCTTCATACAATGGGACGAACATAAATGTAACATTCGGATCAAGGCACAAGAGTCTTGTAGAAAATTGATTATTCTATGAGAAACAGAGGAAAATGACTGTTTAATGAATAATCACAGAATTCATAGTGTTACAGAATCCAGTGGTCAAACCCTTCTCCTAACAGGACAACACTAATTAACATAATATGACGTATAGGAATCATGGAGGGGAAAATGTGTACCCTTTCACTTTGTATTTGCCTCTTCACTTTGTACAGTATGTATACTATGTATTTATGTACATTTATAAATCTCATATTGCTATATCTTTATACATCAACATGTAGTGGAATAATATACAGGGAACAAATATGGAACTGGAGGTGGACTGTAACAATACATGTCAGAAACTATGATGTAAAGCTGTTACTGTTGTAACTGCTCATATTTATAATTTGTGAATAGTCACGTTTCTGTCTGTTAGCTAGTGATTGTGCTTTTACTGTT
Organism: Platichthys flesus; assembly: GCF_949316205.1. NCBI lineage: Eukaryota > Metazoa > Chordata > Actinopteri > Pleuronectiformes > Pleuronectidae > Platichthys > Platichthys flesus. The sequence continues at coordinate 12,946,473 of NC_084951.1, forward strand.
ACTGTGGATTCTAGTGTTAAGAGAGTCATTTTCTTCCTTTAGCTTTTGATCTTTACTACCAAAACCAATTATGTCATTACCAGGCTAATATTGTCTTTATATTATTTTCATAAAATTAGCAATGACTGTTAATTTCACTCTTATACATGACCTCTACTCCATGGCATAAAAATAAATGCCATTGTATGCCGGAACCTGTGGTTTAATTAAGCACCACAAGTGGTTACACTCCTGTTTTTATTATTAAACATAAAGTTATTCTTACGCTTTTATTGTGAATTGTCACTCTGTGTTTTTACTATTGTCTTTTATATGGATAACATAGAAAATATTTATTCTTTTTGTCTAAACACATTTGCGTGCAGTGAGCACCCCACCGGTGTTCAGTAGTCTCAGAGCCAGACTACACAGTGGAAATAAGCACATAAATCCTAGGGGAGTAAATGTCTCTCATGGGAATGGTTGAGCTTCCCTGGTCTAATGTGGGGAGGTGGTGCACAGCTGGACAGCCTGGGGTATTTTTGTCTCTTGGGTGTGTACAAGAGACAAAAATATTTTACCTAAATTGTATGCTCAAGGGCATTTATAAGTAGTATTCATGTACACAGAGTTAAATTTTAAGATCGTCACCGTCCAGACCTACCCAACATTCCCTGACTGAGCTCTAAAAAGCCCCTATATCCAGGTATAAGCTTGCCTTCGACTGTCACGGCTACCTCTGGTGTAATTTCATATATCATCTCTCTAAACAACCTGTGCATAGTACATTTGCCAAATTTTGAATGTCAACCTGTACAATTGTACATCAAAATTAAACTGAGCAACAGTACCTGCATGAGGGTTATGATTTTTTGGGTTGTTGTTTTTCTTGCAGATGTAGATCTTGCACAAAAGTAAACAACAGATATTTAAAGGAGCCTTGCGAAGCCACGGCTGTGATAATTTCCCCAGTATCACCAGATCTCATGTCAACTATGTTGTTATCTTGATCTAAAGTAGTTTTTTTCTTGATAAGCTGAATCTCTCATCATAGTGATAAAATTAAATATAATGACCTGTGATGATGGGCTAATTTAGTTCTTGAATTGAGAAAATACTCTTTCGTTGTCTTGAGATGAGGAGAACATAAATCCAGTAATAACAAGGAGCCTATTTATCATGAGATCACTAGATAATTAAACTTGAGAACAGAATCGCAAGGCTAACGTACTTTTCTTTTCTCTCAAGTTGTTGACCACAAACTACAACATGTTATTTTGTAATAAATCAGAGGCTGTATTTCATACGGAAGAGCAGGATTTCTGTGGCACGAACACCTTTACCCCTGTAGCACAGAAGAGACCAACTGGACTGTTTGAACCCCTAATACCACCTATCATCCTGGAATGTCGCGCTGAGTCTACCGCAAATAAGCCTACCCTGGAGCCTCAGGATAAACTATCTGCACTAAGCAGCAACAATATCAGTCCATGAGCGAGGCCCTATTCCCACAGTAGACCCTGGGAACAGTTCCCGTGCAGACATCCTGACCATTCTACAGGAGGTTCAGGGCCCCGACATAGCTCACAGTTAATTGTTTGTTTTCACTTTTATTAAATGAATAGACATTTGATCCCATACATTAACATTAGCTAATTACTGACAATTGGAAGATAATGACCACTCTAACCATGTAAGTCTTTCCAGATATGATCATAGTATGTATTTTGCGTTTGATTTTGCATATTAAACATATAAAACATATAACATAATATCTTACATTCAATCCGTCTCTAAGAGTTTTGCATTATACTTAGCTATTCTCTTTTAATGTGTTGCATGAAAGAAAGGCCAATTGTTTAAAAAAATTGAATTAATTATGAAATAGGAAATATCAAACAATTAACCGTCTCTTATCACAATATTGGTTTATAATAGAAGAGGGTGAAGGTCAAGCATTCTTCTTGGTTAGGGTCAGGGCAAGGGAAGGTCAATGAGAGTGTGTGTGTGTGTGTGTGTGTGTGTGTGTGTGTGTGTGTGTGTGTGTGTGTGTGTGTACTTGTGTGTGTGTGTTTGCAACCCGAAACCTATCTTACCCTGACCTTATCCGAACCTTACAACATGTCTTCAGCTTAAAACTTTAAAGTTGACATCATGGGGACTTACTTGTTACCACTCACACTCACAGTCTGCTGTTCCCTCTGTAGTGTAAATATAAGATTTCTTTGATAAACCTCCACAATATCATTTAAAAACATCCCATATCACACTGTAGCACTTTTTTTCTAAATTAATAAAATAAATTAAGTGTCAAATTTTTATTTAAAGATAAACATTTTCAATAGTTACCTTGAAACTCTTGGTTTATTTATATTTGTTTAAAATAACATGATTTTTTCCACGTCTTGATTATCTATTTTCTGTTTATTTTATTTTGCTAATTTATCAATAAAACAATTACTATCTTTCTTGATAACTGTGATCGATCTGAGAAAAATTGCAAACTATTATTGTATATGTTATCTTATTTGCTGAGAGTAAGTAAAAATTGTTTAGCTATTAGGCCGTCACTTTGATTAGGGCGATTGAGATTTGAATTGCTTTTGGGTTATTTAAATTCAGATGAACATAAACAAAACAAATTCATTGAGAAAATGGAACTATTAAAGCAAAATTCAATAGTATCTTATATGACTCGACTTGTTTGCACTGATTTATTAATGCAACTGCAAATCCTTGGTTATTATTATGTTATTTTTCTATTCACTCTAAATAGTCAAATTGTGTCTTGAATGCTCTTTCTCAGCCACAATCAAATCCAGTTAAAAAAAAAAAATTTTGAATCTTCTCATATAAGTGCTTGGAATAAAAATGGTTTCTTTTATAAAATAAAAAACTGGGTTAGTTTAATAAAATATTAATAGCAAAATTGAAAAGTGCAGTGATGCTAAATATTGTATTTACTTTGTGTGTAAACAACTGGCATACAGAGACAGTTGTTGGCATGCTTACTTAAAGGGAGATTAAAATAAATAAGTAACACAATGCAGTAGAAATATAGATGAATTTATTAACATGTAAATTATCAAATTATAAAATGGATTTTCATGGAGCGAGTTTTATAAATAAACACAATGATGAGTCCAAGTGGAAAAAAAGTAATGACCTAGGTTCAGCACAAACAGTCCAACAATGTAGTAATCGGTAAAACAAACGTGAATTTACACATTGGTCGAACTATCAACTATTCAAGTAATTCGCGCAGCTATTTATACTTATTAATAGCAGAGCCCTCAGTGCCCAAGAGAGAGGCGGGTAAAGTAAGATGGGTGCAGATGGAGACATGACTGTGTAATGTCATTACAGGCAAATAACAGAGTGCACTGGGAATTTGCAACATTTTCTATTTTTGGAGAGCCCGCATTGCAAGACAAATACCAAAATGCAAACTTCCTGGCCTTCAAGGTGGAGGAAGTTAGTTTCAGGGAGTTTTAGAAAAATGTGTTTCCACCCCTAGGCACGTGAAGAATTCTACAGACTCGTGCCTAGGGGTGGAAACACATTTTTAACAAGAAAGTAAATCATACAGGGTAAATCATACAGGGTACAGGGTAAAGTCTTTCTCAACATTTGACTTCTTAAGTAGCTGAAAGTCTAATCTCACATCAAGGAATGGTATAACATGCAAACACTGGTTCATGCAGGTGGGGAATGTGAGGAATGTTCCTATTTGAACTGTCGTTCACACTCAATGACCTTGATATTCATCCTTTGGTTTATTAACATGATTATAAATAACAAATTAAGCTCTGTGTGTATTTATGTGTACCTCATGAGATCACCATCTCAATTTGTTTGCCCTATAAAAGGAGAAAAACCTTCTTTCTCTAAAATAAGCATGCAGTCTGCAAAAAAAATTGCGTTAACTTACAATTTTTTAACAAGTATTGAAAGTCCTTGAAACTTGTTCCTCAATCAGCTCCTTAGAATGAGCAATGTAATACTACATGCACACACTTTCTTCCGTAAAAGTGTTGGTTAATTCACATTAAAAATGTCTACATGTTTTCGTTTTGGCTTCAATTGTTCCATGAAGTAACTAAACAATTGGAGCACTTATTGAGTACCTCAAGGCTCCATTCAAGGCCCCATCTCTTTTAACCAGTATATTATCTCAGCATTGCTATGCAGACAACAATCAGCTATATCTCTTGGCTATAAAGGCAACTAAAACTTAATATGATATTGACTTAGCTTTGAAATTCTACAATCATATTACTGTTCTTAAAGATTGTTAACAGTTCCATAAATTAAGAAAAACATCCTAGGAGGTAGACTGTATATCTTACTCTTAACCCATCGTGATGCACAGTATTTTTATGGTGTCAATATCTCTGTATATTGTTAATTGTCGTACAGAGATTGTGATACTCAATGTTAATTCGACATTGATTCCTGTTCTACTGTGCCTTACCTTCTTATGAAAATATATTAAAAAAAAAAAAAGATTGTTAACAGCAGTAAAGATATTTCACCAAACTCAAGCCTTTCTCTCTAAATTACCTGGAGATCCTTTAAATGAATCACGAATGAATGGATTTTGGAAATATTCTCTTTTGGGGTCTTTTCCTTTTGTCTCAGAACTGTTGGCTCATCCAGTCATTTGGCTACCAGTCAAATATAGGATTTATTCATCTAAAAAGATAATTTTATTTGTTTCAAAGCTGTTCTATGGTCTTACCCCACAATATATGATTGAAATTAAAGAGACAGCCAGCTGGTCCTGGCTGTCTTCCAGTTGAGGCTGAGGGGTATTTGCTGAAGAGTTACCATTTACAACTAAGTGTTACACTTGCGTATACATATTTAAAGTTAGAGTTTCATTTGAGTTGAATAATAAAACACTTTAAATTTTTTATATACAACAAAACATTTTGTGTTTCTGTACAGCACAGGTTGTAGATCAAATCCCAATTTGCTTCAAAACAAGAACGTTGGTATGCAGCCAGATGTTGGATGGATTTCCAAAATTTTGAGTTAGTACCCAAGGGGCAACATCCTGGGCTGAGCGATGAGGCCGATACGGAAGTGTAAAAAGCTGCAGTTCACTGGGTGGCCACTAGAGGCTGGCTCCAAGAAACAGAAAGTCCCATTGACTCCAATGTTAAAATGCCCAACTTTAGAGCAGAATTAAACCTGTTTACAGCATGGTTCAACCTTTCGTTTTAGTCTCAATCGCGAGGTTATTTATTCATGACAACTCTGAGGGGGGTGAATTTTTTTCTAACTCTCCCGTTTAAGCGATATTGAGGTTTAAAATTACGCATAATTAGGGGCGTGTTGTATTGATTGACACCTGGGCACAGGCTCCGATGCGGGCACAGCTTGTCACTAGCCGCTCGTTAGCTCCCCGCTAGCCACCTGCAAGCTGCTCGGTCCACTCGTAGCTTCATGTCGGCGGATCCCCGTCGATTCACTCGACACAAGCCATGGCTGGCTGTGCATTTCATTGAACTAACAGACCGTCTCGCAGCTCTGTTGTCAAGTTCTTCCGGTGAGTGAAAATCGATTTTTATTTAATTCATATATAAGAAGCGTAGCAATGATTAGCAGTTAGTGTTGCTCACGATGCATGGCTTGTTAGCTTATGTCGAGATTAAGCTAATGTTGTTTAAACTTGTGTTCACCGCATAGCCTGTAGGTTCCTCTCTGAGCAGCACAGCCCGATGCGGTCCTCATGCTACATTATGGAGCGTGAATGCTAGTCACAGTAAACCGGTGCCCACTCTACACAGAGTGGAGAAGTGTTTCAATGTAGACATGGGGATAATTAGTTACAGCGATCAATGTTGGTGCGTCATATAAAACTACTGCGCACATATGTAAGCCTGGTCACAGGAATGAAAGCTTAAATGATGTTATATTATCTCTTTAGCATGAGTTTTATTATGACTCGACTAACCCTATTTGTTAATGTTAAGGCTATATACATCTGGCAAGGGTAGTTGATAATAATAATAGTTATTATATTTATATATATTTGTTTCACTAGATGTCATCTGTGGTTACAGTGAATACTAAGTTTGTGTTCCATAATTGTTCACTTTAAAACTCTATTAAACTTATCTCACTTGTTTGTTAGAAACGTGAACATGGCATGAAATAGTAACTATATGAATATGAAATAACACAAAGAGGCAATGCAACAGATGGATTATGTGAACTGGGATATCTAAAAAGACTGAAGTTATTGACATTTTATTGTTTGCATATACATAAGTATGAAGATGGTAACCTGACAGATATTGTTTTTTACATATTTTTTATTCGTTTAGTTTTCCTCTAGGTGATCCTGAGAGGCTAGACCTGTGGGTGATCAACATGAAGAGACAGAACTGGATTCCGAGCCTCTGCAGTCAACACTTGAGAGACAACACTTGAGCAATGACAAAAGGGTACACAGAAATGTTTTAATAACTTCTGAGAAATCAAGCAACTTGACTGTTACATAGCAACTACAATTTTAGCATGAACTGTGTACTGTACATTTCTACTCTATTTACAATGAATTTTGTAAAATCAGCGTATCACATATCGGTGTTTTCGAGTTTTCCTCCAGTGGATGTCCAACATGAGGAGACAGAACAGGACTCCAACAAGACTGAACACTAAGTTTCATCACCTATGCACTGACTCCAGGAGCAGACCTGTTTTCATACCTTACAAACAATCAAAGCAAAGATAATGTGGAAGAACTCCATACTGCATTTTCTTGGTAGTGCACTGTTTAATTCAAATACAGAGTTTAATATCCACAGAATTTTTTGGACAGAAACTTTGTTCATAAGTAACACTTCCTATACAATAATGCCATTCTTTTATGTCTCCTGTCATTTTATTAGGGACGAGCCTGAAGGACTCAGCTGTGCTGACGATGTTCTGTCTCTTATGGGGAATTAGAAAAATAAAGCACTGGGTTTTTATCTAAAGTGTATCAAATCAGATTGTAAAAGATAATTTTTTTAACCAACCATAATGAATATAGAAATTAAATCTATTATCCATGATACATAGCAATGATTGCCAACTCTAGACAGTTGCAGGCCATCTTTAGTTGAGGGAGAAACGTGAAGTGTTGGGCCGATGAAGCTTGTGCAGGTCGTCCTCGTGATGACCAGCCTGAAGCTGCCGATCTCCACCATGTTGCTGCTGAGGACAGATCCGGTGCTGCAGTGCTTCATCTAATGAAAAGAAGAAACTCATTATAAAATGATGTCTTATGTTGTGTATGTTCCAGCACAGACTGGTTCTTACAGTTTATTCTGTGTTCAGCACCACAGATTTCAGACAGAACCGATGTACTGGGCTCTGGGTTTGTACCCTCATAGTTGAACCACATATTGTAAGTAAGTTTGGATCAAAGTGTCAGCCAAATGAAATGTAATGTACTGACAGAAATAAAACATAGTATAAATAGATAAAATGTATTTCTACCTCATGTGTAATATTCAAGGTGATAATCTCCCACAGAGTTGTTGAAAACAGTCCACATAAAGTCTCTCCACTTCCCTCTGTGGAAAAATAATTATATAATTAATGAGAACTGTTTACAACACTGGTGTGTGGAGATTATAATCTAATAATCTAATCTGTCCAATTCACTCAAATTCCATAAAAGGCTAAATAAACGAGGTGGGAATGGAGGATATACCAGCCTGTATCAGCACATTTGTGAAACAGTTACTATCACATGCAGCTTACACATGTAGTGTATTGATATTAACTTATTAAAATCAAGTCACAACTAAACAACTCTAGTTAACTTGCTTCAATCTTTTCATTTGATGTGTTAAATAAACGGTAATTTTTATAACAATAACATTAAAAACCACTTGAGGCATGTAAGCATATGATTATGATGATAGATAAAGCATTGGTTTTGTTGTTGTAGTTTCAAGGTTACTTACCTCTAGTGAGTTCGTAAAGATCGCGACCAGATACAGCACAGCGCTAACCGGTTAGCAGCGTCGGGTAGCATGTAGCCTAGCTCCTTAGCTCTGAGCTAACCTGGACACGCTGATCTCATCGCTCGGCTGTCAGTCTTCACTTGCGCTCCTCCTCCTTGCCCATTGATTGGGAACGCCTCCTACTAGCCTCGTTCTCACTATGCAGAAACCAATGGGTGACGTCACGGACCCTCCGTCCATCTATATATACAGTCTATGGTTAGTACGTATAGGAGGAAAAGGAAAAAATAAATTACGGCAACATGGAAGACAACTGTTGAGATGAAAAAAACATTAAGGAGATAAAAACAAAACCAGCCACGTGATAATTAATCTCTCTCTGGGTTTATGACCTTTGCGAGGGAGGTTGTGTTTTCACCTGTGTCTGTTTGTTTGTTAGTTGGATTACGCAAAATGTCCTGAACTGACTTAAACCTGAGGGGATAGAGCATGTACCAGAGAAAATGACGTAGAAATGGTTAAAGAGGCGTATCCAGGAGATTGTATCACTTTCATTAATATTCTGAGGCAATTTTCATATTTACCACATTTACAAAATGTTTATACACATCAGTCATGTGTAGTCCTGACCTTGGTTGACTTGGTGACACTACATTTAAAAAAAAAAAAAATACAATATGGATTTAAAGTTATTTACAATAATGTGGTTTAAAAAAAAACATGATAAGAAGAAAAAAACAACTTATTATGCCTAAAACAATGTACAATAGTAAACAGAGAGAAAAGAAAATAAGAGCTAATGACATTCACAGTAATGTGTTATGCACGGTCTGTGTCCTGAGTTCCACCAGTAATGATTTCGACAGACCAGTCCCATCAATGGAAAAGTTCTGTTTTTATTTGTCTGTTTAGCTTTTTGCAATTTGGTTCCTTGTTAATGAATGAAACGAATTTGCTTGAAAAGATTCAGTGTACCCTTTCCCCCCCTCTCGCAAAATAGAAGATGACATATAAAGACTAACAACACGCTTTCTACCTGCCGTAATATAGTTAAATGTTTGTACTCGTAAAAATCTCTTTGGGATGATTATTACATTCTTATTTATCTGAATAGACCTGTCTGTTAGGGCATCATTCGATAATATGCCCACAGGGAGCGCAGAGGTATAGTGTCGCAGTGCATGTTGCAGCACCACCCCTGCTGCAGGTGTAATTATGTGTGGATTCCTCAAAGAATTTAGAAGCATTAATTAATAATTTGTTGGCCTTTGGGCTTGACTAATCTTTCCCTATAACATCTGTATTTCTGCAACGTGACATCTGGCGCTGTGTGCACCAGGTGTCACAAATCTACAGTGCCAATCAGTTCTGAGTAAGTATGTGCTTTGTTCCACTTCACTTCAATATGTATGTTTGAAGTGTCGATATGAAATTATATGTTCTGCATGCACAATATGTGTTGTGTCAATCAATAATCATTATCAATGTTTGTTTTCTTTGTTTCAGTTATTTTTAGACTTGTTTTTACGGCGTACAGACCGAAACAAAATAAATCAATCAATCCTGGGCGGCTTCTGTGAAACACCACGAGGAACGTGGGGAGGTAAAAACATATCAAACTGAATGAAACTATTCTACCGCGAACAACTTATCTGCGTATCATCAGGATTTTTTTCGGAATTTATTTTGGCACGTCTGAACAAGCCTCAAGGACACATTTACTGTCAGATTGATGAAGCGATTCGGTGTAAGCACAGTAAATCAATTCAAGCCTGGCGATGTCGAGATTATTGACAGATTTAAACGTGTACCTTCCAAAATAGCTCTACATGCAAGTAAAAAAAAAAAAAAATCTTATGTCACAGCTTTCAATTTCTTCACGCGAGTCAGACAAACTGTGTAAACCTGTTAGTAATTATACGGTAGCAGTAGACAATATATAGGTTAGTTGAACTAAGAAAGGAAACAAATGGAAAAATGCTACTAGATATCATGACTCCACCCCCAGCTCCTCGGCAATGCATCAGTAAGTGGGATGCAACAGATCTTAGGTAACAAGTGTCTGAAAGTGAGGAGACTCAACCTTGATCCAGGTGGATGGGGTTCGAACAGCAAACAGCCAGAACCGCTCGTGTACCCTGGTTTCTTGGTTTATCCATCCATCCATTATTTATAATAATATAATTTATAACTCATCCCTTTTTAGGGTTGCAGGGGGAGCTGCAGCCCATCCCAGCTGGGGGGGGGGGGGGTTACATCACAGGTGGTAACTGTCATGGAAGTTTTCTGGAAGCTGGTGAAAAGAAAACGCGGCCAGCAGCTGATGTCTTATTCAGAAGAGTTTAATGTAGACTTGATGCATCAAGGAGAACAGAAGGTGCAATATACAAACGCCAACAGACTTACATTAGCAATTGTCTCCCAAAACATCCCAGTACATCTTTCTCTACTTCCTTCACCCATTCCAACAGCACATCCATGAAAGGTTAGAATTGCTGTCGATCTCTATATGTTTCATGTAGGTGTTCGCATCCTATTGGATAGTTAAGTCTAAAGTAGGCCTAACTAAATCACATTGTGTCATTACGTTTTGCCACTAGTGAAATACACACAAGAGTTAAAATCGGTGAGAGTTGAAGTTGGTGTCTCTCTGTCTGGTGCATCTGAGTTAGATATGAAAGTCCCTCGGCGTAGATGCTACAGTGCACTGTTGGTTGATACTTTATCTATAACCTGACCTTTGGTACTGCTTAGAGAGAGAAGGGAGTGTCTGTGGAATTAGACAGTCACTATTCTCCTGTACAGATATAATGTGTAATATAAAATACACATTATATGTAGTCCCTTATACAGTTATGTGTGAGAATAGTCAAAAATTCCTCAACAATAACAAGGATCTGTTATGCATTTAAGGATGAGATATGGGGCGGAGTCCACATAAGGTAAGTACATTTAAAACTATAATCTACTATCATTTCATGTCGTACAAAGATTAATGACCACATTTTATTCAAAAACATTTGCCTTGTAATATGGATTACATTACTGCATAGAAAAATGATTCATAATAATTTCAGACAAGTGACCCTAAGACTTACTTGTGTAATTTACAACCAAAGTCTAGCACCTATAGTGAGAGAGAGTGAGGAGGGTGCATTTGTGTAGTCTAGTACAGAGACAGGAAGTGTAAGAGACAAGAGAGCACTGTTTTTAGATTCTGATTATTTTCTCTGTGAAACATGATTTTGAATGTTGTCTGCAGTCTTTTATCTTCTCTTTAAATGGTTTGAATTTTGTCTTTTCCACTTGAAAGGTTCCCCAGCTGGATAACCAGAAGGGTTATAATGAAAGTTTACAACTCTCTTTAAAAGGTATTATCACATTCACATCATTATTATAGGGTGAGTATTTCATCTGAGAATCCTAAACATGTCGGAAGAGTTTATCTTTGTTCACAACCAACATTGGTATGGAAATGGGAGGAGTGTCTTCCATGCAGTATTGTAAAGTGAATATAGTGAATTCCCAAGTGCCAGTGATAGTCTGTACTCATGGGGTTCCATACTGGTATTTAATATTAACAGCTACATTGACATGTATTTCTATTTATTCATTTATGTATTCAGCTGTTGATGTTTTGGCAAGGCCCTATAATTTTGGTTTTAAAATAAACGTTTTTTTTTTTTTTAAACATGTAACCTCCTTAGGAACCTCAAACTCTAGAGCCTTTGCCCAGGCCAGGAAATATTTGTTCAGTCCTTTGACGGCCGCTTGGACTCTGACCTACTTTTGTTATTGCCAAAAGTGAAGCTCGGGAAACGTATATTCGCAAAAAGCAACAGTATCATATTACGGTCAGGATGTGGGGGAAGGGCAGGTTCGTGCCATTCATCTTAAAGTTTTTACAATGCAAGCATTTCCTGTTATCTCCACTGAGAGTGAACTGTTGCGTTTCCTGGGAATGGCAGGTTAAAATATGTTATTGTTTTCCTCTGTAATGGCCTAACTGAAATATGTTGGTCTCCCATTTGTCAGCAGGCATTCGATCATGTGAAGAGTCTGTTGTCGACAGCTCCTGCGCTCGCCGCTTCCCAACGGACCTACCTTTTAGCTGCAAGTAGATGCGAGTGATATTTAAGAGATATATGGCCTCTGACCTACTTTCGTGTTTGGTGTTTTAGAGCTGGGAGTGATTGATACATTGATATTGGACACCTGAGTTATTGTGAATTTATCACTTTATGTCTATCGGCGCCTTAGCATTCACCCCCTCTCTCATCCCTGGGCTGGTTGGTTGGTTGGATTTGGATTGTTTAGGTATTTGATTTAGATCAATCTCCCCATATTCACACATCCACGCACTACAAACAGCACTGATTAACTGAAGTGCACATTCCTTTGTAAATATATTTGCTTAAATAAATTGTACTTTAAATGTGTGGTCTCCAGTTTTGTTCTCCCTTGAGCAAGGTATTGACAATTCCATAGTTTATTGTATAGTAGTAAAATGAACATGAGACATGAGCCATTGGCCTCGACTAAAATGTTCCAATCACTTGTATAAGTTGGATTTAACAAGACGAAATCACAGATTGGTTTATTCACCTTCTTCATCACATCTGTTTTCAGCAGCAGGAGTAAACCTGCTTTAGCGTTGATGGAGTGCCTGAGTCACAGTCTCAGCTTCTATTGTGTGACGAAGGCTCCTTTAGAACTGGGACAAGGCTGAACTATTAAGAAGTGTGTTAACTATTCAGTTGCATCTGTCTATCTGTGGCGCTCTTCTCTTTCACGTTTCCCGAGCTCCTCTCATCTGTCTGTCGACCTCCTCCTGCTCTCTTCTCATCCCTACTGTCCTCTTAAGGTAAATAGTCTGTATAAATACACAGCTTATCCAGTCTTGATGACCACACAAAGCGCTCTGCATTACAGTTTTGCCATTTCACATACATACAGTGCATCTATTTGCAGTACTTTCTCTCACATACATTACTCACACACTGCCGGCACAGCCATCGGGGGGCCATTTGGGGTTCAGTATCTTGCCCAAGGACAACTTCCAGACGCAGAACAGGAAAAACTGGGATCCCACCACCGACCCTCTGGTTAGTGGACAACCTGGTCTGACCCCTTGAGGCACAGCCGACCTGTCAGGCTAGACAAATGTAAGCCATTCAAACTGCACTATTCTATATTTCCATAGGTGGATAGATATAGTCATCATTGCTGATTATTACGATTGAGCTGACAGCCATAAAACACAACAACACTTTGAGATGCCAACTACAAGTCAGTGTTCAATGCAGTAGCAGAAGTAAATCAGTCAGCACTCTATCACCATCACTCTTCCACTGCGCACTCGTGTGCCTTCAAATTTGTATTATTTTTGATTTATAAACCTATAATCATGTTGAGATGTGTGTTTGAAATGATGGTGTAAAAAAAGTGTCGGCGAACTATAGATCTAGACCTCCGAGCTGGCAAAGGACTCCGGTTCTTCACCTACCTGAACTTGTTCTCGTGTTCTGACTCATCCGCAGCAACAGGAGAAAACACTTCCTCCACCTCCTCCAGCCTGAGCTGAGCCTGGTCTTCATCCTTCCCCTTTTGAAAGCTTCCAAAAGCCTTCTAGTCCATGACACAAAACATAACGTAACAGCCATATTTAGAAATAAATAAACACAAACACCTGGGAGAAACAGTGTTGGCATGCAAACATGAATGAGAGTGTTTGATGGAACAAAGGAGAAACAAAAGTAAGGACCATGGGGCAGAGAAGGGAACTTCAAATATTGGAAACTCAGAGCCCATGTGTATGCAGATTAAGCACATAAGCCTACCATATTCCATGTCTGGGGCTCAGCTGTGCCTGTGTTTGTTTGCCTCCATAGAAGTACAATAAGAAGTTGGGCCAGAGATGTCTAGGACCCAGCCAGAACAGATGTATCAAGATGTCATCCTTTAAGGAGCATCATTTGATCTGCATCACAAATACACACACTCACACAAGTACACACACACACACACACACACACTCTCTCAACAGCATGTTTAACACAACCACAGTGTTTTGGAGAAGCTGAAATGAAAGCTGCCTGTCTCTAATGGAAGTGACTAGGTTAGTTTGCCAATAATCGACATGTAGGTGTTGGCAGTCTGGGGTCCCTATGTCGGCCCACTATTTGGCCGGGCCACAGCAAACCCAAATGTGTGACACACTTCACTAAGTTCATAGAACCATGGTGGTAACGTCAAATAGTCCCAGTAGGTGATTGTAAGTTTGGTGCTGACTGAAAACTCCTGAGTACCATTATAGTTTGAGTACTATATGTCAAACAAGAAGCTGAACATTAGCATGTCAAGGTAAATTCTTCTTGTACGTGCACTGTCATTATTCCACTATTTGGAGAAATGCACTCATGGCTTTAAAAGGTGATGTAACTAGTGAGTTTGTCATTAGTCTGGGAGTAGTCTCCAGTGGTAAGAAATTCAGGGCTTTTTTCTTGGTAGCACTTGAGCTTCAGTAATTGTCCCCTAAAGGTAGGTTTGTGGCACTTGTGCATAATCCATAATCATTTTGTTGTTTCGTTCAGTTTCGCCCCTTCTGTTTAGTTCCTGCTGACGATGACTTTACTGGTTTTGCTTTAGCTGCTACAACTGTGGCATCTGGCTCTCTCAAAATAGAGAAACCATATTTGTAACTTAGCTGATCATGACTGAGACCCATGATGTTGCACTTTCATGCAAGGAGGAAAGCAGGATTATGTGTCGAGATCCTCATGAGTTGCAGGAGCTTGGTTCTTTAGTTTGTTGTTTAGCTTGGGCCGCACTGGCAGCGAGGGCTGCAGGTTTGTGATGTGGAACGTTTTGCTTTTCATTGGTACGTCCATGATAGACGGTGCAGATTCAAACGTCCAAGCCGCCTGCCTCAAAATGATCTATCACCTCAATTTCATTATCTATCTGTTGAAAATGTCTCAACATATGTATTTGCAATACTTTCTGTATCCATTTCAAAGTGAAATCATTCTTGCGTTTTTGTTAGTGAATCCTTTCATTTGTTTGAACAAGGTTTTGATTGTTATTGCTGCATCGGAAGATGCATGTGGTCTCCTATCAGCTCAGCTGCAGACACACCGAAAAACACTACCTCTCTCACACAGGCAGTGTGGCCCGGGTATTTATAATGGGAATTAAACATCTGATACCTCCATAGAAGAACAATAAGTTGTTGGGTAACAAAGAGGCTAATTCCAGTTGTTTTCCTTCAAGAGGATGAGCCTGAATGAAGTCCAACGTTAGGATTGAAAAGAGCCAATCAGCAAGAGGTTGAATGCTTAGTCATTCCATGTCTGTCCAGACTAAAATGCGGCCCATCATATGTCAAACTCAAACAGAGCCAGCAGCCTTGCGAAATATTGTTTTAGGGGCTTGAAAACTCTTGAAATCGAGTATTGTGGAAAAAAAACACATAGTTAACAATGTGCAGCTGGGAAACTGTTCTTCCCCAAAACGTTTCGGTCATATTTAGTTACATGTTATAGGCCTGTTGTTTTTATGACTGAGAGTGATGGTTTGACAGCAAGGGCTGGTATTTGCACAGGACAGCAACCCGTTTCTGACACAGCTTGTTTGCCTAACCATGCTCTTAAGGAAGCTGTGTTTAGCCTTAAATGTCCTCTTTCGCAGGGCAGCCCAAGGGCTAAATTCCTAAATGAGCTGAGGGAAGAAGCTTTTTGTCTGCTGAAGACTCCAGGGATCTACACCAGTTGCCATGTTGTCCAAATAACAAACACTCACAAATTCCTTTGTATGAACTGGAGACATGAAAAGGTGAACTGTCTAAAATGTTTTTGAACGTCAATGTATCATCAGAGGCAGCACACGCAATAAGCCTCGGTTTTCAAGTTACCAGGGATTAGATGTGGGGCAATTCGCTTAAACTCTCCACTTCTATGGTATTGTTGATCAAGATATATAATGACAAAGCCAATTCTACTGGATCAATGCCCTTGAGAAGGTTATACAAAACACCAGGAGCGTACCAGATGCTACATTCAAATGATCCCACTAATAATGTTAATTTGTGAAAAAATACGAAAATCTCCATCCAAACAAGCATTTTAGCTCCATATCAGAAATAATCTCCATCCATACTAACACGCCTGATAACTTCTATCACATGTCCATTCATTTAAAATGTGCATGCACACGTCAGAGAAAACAATAAGTCTAGGGCAGTGGTTCTCAAACTTTTTTCAGTGACGTACCCCCTTCGAAGAAAAAATTCTGCCGAGTACCCCCTAACCAGCGCAAAGAAAGATGTAATGTGATTTATTAAGTCTTGTAACTAGACACATTCGAATTTAAAACTCCATCAATGTGCATAACATTGCTCATTTGTAGTGGTCTCTCTTGAACTATTTTGAAATAAAAAGATATAAAATAACTAAAGACTTTTATTATTATCTCAATATAAATAAAGATTTGTGCACCTCAAAATAATTATCAACTTAAAGTGACCTCTTTTTGGATCATAATAAAGATATGTTCTCAAACTGAACTCATGAACTTAATTATAGCTAAACACTTCTTCCCAAAAAATAAATCATTAACTTAGTTTTAAATAAAAGATTAGCTCAAAACATATTTTTTTTATATTTATCATCTTAAAATATCTTCTTTAAGGATCGAAAAGAATACTGACAGGTAGCTTGTTTCCGTTTGCTTTGGGGAGGCTTTTCGCATCGTGTCTTGAGATGACCTGAATTCAGAAAGTTTCCTCTTAAAAAACTCAGGTGGCTTACCAACATGACTTTCATGTTTTGTCTGGAGATACCGCTGAAGATGTGGTGGCTTAATGCCACTGTTGGCTAATCTCTCCCCACAGAAAAAACATAAAGTGTAAATAACCCAATCTATGTTATTGTTAATATTATTGAAGTGTCTTTCTGTTATTTTATTGTGACATATTTGCTCGCTTTAAGGTCATACAATTTCATTTCCGCTTTTGTATTACATGCTTTTATTTTGAAAGGGTACCGGTAGAGACGCGGACTTCTTGTTATGAATCATTAACTTCACAACGGAAAACTTGTCCATTTTAGCGCCCCTCCGAAGAGGCACAAGCTCTCACGGTGTTGTTTAGGGAAGGCTCTCTGCTCTGGCTTCGCCTTCTTTGGTACTTGTCCCTCCGTGTTTCAGCAGCATTGCTGCTGCACTTCAACTCGACTCCATTGTTGAAGTTTTCAAGGCAGGTGATGACAGGTGATGACAGGTGGCGTGTGCCAGGTTGGGTCAAACCATCGGTATGGGGGAGACTCTGTTTTTTTTAGGATAATTAAATTAAAAGCCTACTGAATATAACATTGTGTTCATGAACTTACACTTATATTTTATTGAATATTTGTTAAATAACAATTTTTCAAGGATTTTTGAATGGATGCTAATTTTAAATATATAAAAAAAAAATCTCAAGTACCCCCTGGAGTACCTTCAAGTACCCCGAGGGGTACGCGTACCCCCATTTGCGAATCACTGGTCTAGGGTCTTGTCTGCAGGGGGTTCCTTATTTGCAGAGAAGTCAAAAAATGTAGTTGATGAAAAGAAAAACCAGGGAATTTTTTTAACTGGTACCATTTAAAAGATGGATCTGTTACTGGAAGTCAAGATAAGCAGCTATTAGAATTTGTTGTGCATTTTGCATTCACCGCTGGTAGTCGAGGCTGGCAAGGAGGCTTTGTTATTGTCCAGAAAAGGGTCATGTGATGGGAGCATGATGATTAGGGAAGGATATGTCATGATCCAATCAGGAGGCAAATTTCCAAGTCTGTTTCCATGCAAACGTATCTGTTTATGCCCGTCTATACAAAATTAGTTACTTGAACATTACTTGAGGTTTCAGACTGAAATGGTCCCAGAATAATTTCAAAAGTCTCCAATCGAGGTTCTCCAAAAATAGATTTTGTGGGATTTTGACATGAAAAAGTTTGAAGGGCAGAGAGAATGCTCCCTGTTATGATCACACTATATCAAGGAGTGTGATTTGCATCAGAAAAGGACATCTGAACATGTAGGGCTCAAATGTCTTCAGTTCTCCACTGAAACCCATCTCAAAGTCCTTTTGAGAACCGTTCCAAAATCTGGAACAAGACGACTGTGGTTCTTTCATTTTGAAAATAAGTTAAAGGTACAGAATAGCTATATTAAAAAAATACCTATGTTGATCATTTGCTGGAATGTTCCTTGACTCTGTGCTACTTGGGGATATTCTAACAAGGTAAGAAAATGATTTAATATAGTTCTGTTAGTCTGGTATTGTGACTGACAGATACCAGACATGAGGGGATTTCGTGTATCTATGTTTGTGCGCAGTTTAGAATGAAGTTGCGGCTCTTGATGAAACAATGACTTCTAACCTTAAGTTGCCACTCCCATCATATATGTAATCATATGTCTGAGCCTAGAAAACAAACACTTACCTGTTCAACTGTTTCAAACAGTTGAACAAGAGTTATCGGACGGAACCGATGTTATTATAGGTCTGAACACCGCCATGACACTAATTGTGAAGATTTAAGGACGATGTTTGCATAGAAGAAGAAACAGCCAGATGGCCACGAACAACCTCTGACCTAAGTTGTAGTGGAAACATGTAAGTGTGGTTGAAAATTATTTTGTAGTTGAAAAGTAAGTTTTGCAGACTTGTCTAAAGACTTTTATGACCTGAAACTTTTATAATATATAATATAATATCCTTGCATTTGACTCTCCTGCCACTTCACTCTGAGAACCCTGTGACTCTCTGTGTTGATCCTTTCTGCACAAAGCCCCTATTAAAATACACAAAGACAAATTTGGTGTTCCAGCCTTTTGTATTTCCAGATTTCAAAGTAATGATGAGCTTGCTTCAATATGCAAGAGACCGAGTCAGTGGCTGCTCCTAAAAGCCACAATTACACCTTAATGTCAATTATGTCTTATCACTCACAATCAACTTTCCTAATCCTAACTTGGTACCTAAGAGCATTAAAGTTTAGTTTGACCAATGTGGGTTTAAAGAACTATACCCTTGTACAAGATGTTTGTGTTTGATTCTACCTGATACCTGCGGAGTTGTCAGGCTCGACGTGAGACAGGAACCGATCTGGAGTGAGAGGTCGTGCCTCTCTGAGGACTGTGAAAGGTGCAGTGATTTAGATATTCACATTTCAACAGCTAATTAATTCGAGGGGGGAAAACTCGCCCATTGGTCATTATGTCTGCGTCCTCCCTATCTGTCTCTTGAACATTTCCATCTGCTTACAACTTCATTACACCTAATCAAACACTGTCTGTGAAAGCTGTCGAGGACCTATGATGTATCATTTTGTCTTCTTAGAATTGAGATGTGCTATAATAATCTATTTAGTGAGTTATTGCATTAATGTTGTGTTTGTGACGCATGTAAATATTTAGGTGCAGTTCATTGAGAACAAAGTGAGGTAACAAAAACTAAAATATTTTATTATGAACGGATTTTATGATTAGAGTTTATATGACTGTGTTGTAACCACTCATCACTCGTAAAGAGGCTCAAATAGACAGTTTAACTGCCTATTTAATACAATTGAATAGTTTAATAAAAACCATACACAAACATGAAAATGTCAGCGACCTTTTGTGCCCTTTTCCCTGACCTTTTATGCTTCCAATACATCAGCTGCACCACACACTTATTGAACACATCCCATTTGATGCCTTATACCCAATTAATCTGACTTCATGACCAAACAGTAAATGACACATACAAATAAGAAGTTATAATGATGACTTGGTCAACTGTGCCACTAAGTATAGAATTAGATAAACATTACTTGCATAATAATAAGATGAATAGAAGATTATTTGCAAAAACTTAATTTAATGCAAGTTAATCCTCTTGAAATACTAGTATTATTACTTCCATTTTTGTTGTTCTGTAAACACACACACACACACACACTATCACACACACACACACACACACACACAGACACACAAAGACACACACACACACGCGATGTGTGTCTTCACAAGGGGGCTGTGGAGCCTTGCTAGATTGCCATTCCAGTTGAATGCTGTGATTTAGATTTCCTTCAGGCTGTTGGTGGCTCGTCCACCCTCATTACGCATCATTTGACAAAAAACAGTATTTGAAGAAGGAGAGGAGCTGTGATACTCTGCTCCTCTCACACATGGAGCATGACCTCAATGTCTGGTGTAAACACAAACACAAAATTCTCCATATGATAACACAAAAGGACATCTATGTCAATTTAGCACGTAAAAACAAACAATAGATCAATCAAAACATTTTAATTGCTTGAATTAATTATAAAAATAAATGCCATTAAACCATATCCCACCTGACACAGATAACAAATCATAAAAACAGTAACTCACAAAATCTATATAGATCTATTTAAATCTCTCATACACTTGCAATGAGGAAAAACCAATAAAATAAATGAGTGTACTTTGTGTGGGCATGTCTGTTTAGTCAGGTGGAGGCATCTGCGCTTACATGAGGCATGACAACACTGCGGTGAACCATACACTGCACCTCACCCATGACCCTGCTATACGTGCTGTACATTTAAAACGTATCACATGTAACTTGTAGGCACTTTTATTACGGACAGTTTTTCCACAAAACCTGGTGGAGGGATGGGACATAGGCCAAGACAGAAACCTTAACATTTCCGGGCAAATCCAAAGAAAGGGGTGCATCAAGGATTTGCTCTCCTGGGTGTCATTCCAGGTTTCATTAATATCAGGAGACAAAATCAAAAATTTACTTAAAAAAAAGTCACAGCAAGTGGCCATTGTGTGTGTTGTTTGTTAAAACACAATAAATACGTAACATCAAAAACAGATGCCAACCCCCTGAATCTCAAAGTCCTCATAAATGCAGTGAATGAAGAGGGGTCTCTAAAATGACTTTGAGCCTTTGATAATAGAGGGAATTTTCTACCCTTAAAGTCTAGACCACAGTCCGGACCAAGGTTCAGCTTGTTTGCATTTGATCCAGTCAGTTTTGGTTTCACACTGCAATTTGGGACTGTGGACATAGAGACAATATAATACACACACTCTCCTTATTGTTGTGATGTGTGTGATGATGGCCACATGGTGGCAATAATATTCCATTGTCATCATTAGCAATCACACACCATATCTCCTTACGCCAACTTGGAGAGACTTGAGTAGTTGCTCAATGTATGTGTTTATGATAAAAGTTATATTCACATCATCTAGGATTTTAATATGTGGCCATATTTTCAAAGGCAATATCCTCCTTCATTCATTATGGGGATATTAAGACATGCACTACATCCTTTTTATACTCCCAAAATCCTCCCCATGTGGTTGTGAAATTGTTCCCCTGCTCAGTTCTGCACATCCTGTAAGCAGCTGAAGGACACCCACTGGAGCGTGACAGGAAGAGATTTTCCTGTATGCATATTTGCATTTGAACAGAACACTTGTGCAGGAGAGCCAAAAAGGTTTCTCAGCACAGTATTCATATGACTCACCAGTGCAATACATCACCCACTCAGCCCTCATTCATTTAACACTCCTCTTGCTATGCAGGGCAAGGGCGTCACTATGAAAAGTGGTGGGGACACAAGGGCTCAGATTTAGACGCATTTTTAAACATGTCTTCACCATATGAGATTTTATTCAAAATAAAGGGGGGAGGGGGGGGGGGTATCAGTACGATTGTTCATCACCTGTGGGCACAGCCTGCATATACAGAGTCAATGTCACAAAAATCCTCAACATGAAAGTCACAACAATGTCAATGGCCAAAGTAACAATATGCAGCATAACCACAACCGATGAACACAATGTTAATCAAACAGTGCCAACATGACATCCACTGCTATGGAAACACCTGTAACAGTATCCGATATCACACCACTTACATATGTATAAATAAGAGCAAGTGAAGGAATAGTAGTTCATATTAACTCTGTGTTTGTGTGTATAGTAGAGCTTACCTTTCCCCTGGTTCCCCTGGTTCATTACCAACTCTGGCTCCCCTTGCCATCAGATAGGTCTGCCTGCACATTGTATCTCTATCTCTACTCTCTTTTCCGTGCAGCACTCTGCCAGTGTTGAGTTAATTCCTGGTTTTCTTTCCTGTGCCTATCACAAAGCTGAGACTGTAGACACCAGATGCTCTGGACTGCTCTGCTGCTGAAGGAAGGTTTGTGATGATACAGTAGCTTTCACTATCATAACTCACCACCTGTAGCTATAGCTGTGTGGCTGGATGCAGTAACATGCAGGAACTCTTCACCCCCACTCAGGGAGATCAACTGAACACCAGATGAACTACATTACCTAGAAGCCCATCATCCTCTTACTGGGCCCATATATAAACAAGAGGAAAATGGTGCACTGCAATATTTTTTCTTTTGTGTCAACTATATTATGAACATTTTGAACAAATTATGCTTTAAAAATGATAGGCCCAAAATATTCCTCTTCAAAAAGTGATGTGACTCATCCCAAGCGCCCCTAGTGAAGCCACATGACGCAGGTTGAAGGGAACAATAGGAACAATTTGCTTAATTATTGCTGTGGGTTTAATATATACGTATTCTTCCAAATTTGAAACCTTAAAGCTTGTTTGGAAGACATGTACCATCCTCCCCGTCAAAAAAGGAGATTTCTCTCCCCAGTTGCAAAGTTCTTGGTCATTGTTGGAACTGCTATCGGTTTCTCTATAATAATGGATCAGAATCAGAATCTGGTTCTATTGCCAAATAGGTTTACACATCAAAGGAATTTGATGTGGTGTGTTTGTGCAATTATATACAAATATTTAAAAAAAGAGGAAACAAAGATAAATATACAAATATTATTAGCACCTGTGCCGTGTGAATGTGTGCATGCTGTGATTTGGTGCGATACAAAAATAATTGAATTGAATGAATATAAGCTAAGGAGGTGAAGGGAGCTTTTTTCAAACACAGTAAAACCAGAAATGAATCATAAAAAGTCTGAAACTGAACTCACATAAATTAAATTGCACTGTGTAAAAGATACATTTGACATTACGTCTCACTGGTTCTACATCTGTCCTTATGTCTTTGAATATCAATATCAATTTCCATGTGTTCAAGGCTGTGAGCGCACTGATCAAATGAATGATCTCACGTGCATTTGGAGTTTCAGCAGATGACAGTTGCATAAATGACATTCAGGGCACTCAGACACTAACAGGCTGCAGACAGTATTGTTCCATGAACAGCAGTGGAACATGAGATCAGACATGAAATTGATGACAGGACATGGGATGTGCAATCTAGAACAATGAAACAAGGTGGAAAACGATATTTATTCCGTCAAATTTTGTTTCAAGGAAATTACAACAAATATAATTATGAGCGAGATCGAATTTGTTTTTTGAGGAATATATATTTTCCCTCAACTCTGAGACGGGCAGATCATGAGTAGGGTAAGGTTTCGGGCACGGAGGCTGCGTGTCATGAGCGGAGCGGTCCTCGCACATCGCGCATGCACGACGTAAAGGAGTCCCCCTCTGCCTACACCGTGAAAACGCCCCTCCACTCTCCTCCGAGCCCTTCCCGACCGTGAGCCATCCTCGCCGGCTTGTGTGTGTCTGCTGTACCCAGCCTGCAGGGCTTCATCTCGGGGCAGTGTGAGAGGGGCTGCTCTCTCTGGGGCGGTGGCGGCGGCGCGTCTTCCCTTGCATCCTCCGCGATCGCAAGCCGGACTGAAACCTGAGACGTTTGGACCTGGACGGTGACAGGTACGCCGTGCATTTCGTTTGTGCTCGATGGGGGTCGATGCCGATGATGACAGCGGAACAGGTGCATGCTGCATCTCGCCGGCTGTTGCGAGATGACATTGTGTCGGTGAGGATGGGAAGCGGCTTGGCTCTGCAGAGGCGCCGCTTTGTGCGTCAAGTGTCGCGGACGGACGGAGACGGTGCAGCTCTACTCCCACCGACACGGTCCGCACGCGGGTTCATTGGGCTGCACAGGCACACGGATCCCTGTATTTCATGCATATCAAGGCCTAGTGTGCAGCAGGAGTCAGCAGGTGCACATTTCTTATCGTCTCATCTCTCATCAGCTCATGTAGCCTCAGCGTCCGAAACCCACATTCGAGTGAGATTCATCCTCGGACATGTCAGTGCGTAAAGATTGGGATTTGGTCTTTGTGGAGCTAAAGGCTAACAGCTGATGCTCGACATAATGAGCTAATTGAAGAGTGTGTGTTGTCGCGGGTGTGGCACAGGGGGCAGGCGTGGGCGCATCCACGATCACAAGGTCTCTGAGATGTGAGCCTTGCATCACAGAACCTGCAAAAGCCCTAAAGTTTATTCAAGGCAAGCGGTGTGGCCTATATGTCTGTCAAAAGGAGCAAACCCCAATGTCTTTAACCTATTGCTTTGGACTTAATGCACTTTTAAAGAGAAGAGACAAGGCAAAGGGGGATTGGTTACACCACATGATCCTTTTGTAATTGTAATCTGCAAACTGTAGTCCAAATGTGAACTAAGCTACAACCCAAATTATGTTTAATACAAAAGGTTTATAAATTGTGTTTACATGGAAGACGATTTGAGTTACATTTAGATTTGGCTGTGCTTTTGATTACATCTAACGCAGACCGTAAATAACCGTAATTGCAAAATATTCTGTATACGAACGCTGCCATCTTGGAGCAAGAGTCTTCACCCAGTCTTTATCGCATCAAATAACTAGTTAAAACCAAACATACGAAAAACATGAACAATCGAACAAACATCAGTATGATAAGAACTAACAAAAATGATAGAAACCGTCTTTGGAAAATGATTTTTGATTTATTTATTGACTTGCTAGTTTGGCTCATGACCCATCCACCATTACAAACCTCTTTTACACCAAAATTAGGATGTATACACTGCTTTTTTTAACCTTGGGTAAAAAGGCAATTTACTCCTTTCCCATTGCCAGTAAAAGAGTTAGCCTTATATGTGATGTCAGAAGCGAATCAACAAGTGCAATGCTCTCTCACTTCACTTTGTGGTGAATAAGCTCGCTCACCCAGGTGAACCCACGTGCAGATCAGTGCTGATCGGAGCCACAGTCGATTATAACCCTGTCTACTGCAGCATCATTTGACCTTAGAGTGAATGACAATTGTATCCATTCCCATTGCAGACAAAAGACAGATGTTAGGGCTCTTTGGACCAGTGGAGAAGCGGGCTATAGAGTGACCATACAAACACAGCAGTCTGCAGGAAACATAACAACCATGAATCTTGTTTCTTCTTTGGGAACCAAAACATCACTTGGCAAAAAAAAAGGAAGTACAAATAATGTGCAATATTGGAAAGATTTAAAGTTTTGCACCATTTACCAAGTCTTATATCATTACCATCATCAATGATTCATCCCTCTTTATGTCACTCTTGTTCTGTTCGGCTCCTTTGCAAACCACAGCACAGGCTAGTGACCTACAGGTAGAGTCAGAGTGGGGGCAAATTAAATCTAAGCTCCATCCATCTGTCTATTCATGACTCTGTCTCTGTGTGCATTCTCCAGTCTCATTTTCCTATCTTTCACCTGCTCCACTTTCAGCCTCCCTGGTGTGCATTACAATGGTACAACTGTAAGCAGTGTGGTGCTCCTCTATTATGCCCATATTTACTTTTTTGAGGGCAAAGCCTCTTTGTGTGGATGCATGTTGTGTTAAAAGTCCCATGTTTATAATCTTCCAGTAATTTATTAGAGGTTGCGATGTCCATTTAAGATCTATTTCTGGTTTTGAGCTCCAAAAATCTCTGGATAACCAGGACTTCCATCTAAGTGATGCACGGTCAGGTCAATCACAGGTTAATTTATTATAGCCTTCTGTTGTGGCCCTGTAAAACCTAATTGTAAATGCAAATCAGTCAGTGCTGAAATGAGAAGTAAAGACGGACTAACATTCTCTGGCTTTTTAGGTGTGGAGCTTAACAATGAGCCCTTGTACCTGGGTTAGGGCTAGTGGTGTTTGGTTGACTATCCACAGTGTAGCATTCCGTATCCAGGTCTGGTGCTGGAGTAGTAGAGCCCTGCTACTCCGATCCACATTAGGATGTTCATGCAGTTATGGTGGCATATGGCGAGTGGACTAGATGGAGAAGGAGCAGTCTTTGTTTCTGTTGGATCCAGACCATTAGGTTGTTTGGGTTGAGAGACTAGTGGTGAGGAGAAGACGAGTAGATCAATAGAACGTGGATTTATTGGAGATACAATAAAAACATAGCAGATGTTGGGTTAACAATCAGCGGAACCAAATCCTACAAGGTTACGAGGTGGGGCATGCTGGGGGCTGTGACATCACAAAGTAATTTAAGACTTGATGGATCAATTCAAGGTACAGTTTTTGATTACAGGCTGTGTGCATTTCTCCATGGAATGAGTGCATTGGTACCTCCACTTTATGCATATGGTACTGACACCTTATAATCAACAAAGAGATGGAAATCTAATTATTAAAAACATGGGGCTTAGAAATACTATAGAATGATGATATAGAATATTAGTTTTGTGGTTCAATGAATCTGTCTGCAGGTAATACAATAATTGAAATACATGGTAAGTTTCCCAATGATCTGTTTCCTCTTATCCATGAAAGATAAGATGTATCTTGTAATAGCAAGACACCAACAAGTGTATATCATTAATATATCACATATAGTGTTCACATGCACATGTCATAAAAGTCGAGGCTAGGTCTTATGTTGTGCAGCTGCAGGATGCACTTGTGTGCATTTGTTTTTACCTCTGCCAAGGAGATTATGTTTTCACCGCCGTTTGTCTGTCTGTTTGCAGGATTATGCAAAAACTCTTGAACTGAAATGAAACTTGGTCAAGAAAGAACCTTTTAAAATATGAGGTGGGTCAAGGGATAAATGGGCAGATCCAGCTATTATCATTGGGACTTCTTGACATTTTCACTGATAACCATGGGAAAACGCTTGGATCCTAATGAAAAATATCAGGCATTTTTAGAGTAGTGTGTGCAAATTTGGTGTTGCTTGATTGGGTTTAAGGTGCTCTCTACTCTATGCCATTCCAGTTTGTGCATGTAAATCCAGCATTTTTGCTTGTTAATGGTAGCACACATTGATGTAACGCATACGATTTCCCCCAAGTCCTATTTCAAGTCATCCTGTTATTGATTAGTAACAGCTCATTGAAGCAGGGACAGAGGTGCGCTCACAGCCAAATTAGATACCCCAGAAGATAAACCAATGTTACCTGGACATAAAAGAAGCTTTCAAGGACACATCAGTGTTAAAAGCCCATATTAAACTGACACGTTTTAATTAGCGATCTCCTCTCAACCATCATATTAAATATGGCTGATAACACAGGTACTATTGAATGCTGAACCACAAATCAAGCATCATAGGAGTGAGCTGAGTGATGTCTGAACTACAGGTTTATACACGAGAATGAGTAAATGTAAATGTTGGTTTTCCTGAGATAAAACAACAATGAAGACAGTTTGAGATATAAAGAAGGTTCAGACAGTTCCTCTTTAGTTCTAATCACTGAAATGGGTGAACGTGTGTTGAAGTACCTAAAGCTACAAAATGAGTGGGTTTGATCTTAGAGAGACTCTCATAAAATGTTCCCAGACTAACATGCTAACATGCCTAAACCCTAATCCTACGTACTGTATACACTATGATATCATTATCCACATACTGTACAATCGATCTCCATCTTGTCTCACTGACCTTTTGTGTTAATGGTAAATCATTTAAAATCAGACTAGAAGATGGCCACTTACTTGAAAAACTGTTGGTCATCCTCTCCTCCACCCACTGCCACTGCCTCCACTGTCACTTCAGCTCCTCAACAAGAGCTGTCACATTCTTCCGTTCAGTGCCACGATATGCTTCGGCTCTTCCATCACACGAACGTGTCAACTAGCAAAATAATGCCCGAGGCCTGCTTCTTTCTTTCTTTTTCTCCATCTTACTTTCATATGCTTGACAGACAATGTTAGGCTAGGGTTTCCATGGTAACTGCATTTTAAACAGGCTCGCCTGATGTCTCTGTGTTAACTATTGTCTGCGGCGCTGCTCTCCTCTGTCGTCTGTGGAGTGGCACCGCGCTGGGGGCACGGCAGGGTGCCTGTCATCCTTGTCATTGCACTGAAGAGAAAAGATTTATGTTGTTTTTTCTTTTTGACTTTGCAAAAAATCACAGAGGTGAGAAATCATCGTTGCGTACATGGTTTAAATGAGGACGAGGTTTGGGTGAAGCATGACCCCGAGGGAGAATCTATTACATTTTGCTGCTGATCTGCACCAGGGAGCGGATCAAGGGATTTTTTCACTATCTATATTATCGCAAGATAGAGCAAATTTTCATTTTAATGAAAAAAATCTGGCATATTTAGGGGGCTGATATTTATGAGTGTGTACAATTTGGTGCAGAACACAGTTTGAATGTGATTCATCAGGCGAGCGTTTGGCCATGACAGAGGTTGTATAACAATTATCTTACCTTTGAATGATAAACCTGGACAATGGAAGTGCTTTAATGCTTTTGTCTGACTTACGCTATCCAGCTAAAGTCATGATGGATACCTGGCTCCCTAAATGACACATGGGTGTACACACAATAACAGCAATGGCAATATGATTTTATCCAAGCAGTGAAATATCTTTGAAGGAAATATCAACTTAGAGAAGCTCATACTGTTTGAAGTCTGTGGAGGCTGACAATTAGGAGGGGTAGATTGCTCTGTTGTATTAATTTGTATTGCATATTGAAGTGTCTTTGTCTGTGTCTGGACTTTAACAGTGAGTGAATCAATAGTATATCAAAATGTCAACAATCAGTCTTTACAGTAATGGCTCTTTAAAGAAACCTTGTTTTCTGAAAGTCTAAATAGCAGTTAGCTGATTCCAATCATGTTCAAGGTTTTTAAATTGCTTTTGAACTTTAAGGTAATATTCCCATGCCGTGTTACATATCCTGACATGACCTCCTTTACTAAATGGATGTAAGATTACTTTTCAGTGCAGAATGGAAGAGGCTGGCTACTCCACTTGTGTAAAGCGATTAATATTTAAGATAGTCATCTCATAAATCAAACGAAGCATTTTGACACCCCATTTTGAGAGATTTCACTGCCTGATTTGTTTTAATCAGCGAGGATTAGCTTTACAATGACCCGTCCCGTCCCCGCTCTAATAATTTTAATATGCACATTTACCACGTTCTTTGGCTCCAAGCGATAAGGAGGCAGACACAGATAAGTTTGCAATTGCACAATCTGTCTTTTCACGTCAGCTCAAAAGGTGGAGCTTGGCACTTTAGATGTTCAAGTATAGAAACTGCATTAACCTTTGTAATATCCTCCGCTGACAACCCTCCCTATAAGGCAGCAGGCATTGACCATGTGACCTTAGGTAGCACACCTCCCTCTGGGCTCGAGTACTCTTGACCATGTGGCTTCGTTGGTCCTAATACGTATCATTCATCTTGATTGATTTGCAGCAGACCTTACAGCCGTTCTATGCGATTTGCTCCCAAGACTGCAGAGTGCAAACGTTTGGAGAATATGTTTATATATGGCTTCCTCTGAACAAGGACATCATGCCACTCCCTCTTCCCCATCCCCCAATGCCCTGAACCTGGTTTCCCAGGGCCGGCGTCTGCCCAGTGAGCAAGGATTGATGGACTGCCTGTGTATGCCGTTAGAAGGGAGGACGCTGATTATAAAGCTGAGATGCGTAGGGGGCTGCATGATGAAATGGCAAGGCTCATTGAGGGATGTCCAGTGATTGGCTAATGCAGTGGGTGGCTTCTGTGGATGTCCACGTTAATACAGTAATGCATAGCATATAATGCTATTACCTTCTAGCAACGGTGGCTACTTATGCCTGGATACACATCAATAACATTTAAGTCACAGTGATTTGTGCTAGCTCTTATTGTCATAATGCCAGTAAGAGTCCATGCTATAGCAATGCTGTGAGGTTATACTTTGTGATTACATCTGCAAATGAATTTGCTTGATGTGGGACTGCTAACGATCTTAGTTTAGCTAGTGGGCGTGTATCAGCTGAGTCCAACAGGAATGTCAGCAATTTTGCCGTAGGCTATGTCATAAACCAAAGTATGCGAAGGGACAAATTAACATTTTATGACCATACATTAAATAGATGTTGAGATATTTGACTTAAAACGAATCAATGGATCACCAAAATCAGAAGGAGTCCTCCTCTGGGGAACATGATACAAATAATGGCATATGTGATAGACTAGCTATGGATTCAGATTGCATGGTTTAAAAATAATAAAATAATGAAATATTTCAGAGAAAACTAAAACCGAACACTTAGTGATTATAATTTTTTTTTAGATGTAGATTATTTATTAAGTGAAAAAGTCAAATCCACTCACTGCTCTATGATTCCAGTGACAAATACATCTCAGGCTTGTAGATGTCGGGTTTTAAGACACTGTCTGAAGAGCTATACAGAATCGTGTGGCTATTACAATAGCCACAATACCTGTAAACAGAAATTCTCTGTGTATTCTGTCACTTAGCAGCTTTTCAGGTACTAATGAAAAGAAAAACATCTTTATTTCCAGACGTCTGGTTCTTCGTGGCTATAACACAGACATTTAAACATCATTCAAACAGAATCCTCATATTATTGTGACAGTGGATTGTTGCCATGCCAGAGAACATTAAAATGCACTTTGTGCCAGTGAAAAGCACCACGGAGAGTGATCAACTCTTCGAAAAAAGTGCCAACAATCCTTTAGGTAGCCAACCTGTTCAGTTTACTCTCTGCAAAATAACAAGAAAAAGAGAGCTTGATCTAAATTTATGTTAATTTGACATTTCCCTTTCCCTGACACGTCCTAAAATAGACAGATGGTTTGGTTGGAGATAACTTTCTTTGTTTCTGAGTGAGTAGGTTATATCTCTTTAAATCTCCAAATTAATGACTTGCCTAATTACAAGGAGAACAGTTCTGGGTGTGCTTTATTCACTCTTGTAAATGATATAGTCACAAAAGTCCCTCTTGCAAAGAAGAAGAACACTGCCTGGAGATCAGAGTAAGCACATTATCTACCCACAGTGCTCGTCTCTGCAGCACGTAACACATCACTGCTGACACACTACTGTTGCTGCTTCTACTGTTACTACTGCTCTGTTGATATAAAACTATTGTAACAAGATTCATTATTTAGCAGGATCCAAACTATAATATATGTCAAGAGGAGAAGCAGAGTAAAATATTGTTTTTTTTTGTGTGTGAAATAATCCCCAAACTCCCACTTTTCATGCAAAACTCTGAAATTGTGACCACAGGAGGTGTTGATGACACTGTACCTTTAGTTCACATCACTATTTTTGTTTTACACTCTATTATATACATGGTTTGTCTTCACTCTGGAGGGAGGTAACACATTAGTTCCCTGACACTATAGCCTACTTTGTTTGAGGAGATGGAAGATTTATCAAGCTGCCGTCCGTGTTTCTCTTGCAACATATACGTGAGATGCAGGGTTTGAAAGATCTCTGCCGTCTATCTGCTGATGAAGAATGTGCCTGCGGGCAACCGGCACCTGCCTGACGGTACATCAATTATTGTGGCCTCTAGTGAGAGCCTTTGTTTGACAGATGGCACGAAGACAAATGAGCTCAGGGGGTGAATGGTGCATCATGGACATCCTTTTGCCCTAGATGATCAGCCATTATGTCTGTCACCATGTGTCAATTTATCTGAGCCGTCCTGATGAATGTTTCAGAACGTCATGGTGTCTGCGTTCTCATAACTTAAGAGTTGATGTTCAAAAGTTTGGCACTTGGTTTAAATGTGAGTTCATGCAAGCTTACATTTGGACCGTCGCAGCGCTCAGTAGTGATTACTGTGTATCTGGGCTGATGCTGAAATATAAAAAAAAAAGTTTTTTGCTTATCTCAGTGTCTTTTCTTAGAATTTTCAATAATTGTGACACAGCTTATCTGTTTAATACCTGCAGTGTTCTTTAATACGCTTGAACAGACACAACTTCTTATGACAACAAAGCAGATTCAATTGATGTGAAGATCTGATCGTTTTTTTATGACAGTCACACTGTAGGACAGTATATCATAGACATCAAGATTTATTGTCTTAGCTTTTCATCCCAAACCACAGCAAAATGTTATAAATGTTTAAAAGGCGGAGGCCAGTACTTCACTGCAGGGAAAAGTTCAACTTTACTGATTTCTCATATTTTAGCAAAGTCCTGGACCATCTGCACTGGCTTCTTGTGTTGTGACAGTCAGCTTAGGAGGTGTAAATAAATCGCGGCTCGCTCCTATACTGAATGAATTACTAGATTCTCGCTGGTGTTTACTATGTTGTTGCATGTTTTGTGACACCAGCAACACAGATGACTCTCAGGCTGTTGCTACAGATCATGTCTTTTGTAGGTGGATGAGTTTAAAGGTTTTACATGACTACATTTTACAAGGGAAAGGGAGTATTTCAAATGTATTTCTAGTATTTGTGAATCGGTATGTTATATGCATAAACAGGGGTTTTCTCTCAGAAGCACACTACACAGCACTATGGCCAAAGTTAGCAGGAATTAAACTTGCATGTATTTCAAGAGGAAGAGCAACAATGCAAGGCTTGCATCAGGGATTGGAAATAAATAAATATGAATAATAACTGCAATATAATTTTCATCAATAGCAATTGTATGTTATAGTTTTCAATTGTGCAAACATGGTGACAGTGAGTAGACATAACAAATAATTAAGTAAATCTACCTCATCTTGCTAAAATGTTTAGCTGTTTATCAAGTGCCATTCTCTGCTCATAAAGAACAGTGTAAATTCAAAATTTTAACTTAATCGAGATAATAATTTGACATTTATTATGATAGTTATTGATATAGACTGAGATGAACTTTTTTTAAATTGGCGTTTATGGCCATGTTTTTATAAGAAAATAAGCATTAAATACAAAGTCTGTGAACTAGGTTGTTGCATCCTTATGTCAAGGTTCTGACAGTCAAATCAAATATAATAACAAGCTCGATGAAACCATACTCTTCGTCAAAAGGTAAATTGGTTAAAAGAATAGTAATAATAATAATAATTATATGGATGATTTTCGAAAAACATGTCTTAGATCTTTCCTACTAAACTCCTCTTGGTATCTTACCATGCAGACATACTTTATTTTGATATCGTCCACTGGTTCAAGTGAGGTCTTTGTATGGTCTTGAGCAGTACAAATGAAACTCTATGTTTCCAGATACTTTTACAATTTTTCTCCCTTAGACACTTTTTTGTAAAAGTTTAATATTCGGTGAACTGACCCTGTATCATGGTAAAATGTAGAGTTATAACACATGGATTGTTTCAAAGTCTAAAGCACCTGTGACGGGGGGAAATAAAAAGGCAAACTTCCCTACTGGCAAAGGGAAAGGGGTCAATCACTCAGCTTGTTTACAATATACCTCATACCAACAGGCTGACACACTAGCATAGCCGTGTAACTTTCACTTTGTGGAATGGATGCAGTCGTGCAAGTTGTTTAGGATTATGTTGGTTGTGTTTGAATGATTGAATGTTAAAATCTGCTGCACAGTAACATAGTACTGTCTTTAGTTAGATAATCATTCAAATATAAGTACTTTCCCCAAAATCTATTCAGTTTAATTTGGTCCATAAACTTCAGAAGTATAAATAAAAAGGTATTTCTGTCTTATTTAAGAAAATAAAAGCCAGCTCACCCAAATGCAGCTATTTTTGGAGGCATTCTGTCCCCGTACATTGTGTTCAGAGCTTCACCTGCTCTGGTGCAGTCTCACTTCACTGTGACTCTCCTTGATGCTTCTTCTGTGACGTTCATGAGCCAAACGACAAAAGACCTGTAATGGGAGTCTTTGTGAAGAGGATTTAAGAGCCTTAGCAGTCGTAGCACCTCACATATCTCAGTCTCACCTCACAGAGATGATTAGATGTGTGGAGACTATAACTGATGTGGAGCCAGAGAGATTGAATCACGGAGTGGCCCAAATGAAAGAGCTGATTGGCCTCGTTGTGTGAAATATGTGTGAAATGAGCGGCCTATGCTCCCTGACACTGATCCTTTCAGGATTCCCCTTGAGTGTGCTTGTGATTCGCTGACAAGTTGTTCTGACAGCTGCTCCACGGGGTGATGTTCACGCTTGGTGTGGGTATTACATCGGATCCAAGAGTCATGTCTGTGTTTACATTTTTCTCCGGTTAGTTGTCTACTTTGATTGATGTGTCAGTGTGGTGGGTAGTAGTCTTTCCATTAAACTGGACCACTCAGCAATGTTCTATTTTTTCAAGTTGAGTCTTCCTCGACCTTATTACCATTTAATATTGTGTCTCCTCCTCCGTCAATGTTGTACCACGCCTCGTTCTTTGCTTATCTGCGGCTTCTTTATCTTCTTCTATAGATCAACGATGCCTCAAAAGTCTGAGCTGTCCAAACAAAGACTTTTTATAGAGCAAACAAACTAGACCAAGGTTCAGTTTGAGGCCACCTCTATTGGTCAGACAACATTTTGGTCAGAAGTTGCTTCCTGCTCCGAGACACCTATCACACCTGTTATTTTGCTTTAAGACTTAACCGAAAGTCAGTAGGTCTGGACCAAACAATGTAGGTGTGACAGTGTCCTAATAGAGGCACATTACAACCTCATCCGTCCCTGTCTGAGTGGTGCTCCTGTGTTGCATGTCTTATTGTTATCCCACTATCTCTCCCCATATTTCTGCCTCTTGACTGAACTTAACAAATTAAAGTCAGCTATGAATGAGAAATGAAAAGAGAAATGAAATATAGGTCCCTGTGATATGGTTGAAATCAATAGCGTATTGATTTCTGGCCGTTAGTGCAAAGGCTCCGTTGCCTTTGGTTTTGAACCTGGCCTCTTGAGCAGTGTAAAGGCCTTTGCCTGAGGACCTCAAGCTGATTTGAGATATTTTTAGACCAGTGGGTGGACGTCTTCTCGCTGAAGTAACGTATACATATATACATGCAATTAAATGAACAGCTTCCTTTGTCTGACTCGGTCTCATTACATAAACATTAGTCACATCAGGCAGGTATACATACAGAAATGTATAAATCACCAAGGTTATGTTTACCTGAAACTACCACAAAATGTCCATATATAAACACATTTTTTAATTATGATGACCATATTTTTGTTTATCCATTGCACTGTTACTCATTTATTTGGTTAAATCAGATTGACACCCTCCTCATGTGAGTGTGACATCTTCAGAGCTCCACAGACAGACTGCTCTCCTCTTTGATCCACCTCCCACCTGCAGAGGGAGGACAACCTATCATGCAAGATGAGAGATGCAGCTTATTCCAGCCTCCCAAACTGTAATCACAGAACTCTCATCAGACAACTTAAAATTCGTTAATCAGGACCTATTCTCCTTCTCATTCAGTGGAGGGAACACTACCCTATCTTTTTCCTGTTTCACAAACACTTTGCTGGTTGTTATTAGTCCAAATTAGGCCTGTGTTTCGCTCCTACTTAATCACCGTTTCCCCCAGAAGCAAGGTACTACTTATCAGCACAACCCACTTCCTCACTAATCTTTCCCTCTCCTTTATCTCAAGCTCTTATTTTATGCTTTTCCCATATTTTTCACAACCGTACTTTGTGGTTTACATTACAAAGGTCTTCACGTGAGAAAGTGCATATTTAGAGAGATTAATTATACAGATTATGATGTTGAAAAAATGTTGAAAGTAATTACTTTATATTTTTGTTATCTTTTGTTACAAAAATATTCTTTGACGAGAATTTAAGTCATTTCACGACCCCCCTCTGTGTCATGTGACCCTCCAAGGCGTCCAAACCCATTTTTTCAGAACCACTGTGCAGATGCATGTGGCCCATCATACATAGAGTAGAGTATGTCTTGAGATTTAAAATAAACTATTGACAGCTAGTGTAGGTTTTTATATACATACTATAACAATATATCAGCAAAGATGAAACATAATGAATTAGCAGTTACCATTTTTACATTTTATTATTATTTTCCAGAATAGAAACATGAAGCACCTAATTTAAGCTCTAATACCTTCTCTGGCTAGTGTAAAAATAACTCATGTTATCTTGGAATTTTTTTAAGCTGATATATATGAAACGTAAAAACCTAGAGCCATGGTCTGACTCTGGGGTTTATCGCGTACAATTTGTTTCTCCCCGCTGTAAAAAAACTAATTTAAATATAGGCTTGATTTACTGTGTGTCACTGTGCGAGGGTCTGGCTCGGGTTATAGCAGTAGTCACCTTCAAATGATGGACATCATCTGTCTCCAGCTCTCCTTAATATCGTATCAGCACTGCATGTCGCTCTCTCTGGCCCCGTCTCTTATTCTGTCCCTGTCTCTCTTCCCATAACCTCCGTCTTTTTAATCTATACGCTGCTCTCTCCTTCCTCCTGTCTCATCCTCAGATTGCTGTCAGGTTCCCAGTGCCCTCTCCTCCCTTGCCCCCCCCCCGTCTTGCTCCCTCTCATTCCCCATCTCAGTACGTCTGCTGTCTTGTGCGGTGCCGCAGGGCTCTCCGGCTGATGTAATTTGCTATCTCCTCTGGTAGTGTGAGAAGACAGGGTCCTGAAGCCAACCCTCTTAATGAAGAGTGCTCCCGTGAGAGGCTGTGAGCCAGCACCGACTGAGATACTCTCTTTCTCCATTTCACTGTATCGTTATACATGCGCAATGACCACACGTGTGAGAAATACTCAATGTTCCTTAGAAGACAATAATAAATACTGTTGGCTGTTGGTTGTGATGTCATCACTGGTACAGTTCGTGCGGTCAGTCAATGCACAGTTAAGATGCATTTTGCTCACATCTCACCAGGTTGATTCCATCAGGAGTCCATGGCGTTATTAGACTTTTATCAGAATTTAACACTCCATATATTTGATGTTGACTGAATATGTTTATGCGTGTTTGCAGGACTACAATCCATTTCTATGACAACAGAGAAGGCTTCGGCTGAGGAATTAAGGAGCGCGATGGAGGGTGACGCCATGAGGACCATTCAGGTGGGTGCGCCGCAGAACTTACAGCAGCTGTAGATCATGTCACTCAGGCATCTCAATAAGTCATCAGCCTTCCAGCTTTTTCTGTTTGATATGCAAGGCAACAAGCCGCCTGTGCCAGCAACTTAACATCTTAGCATCTTTGAGCGGCAGCTCCTTCTGACTCATGCATTTGGTGATTGCTTTACACGATCAAAGATTTTGGATTTAAATCACTTTGCAAGTCGAGCACATAATGCCTCTTGTGAGTCTGAATACAAATGTTGAAATGAAGGAAAACATTCAGTGATCTGAAGCCCCCTCACCCACAGGAAGGATTTTCTCCCGTCCAGGTTCCGGAGGACCAGGGTGAAATGGATGATAGCTCAGAGCAGACCCCCAGCAAAGCCTCCAAATCCCCCCAGAAAACCAACAAGCGGCCCAGGACTGTCCCGGTCAAAGTCACTCTACTGGACGGCTCAGACTATGAGACTGCAGTGGAGGTATGCCTGTTCACTTGTTGTCAGTAAGCATGGAGAAAATAGCTGATAAATACATACAAAAGGGTTTAACATGACTATAAACATGTGCTGGAACGTTTCATAGTTTTAAACATCACTGATAACAAACTTGTAATAAATAATATTGAAAATATCCAGTAAAAATCAGCGCAGTGAAACGGTCACAGAGGTTTAACAGCAAACATATTCACCAACGTTAATCTGTAAGTGAGTTAGCATTTAACCCGTAGCCCGACTCACTTCCCCCACTGCTGTATCCTCTCAGTTTTCTCCATGCTAGTCTTATTAGCTGTATGTCATAAAGATGCAGGGATATTAAAATAGGATGGTGTCATAAACAGTTAAAAATGTTATTACTTATTTTTGCATATTTTTCTGCGCTGCATGTGGATTGAACTAACTTTATACTTTATCCTCAAATTACATTTTTTACATTTTTTGTTTAACTGCCCTTCATAGACATTGTTTACAAAGTCGTCATAACCGTTGCTGAAATAAGTCAGACTTTTTTTTATGGCTGTTTCCAACATCTTGTAACACATCCTCCTTTCCAGAGACTTGTCCTTTGGTAATTCTTCAAGCATGCAGAAACATAATTAGGAAAAATTACTTCAAAAGGTTTTTAAGTGTGGCTCCTACTTCACGCTCAAATGCTATGTGCATGTGACCAAAAAATGCAGCTTTTGGAGCAGCTGGTGTGCACCTCCGCCGTTTGAATGGAGCCGTTGACTCAGCACAGTCTGCCACAGAACACCTCAGTGGGATCTAGTCTCCCCCGGTAATACGTGCTACTGAGTCAGGAAATGCAGCTCTGTTGCTATTCTCACCGAGAGGGGGAGTGACGGGGGGGGGGGGGGGGGTGACAATCTCTGCATTGTGGGGGGATGGAAGGACTCAGATTAGCAAATCCCCTGCTTTCATGAATCATGCTTCTGTCGCCTTTCGTGTTTGTAAACACACGCCTGCATTTCTCCATCGCTCTCGGTTCATTTGAATTTCACAGGATAGCCCACACTCCCGCATGACTCGAGTACTGCAGAGAATTCATTCGCTCCTGGATATGAAATGATTTCTGAGGAAGAGAATGAGGTGTTGCATCAGAGTGAAATACTTTGCAGGACTCACTCACAGAGCTGCCATGAATTGCGTTAAAGCTGGCGCTGGATGCCCATTGGCCTCTACACGCGGTGGGAGCATGAGGGGAATGATCTCGTCTGTGACTAGACCTCATTCATGTCAACTCTATTCCTTTCATGGCCTACTGCCTCCCACGTGACCTCACATATGTTACTTACAAGAAGCAGCGAGTGGAGAAATATGCCAGGACACACACACACACACTCACACTCAGTCTCTCCTCCTATAGGCGTGCATACACATTTCTTCATGTCACCTGGGCAGTGACGCTAGAGGTATGGAGCTCTGGCAGGAAATCTATGCAGCTGACAGATGAGTGCTCTTATGTTTGACCGGGGAGAAAATAGGATGGGAGAAGCAAGGAGGAGGAGGTGCAGGAAAAGTGAAGGGAATGGGGGTGGAGGTGCCGAGCAAGACCAAGAGGAGGTGGAGATACAGGGATCGGATGTTTGTGTATCGTAGTATTGTTTGTAGGAACGTGTTTGCAAATGCAAAAGAGGAGAGGGAACACAATGATGAATGCTGTGAACTCATTAGTTTAATTACAGTCATGATGTCCGCTGCACAAACAGGCCCTGATGATAAAAAAACAGGGAAGCAGCAGGGGCCTCCTATTGACGTTTGGCTCCCGACATTATAGATATTGATTGAGCTCGGTGCATTTACAGTGAGCAGTCCTAAACCTAAAGCCACGCTATTAAATCTCTAGTCATTCCTTTTTTCTTTTTTCTTTCTGGAAATGCATTTTGAATGGAACATCTGGTTTCTTAAGCAGAAGGTCCTGAGGATAGCACTGTACCTGTATTTTAACTACCATCCATGAAATGCTTATTTTTCACGGTTTATTCATTCCCGCTGGTTAAGCAAAGGAGCCGAGGCGTGTCGGCTCCTTAAAAGAGGCAGAGGGTTTTAGTGTCTGCCTTCCTGACTGCAGATGTTTCAGTTCTCTGAACCCTGAAGAAGTGGTGCCTTCTTCCTGGTACCTTGTAATAGAGAGGTTCTTCACAGGGATGATCGTCGGCTCCTCCTACATTTTTATGTTTCCTTGAGCAAGGCACTGAACCACAAATGGCTCCTGATTTTCACACCAGAACTGTGTACTGCAGCCTGACTGTGTGAATGAGAGAAAGAGATGCAGTGATTTGGATAAAGTATCCTCGTCCTCAGCATCATTATCATCATAATCTATATATAAGTTAACAGAACACATTTCAACACAAAGTACAAAATGCTGCGCAACAAGAAAGCAAATGGTTAAAATTTAGAAGGAGGTACATAAATAGACATTTTACCACTATAAGATAATATCTTTTATAATATACATAATCTCTCTCATTATCCCTTTTTACTAAAGGATCATTCCACCTATTTAATATGGTGGTAATCAGTGCAACCTTTAAAAGCGACACATCCCAAGTTTCACACACGCTGCCGCCTGTAAACTCGCCCTCAGTTTATGGGTCTGAAATGATGCTCTTTCATTAGCGATGGGGTAGTTAGCTTTCACAGCTGCATCAGACATCTCCCAGATACAACTTAAAGCCGACTGTTCCCTCAATCCTGTCATTATCTAATTTCTTCTCCTTGTCTGGACAAATGATCAGTGTGAAAGTGACGCCCAGTATATTGCTTGGGCACTGAAAGGTGCTGCCTGTGAACACACTCTGGACAGACATTCAACTCTGTGAATTAATTGGATGTGAGCAATTTTGTGTCAACATTTCTTACGTATTTTTCTCTGGTGGCTGACATGAAGAGGAGCCTGCACTTAACAATGCTGCATAACTCTACTGACATAATGGGCATTTATCATTTTAAGCTGTCACAGATCATTTCCGAGATGTAACTCTTCACCATTAGTGACTAAAAGTCAGGATATCTTCCTACTGCTGCTTATGTTTGGAACATTTGAATCTGTCTTGAGATTCCCTTATTTGTGTGGAAGTGCTGATAAGATAAAAGATGAGATAAGATTGTTTCGTAGCTCTAAACATACCTGATTGGTTGAGTACTCTCATTTTATTTAACATAACCTTGAAAACCTATAGCTACATATGTTCAGATCCCTTGTATGGACATTGTCGAGCTGTAGAAGGAATCCTACAACAGACGGGCCGACCAACAAAGTCCAGGCCCCGAGCGGGAGCAGTCATCGAGTTATTGCAGTTCTAAATCGCTCAGTTTATTCTCCCTTAACTGGTGATATTTTTCTTTGGAACACAACTTAAATATTTATTTGTTTAGGACATAGCCAAGCTAAAACATTGCATAACTGAGGCTACTTATATATTTACAGTTTTTGAATAGTTCATTTGAGTCTCAGTTCTATATTTTAACTTAAATTAAATGGATTTACTCTCTCTTCAGCCATGCTTTGATCCAATCTTCCACGTGTTGTTCCTCCTCGTCTTCTCTGCGTTGGATGAGGCTATCAGCTAAATGGATTTCTATCTTACACCAACTGCCTGCGAACACGATCAACCCACAGAACTAGTTACAGAAATGTGACAGAGAGACAGATCGCTTCACGATGGTTAATTAATCAGCCTTACTTCAATTTTTAAAAAGTATGCTGACTGTTCTGCCAGCTTTTGTTGCATGTGCTGAACAAATCTGTGTGATGGCCTGGCAGTAACCACAGACAGTGACACAGACACACACACGCACGCACACACACACACACACACACACACACACGCACACACACACTCACACACACACACACGCACACACACACACACACACACACACACACACACACACACACACACGCACACACACACTCACACACACACACACGCACAGACAGAGGGGACCTATTACTTCTGTTTCTATGGTAACAGTTGCTCATTGCCTCGTCGCCAGGTTTCCCTTGGAGATGAAACTGGCATGGGTGTGCCTGTGTGTGTGCCTGTGTGTGTGCCTGTGTGTGGTTGTGTGTGTGTGTTTTTGTGTGTGTGTGTGTGTGTGTGTGTGTGTGGAAACAGCATTTCGACAAAGCCTTCTGTGCAGCCCTCAGAGGCCTCGTGCTCAGCCCTGAGGGGCTGGACAAAAAATAGGTGTGGTCTGAAACACCATTGATGCGAATGTGAAATTCATCCCCTTATATAGTCACAGAGAGTGGAGCGCCTCCCACTCCGCAGGGGGGAGGACAGACTGGAAGCAGCTCTCAGACCACACTGGGGCTGGCTTCTTGTGTCTGTGATATTTTTGCCTCCTTTGTGTTGAGAAAAATGAATAAATACAATATACAAATATCCAGCAATTGTTTTTGTTTGACAACAAGCCAATGAATTCTATAATAAATACAATGACTCATTAGGATCCCATTACAGGTTTACAAATGTCTCATTTTACAAGATTTCTGTTGCCTTCCTATGGTATATTTCACACGTATTTTAATTTCACAGTGTATTTTTGCAAACGCCTTTTCTCTCTTGTTTTCTGACATTGTACAGCCTTAACCCACATTGGGTCACCTGCCCACTCGCTGTGTGTTCTTATGCCATATGATTTAAAAGCGCGTGTGTGTGTGTCGCAGAAATTCGCCAGGGGCCAGACCCTGCTGGACATGGTGTGTGGCCATCTGAACCTCCTGGAG
This sequence comes from Platichthys flesus, assembly GCF_949316205.1. Classification (NCBI taxonomy): domain Eukaryota; kingdom Metazoa; phylum Chordata; class Actinopteri; order Pleuronectiformes; family Pleuronectidae; genus Platichthys; species Platichthys flesus. The sequence goes on from NC_084951.1 coordinate 12,988,784, forward strand.
AGGGACTACTTTGGCCTGTCTTTCGTGGACACCGACAACTCCAAGGTCAGACAGGCAGAACACAGAAACACATGCACCCACAACCGCGCACACACGTGAAAAACAAACACATCAGGACAGCTTCCTCGGGCAACGTTACGTTTACTTTAATCTGTTCTAAGGTCTATAAGGTCTATACGTTTTTTTTTTACTTGTCTTGATTTGTATTATTTGATAAGCATGTAATTTGTTCCACATAAAACAATCTAAAGGCCAAATATGTGTTGATGATGAATGTCGCGTTTTACATGACTGCTAATTAATGGATTATTTGCTGCTTAGGTTGGATAACGTCACCGATTTCACAGCAAATGCCAACCACCAGCAAACCAGCCCCTTTTTTCTCGACCTGATTCATCAGGTGTTATATAGCAGCAAGTCCCTGGTTGCCCTTTAAACTGTGCTTAACCACTTACAGCTTGAAAGTGGAAAACATGGCCTTTTAACCTTTTAAAATGTGATTAGACAGTATGGCCTTTTGAAAAATGGCGCACGGGGTCCACGGTATGCCATGAAAGTTCTAGTGACATTAAGCAGAGGTGGTTGGATTCAGCCTGGTATTTATAGCCCCAATAGTGCTGCTCTCAGAGTTTAGAGAAGCTCTCATTCATATTCTTGCAGGGTGAATATATTTGGTTCTCAATTTGTGAGGTGCCGTACTCGCGAGGAGCTCTTAAAAATATGAATATGGGTGCTTTTGTCGAGGTCAAATTTCTCAAAAGGGATTTTCTCTTTCTTTCTTTGTCAGAATTGGTTGGATCCCTCCAAAGAGATTAAGAAGCAAATTAGGGGTAAGTGCGGAATAGACACACACACACGCACACATACGTGAGCACACAAACACATGCGCACACATGCACACACAGACTGTGTTTTAATGAACAGGCCGCCCTTTATAAAATCTTGCTGGTGGTTTGTCCACAGTTGGCTCCTGGATTATGGGATTTTCTGTCAAGTTTTACCCTCCAGATCCGTCTGTACTGATTGAAGACATCACCAGGTACGTGTGGATACAACAGCAAAACCCTTTTAGGTCAATCCTTATCACTGATTTGTTGTGGTGGTTGATAATTCACGATACTGGGTTTTGGTTGTAGGTGTGATTCAAGACCAGTTAACATATAATTTACTGTTGACAGTGTGATTTGTGGATTCTTTCTAATACAAGGGAACCTCTACTGTAGGTTAGGCAAAGATTTCATGACAGGACCTATGTTCTATCTGTCTGTTATTGTTCAGTTCAGTAATATATGGGAAGTAAATCAAAGAAGCTCATGGTAAGGCAAAAGGTAATTTATGTTTTTAAAAGTGAACAAGACAGTGTGTACAGGCGTAATTTGTAGGCTTGATAATGTCAGTACGCTGATGTTGACCAGGTTCCATATTCACACTATTCACCATCTTGCATGCTAGAATTGGAACCTTTGCTAATTAGCAATAACTAAAGAGTACTTTTGAAACATCATTAGGTTTTACGGTAATTGGTTCTACACCAAAGTATTAGACTGAGTTAAATTTCCCCCTGAAGATGACACTCAATTCAATTCAGGGAAAGATTCAACCCCTGAGCACAATGAATGTCTGTTATTATAATAATATTCAAAATAATTGTTTTATTAGTACTATTTGTATAACACCTTTCCCCACACAGCAACAGTGCTTCAGAAAAGACAATAAAACAACAAAATTAAATAGAAATAAAAAATACAATTTTCACAAAGATGTTTACAACAACAGATGGATAAGAACTGACAAACGCTGCCATGGCTAATATATTGCATCAGCATCGACTATCAGTATCAACTTAAACTGAGTCACACCAACAGAGAATCTTCCAGGTGTTTCCTTATATTGTCAAGTCATGACTTTTGGAGTCGAGGGTTAGCAGCATCTCTGTGTTTCCCCAGGTACTACCTGTGCCTGCAGCTGAGGGACGACATCCTGTCCGGACGTCTCCCCTGCTCGTTTGTCACCCATGCTCTTCTAGGCTCCTACACGGTCCAGGCCGAACTGGGAGACTACGAGGCCGAGGAACACGGCCCTGACTACGTTAACGACTTCCGATTTGCCCCAAACCAGACACGTGAGCTGGAGGAGAGAGTGATGGAGCTTCACCGTAACTACAGGTCAGAGAAAATATGGCTTCATTAAATAGATTTAATGATGTGAGGATAATTCAGGATGATCTTCATTTTCATCTGTAGGATGAATGTAAAAAAAAAAGTGATGAATCACGCCTGACGTTTTTATGACAGGGGAATGAGTCCGGCCGATGCAGAGGTGAATTTTCTAGAAAATGCCAAGAAGCTCTCGATGTATGGAGTTGACCTGCATCACGCTAAGGTACAGAGAAGATAATCCCTGACTTTTCAGATGTCAATACTCTTCTAATACAAGTTAACTTGATGCTTGTAATTCCCTGCTTGCCAGGATTCAGAGGGAATCGATATAATGCTTGGAGTGAGCGCCAACGGTCTGCTCATTTACCGGGACCGCCTCAGGATCAACCGCTTCGCCTGGCCCAAAATCCTCAAGATCTCCTACAAGAGAAGCAACTTCTACATTAAGATCCGACCCGGAGAGGTGAATAGCAAACACAATAGCCTTGTCTTTTTGCGTCTTGCTTCAGGTAGGATGATTTCACTGTGCAATCACTGCATGCACTACCCCACTAGAAAGAGCTTATGACAGTCACTCTATTTCATGGTTTCACAGTTGTTTAAATTACATCATTGTCTCTCTTGACGTGCCCCAAACCGCATAAATAGTAATTTCATGGTTTGATAAAAGAGTATTTTCTTGGACTTATCCGCTGAACAGTGTGCGACAACTGACGAGGCGTATTTTCTCTGTCATTATTTATAACCCTGAGAGCTGCTGTTCTCAAATATTAGGCTGGTAGGTCATGCTTTTGTTCTTCTTCTCCACTTTCTCTTGCTCACTGTGGTGACTTTAAAGCCTGATTAGACAGACATGAGGACACTTGCACCTACATCAAGGATTTTAGAGCCACATTATACTCGCTCTCTTTTTTTTTCTAGTCCTTAAAATTATTACGATTTGCTGTTTTTTCCCCGCCATTCTTGGGCCTTGATGGTGTGAGATGGGTGTTTTATATCCACAGTTACACTGGCGTTGACATCTTCATGGTGAATACAAAGGCCGCCCCGTGCATATACTCTGTTCTGCGCATCTATCCTCTTAAGTCAGCTGTCACTTCAGATTTGCCTGCAGGGCTATCATTGTGTTTTAAAGCCCTTTTATTCTAGTCTGTCCCCACAGAATTTTTTTGGGTGCGTCGAGCCTCTCCTCTTGAAAGGCCGACTCCTGATGTTTAAAGACCTGTTATACTGCTAATGACCTATTGATTTGAAACCGTCCTCTGCTGCTCTGCCGCTGTGCTGATCGAGCGAGCCCATGAACGGCTAATTTGCTGGTTGGTTAGAGATGGAAAAAATCTACGTGACATGGCTGACGCAAGAATATATTTCTACAAGTAAACAGAAAAATGATATTGATTTGTCCATTGCTGCGGAGTAAACACAATTCACCCTGCCACCATCTTCCCCCGGCACTCACTCCCCTTCACTCCCCTCTTTCTTCTTCTTCACCTTCACTCCTTCACCGCTCAGTATGAACAGTTTGAGAGCACCATAGGCTTCAAGCTGCCCAATCATCGGGCGTCAAAGCGATTGTGGAAGGTCTGCATTGAGAACCACACCTTCTTCAGGTAGGACTTGATCACCACAGACACAACCTATTCTGCACTGAAGTCGTTGAACCCTGCATGAACTGTTGACAAGTAGACTGTACACGATTTTAATTAATTATTTAATGTTATAAAAATGGGGTTAAATTAAATCATTGACAATTGAAAGTGATGAGCGATTGCCTTGGCAGAACCTTGATACCGTGGTTACACTGCTGCGCAGCTCCAAAATCATAAGTGCAAAATGGCGGCGCACCTATCCAAAAAATTTTGGATTCGTTTTTTTGGCGACGTGTTGTCCATCTTTACATGCAGTCTATCTGTTGGCACAGTAGAGTTTTCCTTCATGTTAAACTCAGTATGCAGATGTGTAAATCCCTTAATTTACCATGGTGACACTTTCGTGTAGGTTAATATGGAGAATTTTCTTGGAAGAAGCTTGTTACCATTGGACAGAGCGAAGCTAACTATTTCCAGTCTGGTGTCATTCTTTACTCATCTAATTAAGTAGGTGTGTATCCCAAAAATTATCTTTTTTTCTGTCAAGAAAATTTCTCTGGAAATCAGCATTTGCTAAAAAGTGTAGTACTTTTTCAGAAACCTTCACAGGAGGTCGGATGGAAGTTAAGGAGCAGGAAAATAAAGCGATACCCCCCTATTTTTTTCAAAGTCAAAGTCAAAGATATCAACAAGCGTCTGAATGATTGTTGTACATATACAAACTGAACCTTCTTGCAGGTTGGTTTCCCCAGAGCCACCTCCCAAGGGCTTCCTGGTGATCGGCTCCAAGTTCCGCTACAGCGGGCGAACCCAAGCCCAGACCAGACAGGCCAGCGCTCTCATCGACAGGCCTGCCCCGCAGTTCGAGCGCTCCGTCAGCAAGAGGTACTTGCTGCCTCGAAGCATTGATGGAGGTGAGTTTGCGGACAATGGCCACCCAGAAGTTCACTAATGTTTCCTCTGAGGCATCTACAGCCCCTCAGGTTTAGAAAAGGGATGCATGAAAACATAGTTTAAATATTTCTGCAACAGCATTTATTGATTTTGTGCTATGGCCCTTAAGGTGAAGAGAGTTCCTCCCTTATTTCTGAGAACAGAGATCAAGGCAGGTCTGTGCCTTGTTGTCTCCTGAGAAACAATTTATTTTGAAATATGTGTCCCTGTTACATGCAGATCAGTAGATCAACTGAAAGTCAGTTTAACCCTCATTTATCACTCTATCACCAGCCTCAGCTCTGGGTGATAGCATTGACCAATTGTCGCAGCGAAGCTCCAGTGAACGCACACAGTTCATGTCCAGAGAAGACCTAGACCAAGAGGGGAGCCTGGATCTGGACCATGACCAATACCACTATCAGGACCAAGACCAGGACCAGTACACAGATCAAGAGCTGGAGCCGCATGAGGATCAATATCAGAATCAGATGCGGGTCTCTTCAACGCCCACAAAGACTTTAGAGCTTAAGGTACAGGATGAGACAACCATGCTCATATACAGAGACACCTGCTTTCACTGCAGATCACAAGTTTAAAATCTAAGTAAACCTTTCTTCTGTGCTCGTTTGCTAGGATTGAGTCTAAGTGTGTTTCGCCTTGAGGCCAGTTTCTCTCTTTGAACCGGTGATCATAATTATTGTTTTCTCCTATTTGAGCTGTAAAAATCTTATTTATGAGCCACTCTCACTAAACAAAAACACCTTCCTGAGTTACGCACTTAGACTTGGAGAAGTTGTGAAGTGGTGGATGGGATAACAAGCTGTTGTTTCGTGGCTTTACGGCACAATGTTGTTAACATGAAAATAGGGCACAAAAGATGTCTGCGTTTACTAAGTTAAATCTTCTTGTTGCATTACAGAGTGATGTTGGACAACAACTCTAAAACACTTTATAGTTTTTTCCCCTTGCACAACTGACGGAAGCTTACCACAGGCTGAGAGTAGCAAGCTAACATTAGCTGTGAGGGCTGCTAACGTTAGTTGGGTTAAATAGTTAGCTAGAACACTTTCAAAATTTGATTGAGGATACTAAAACAAATGGCTAAACCTAAACAGGAGCTGTTAAGAAATGTAGCAAGTTTCACATTTCTCACGTAGTGCTCCTCCTTCTTTGGGTCTGGCTTTGTGCTGGATCATCAGTTTTCTGAACCTCAATATTCTGATCTGGACAAGCCGGAGAAACCGAAAAAGAGGTAGCCATATGCATCGATTTTTTTTCTGAAAGTAGTTTACAGTATTTCCAGGCTTCAAAAATACAAAACAATAGAGTTTGATTTTGACACAAAATATAGATACATTTCCATCAAATCTATCAAATATAATTTTTCAAATATGAACGTTAAACACATGTTTCATAAATACTGCTCATCCCTGGCCACAAAGAGGTGAGTGTCATCAGCATTGCGGGGAAAAGAGATGTCATGCCTCCTGATGACACTACCATGAGAAGCAGGAACAGATTAAAAAGTAGCTGTCCTAAAATTGAACCTTATGGGACCCCAGGGAGCTTTTACTCAGCCACGAAAGCCATGAAAACATTGAACTCAGCCAGTCTGAGTTCAATGTTTTCATCGATGTCAAAAAGAAATATCGCAAGAGTGGAAACTAACTCACAGTTTCGAGGATGGTACAGAGGAGCACACAAACCCAGTCCCTTAAGCTCGTCTTTTAAAAAAGCACACAGCACTTACTGTGCCCCAAGTCAGAGAAATCCCTCATGACCTTTTGACTAACACTTGTCATCCTTCTCTCTCACATCCCCTTTCCTATAAAACTGTAAACAACAACCCTCTTGAGTCTCATAAGACTTTTGAGCACGAGTCTTCTCTAATCACCGTTTCCTCTGCTGCCTCCCAAACACTTCACTGGACCTGTCTGCTGCAGATGTTTGTTTTTTAAGACCCAGTCTCCTGCCTGTCTTCACCTCTCACTGCCGTTAACTTTAATTCCCCTCTAACCTCTGCTCTCTTTCTCTGACATCTCAGTGTCCTCCACCTCATCCTTTCCTGCAGAGTGAAGAGGCAGGTTCATTTGTTGACTCGAAGCCAGAGGTATTTTGGATTTATCGGAACTCTGTGTGTGTTTTGTACATGGTGTTTGGTTGTTGTAGGTCATGCACTCCTGCTCTGTGGTTCTTAAGCACGACCCGTCTATTTTCTGTCTTTTTGAATGTCTCTGAAGGGGATGTTATGTCTTCTCATAATTTTCCGGATTCCTGTGAGCAGAATCCATGGAAGCTGCATGAACAGATCCACAGATGAATAGACACAAATTGTGTAATATCCATTTATTGAGGCTCTTCTTTTTCTTTTCCTCTTTTCTTTCTCATGTCTTCCCCCATGGGAAATACGTTAGGTGGAAAACTAGATTTCTTTCATTTGCAGTTAGCTCGTATCCATAGTGATTTGAACAGGCGTCTTTTCTTTCCCTTTCTCAACACTTGCTGAAAAGCAAAGTCTTTGTTTGAAATAAGAGGGATTGGTCATCATTAGAAGCATTAACAGATGACCTTTAATGGCTGCCGAAGATTGAGTGAATCAGTGTTTTTAAAAAGCAGCAGAGATGCGTAACAATCTCCTTATTTGATAATTATTTCATAAGAGTAACAATTTTCAAATAATTTGTGCTGTGAAGATAAGCACAGCCATCCTTTTTTTATATATTTATGGCACAGATTATTCCAGTGTATAGAGTGCATATAGCTTCGTGCATGTGTGTTTGGTCGTGTTATTAAGTACTCTGAGAATTATTGATGCATTAGTCAATAAAGTATTTTTTTATTTGTGGTCTTGAAATTTTTAGATGAAGAATTATCCCTGCGCTCCAAGCACTTACGCTCAGTCAATACATGACTGTATTAAATTATCAGGAGGCTGACAAGGAAATGGATTGTCCCTGTCTTCTTGGCAGAACATTGAACGGCTTAACAGTCTTAGTCCTAAGCCTTGATGGTGTCAACTGTTTCAGCTGAGCTCTGTTTGTGTGTGTGTCTGGGTGTGTGTCCGACCGGCCGCCTGCCTTTTGACTCACCTGCAGCACTTTACCTCTTTGTCTCTGCACGCATCCACCCCCTCCCGACCCCCTCACCCTTCAATCTCCTGCTTTGCTCGATAAAACCTTCACTTCATCTCACTGCCCCACTTTGGGCTCCCCCATCCATCGGACCAGGATCTGGCCACCCCTCGGCATAAACAGGAGGTACTGCTCGTCCTCGTCTTTTATGGCATGTGCTGGGTGTTTGACGTTCACTAGGTGGCGCTGTGTTTTCAGTTCCATGTCTGTGCCGGTCAAATACTTTGAGTGCACAGAAAATAGAGATCACGTTAAAACGTTCAGGTTTTCTTTGCTACAGCACACGTTCGTTTCCTGCAACATTATTATTGCATGTCAGTTTCATTATTTTTAGCAATATTAATACCAGTTATCTTTTAACTCTCCTTCATTAGTTTTTTTTTTTTTTAATTATTACGTATTCATGGCCGTCTGTAAATCTGTTAGTTGGTTTTCAATGTTTTTGGTTTGTTTATTCTTTTGTTAGTGAGGAAAATTACACGAAAACACTGAAATGGATTTTCATGAAATTTGGTTTGGGTCAGCAGAGAAGCCCTTCCATTTTAAAGCAGATCTCGATCAGGGGTTGTCATCCAGTAATTGTTTACACTTTCTTTGACATCTTTTTCAAATTTTTCTCAATTTTTTAGTTTAGTTAGAAATTATTTGTGGATCTTCATGAACACATTTAGGGAACTTATATCTATGATTGTTAAATTTGGTGCTTAATAAACTTAAAGGGATGTTGACAGTTGAAATCTGTTAAAATGTTGTCCCTAAGATTAAGAGGTGTTAATATCAACTTTTACTCAAATTAAAAAATTGAAATTTTGGAAGGTAAAATATAAATATTGACAATCTGACTGTACCATAATATAGTCCCAATCGGTTTCTGGTCATCATTAAGACGCCTATTGTCCAATCATACGATGCATTCAATACATTTGTCAGGAACGTCAAAAAACTGAAGAATTCTAACACATTTGTTGTTTTGTGTCCCTGATGTGGCCTCCACTCTGTGAAGCAGCAGTTCCTGGATAAGCCAGAAGATGTTCTACAGAAGCACCAGGCCAGCATCAATGAGCTGAAGAGGGCTCTGAAGCAGCCCAACAGCAAGATGGCCCAGAGGGAGAAACGCCTCTCCTCTGCCACTCCTGCTGGAGGAACCCCTGAGTGGAAATCTGTAAGAATACAATCCTGTCCCAACCTTACTGTCTTCACTGTGCCACCATTATTTAAGTGTTTTAATGTTGTATGGTCAGATCCTAAAAATAAATGAATAAAACGTTTACCATATCTATGTGAGGGAACTATATAAGAGCAGCGTACCTAGCCAGGCTAATGCAACTGTCTACTCTATGTCAACATAGGCGACCACTGATGGCAAATTGATTGAGAAGCAGGATGCTCATGATGGAGCGCTGGATGTTTATGCTAAAGAAACGAGTAAGACGTCACCCATGGTTAGAAACATGTTTGCATCTTGGACTGAAGCGAGCGTGAACAATTGTGTAACACCAATTGACTCTTCAAGAACTAGAACCCAAACTTCTCTGGACCAGGAAACCGACTTTACGAGTAGGGGAGTAAGAGATTCCAACCCAATGGATGACGACTCTGTCTTCTCAAGAAACGCCTTTCAAGAAAATGGATACGGATCATCCCCGGACAAGCAGAGGAATGATGATGTGAGGCATTGTCTGCACGAGCACAACAGTCGTGGAGAGAGGCCGAGGAACTTCGAGAGTCCGGCGGCATTGGAATCTCTCCCAAAGGGCGATGGGGGCAGGATTGACAGAGATGAGAAGGACTGGAAAATAAAAGAGCAGAGCCCCGCGGGAGTGAGAGATAGCGACAAAACCGGGAGCTCACACTCGGAAGTCCCCAAAGTCGTCCCTCTCAAGCCACAGCGATCGAAGAAGTCTTTGAATACAGAGAACAAAGGTGCAGTAAACCCTCAAACCCAAAGCCGCTCTGATGGAGACGTCTTTGGCGACGTACAGATGACAAAATCAAAAGACACATCCTGTGAGGCGGAAAGGAGACTTGAGGATAACACTGTGCTGCATTCTGCCACTGATGTCGTCAAGGAAAACACAGCGGCCGCCAAAAGCCACAGTGAGGCCGCGATGTTGAACCAGCAGCGAACTCTCATCTATCAGCAGATGAAGAACGAGCTGTTTGGACAACAGGAGCTCAGAGACTGCAGCGATGCAACAGGGAAAAATCACTGGGCAAGAGGAGGAGGCGGCGAAGGCGTGCTGCATGAAGATCATTTTCTAAGCAACTCGGAGTTTAAAGAGAGTCTCTTCTCTGGATCCAAGTTCCCAACAGCTCCCCCCCGAACTCTCCCTTTAAAAACGCAGTGGTCCAGGGACAGGCAGAGCAACATGGACAACAGCCACATCCACTACAGGACGCCCGGCCAAGAAAGTGCCAGGAAGAAGCAAGCGGTAAACCATCTGCCCCCTCCCACCCTCCCCTACCCTCCCACCCTAATCTTTCTGTCAAACATCGGAAAGTGAGACATTGCATGAGCTTCGGGTGACGCTGTGCAAATCTTGTTTTTAACCATCTAAAAACAAAGCAAAAAAAAATAAAATCATTTGACTGTGTATGAGAAAGCAAAACGTCCACATTTCCTTCGCATCGCATCATTGACCGAATCAGTTCACGTCCCCCCCCCCCCCTGCAAAGCTTGACATCTGCTTGGCCATCTCAGATCCCCGCGGGCCTTTAAGCAAACTCCCCATTGCTTAAGCTTCAGGCGTTTTTTATCCCACCTTAACTTGTCACGTTAACACCGGGTCTCTCCTTCCAACATCCTCACAGAATGAAAGGTGGCTGCTGTTGCAAGGAGCTCCAAGACCTCTCCACCATTTTTTCTTTTTGATTTAAACCTTTTTATTTTGTATATAAATGGTGGAGAAGGGCATTTGAACCAAATGTTCTGCCTTGGCACCTCTGTAGCAATAGCAGAAAATGACAAAGGCGATTAGATGTCATCACTGGGCTGCAGACCTGCCAAACCACTTCAGGTCTCAGGGATTCATATGCCACATTTATGAATATGAATACCTTTTTCCTGAAAGGGATTTTGAGAAATCGAACCTTTCGGTGCATGGCATCACCATTGCACTTGCAGTCATTTTAATGACGTCAGCCTGTGAAACATAAGCCTGTGTGAATGCTTCTGACAGTCGCTTTTGGGTATCCTCATTTGTGTTTACTATGCCAACTAAACATAACCTATTAGGTAATTGATAAATACTATAATTAATAATGCTGTTGAAGCTATTAACTCTTAAACTGCTAATTATTTTAATATAACAATGAATGCTTCCATCAGCCGTGTGCTGCTGCTGCAAAGAAAACCTCTTAACTCTCTGCTTCTGCATTTTTTTCAGATTTAAACTTTATTGATTGATGGAACTTCACACAAAAGCTTTTGATCTAAATTATGATTTGTGGCTGATCTAGATTCTGGATTGATGAATTACCTTTATTCATTTTCTCCTTACCTTTCCTTGGTGTTTGTTTCATTTCTCCAGGAGACTCCTCCCACACCTGCGATACACGAGGAGCCTTTCAGCGAAGTGAGTCACCGCTCAGCTCCATCACTCTCTTATGTGTTTGATCTTTTTTTCAGCCACTGTTTTGGAAATTAAACAAACCACTCCTTGTTGTTTCGCACATTCCTCTGGGGCCAATAGTGTAGCAATATTATGTGTATGTGCTTGTGTGTGTGCAGAGTTAAGCACCTGAATCTCATACCACGTGTGCATCAAATTTATAAAATGTGTAAAAAAATCTGCAAATGCATGCCGATATTTGTTTATAGTCAAAAGTTTGCATTAATGCATACATAGATATTATTGACTGTTAGTGAAGTGGAAAATTCTAAATATTTGAGAATCACGGAACTATTTATTTTTCCATAGTTTATTTTCTTCATAATTAATGGCCCATGAAGTGTGAAATCCTGATCGGGTGTTAATTTGCTCCATGTTAATGTGCTTTCTGCAGAGGGACCCATGGGAAAGACGCCTGGGCTCTGTATCGGAAGATGACCAGGACCACGATAGCCTGTACCTGAGGGAAACCCACCTGGGCATCGAACGCAAGTGCTCCAGCATCACGGTCAGCTCCACGTCCAGCCTGGAGGCCGAGGTGGATTTCACCGTCCTAACTGACCTGCACACAGGCATGGAGGAGTTCTCCAAGGGCATGTTAGAGCTGGGAGACAGGGATCTGTCCCCTGATGGCGGTCTGTGCTTCAGCATCGACTTACTTCAGCATCAGGGCCCCTCGGAGCCGCCTCCTCCGTTACTGGCTGCCCCTCTGCCCAGAGGAGCCAGCAGCAGCCCTCCGGCCAAACACCTCCAGGCTGAAGAAGTCAGAGGGGAGGTCAAACGGCCCGATGTTCAGGTAGACCGAAGTTTTCATGTTAGCTATTTAATGAACCATAAAATGAGATCTAGGCATCATATGTCATGTTTTATACCTATCTCTGCATTTTTACGTTAGCTGGAAGCACATGCAAAACTCAGTAGAGTGAAACCCCTCTTCACAGTCCTCCCCCCCTTAACATGCCGGATTTCTCCAACCAAGACCAATGAAATATACTGAGCAATCAACGAAAATGTTGAAAAACTCCCTATCTTGTAATGTTAAAATCCTTGATACCCCCTGCTCAAGATCTGCACCAAATTTTTGCGGTTCTCCCTTTTTTGTAGTAAAATGTTGTGTTGTTTTTGTGTAATCTTGCTTACAAACAAACAAACCCACTAACAAAGAGATAGCAGGGGGGAAAACATAAATTCCTTGGCAGAGGTGATAGGTTAAAAAAACAGAAAAGAGTGCAGACAATTGTTTAACAAAAACAAGACAAACTGTCTGTGTCTCCTTTTTTACCCTCCCAGTGCTACACAAGTTTGATGATGAGCTGTTGATGAGCTCATTCAAGTTTTGTTCACAAGCCTTGGTTTGTCTGTGTTGATATTGGTCAATGTAAACATAATGTGTGGTCACACCTAATGTCACAGTGACGTTACTTTCTGTGTCTGTTTATTTTGGTTTCTAATTTAACTAGAGAAGAAGTTTGTATAATGTATACCTATCTATCTATAGATATATCTTTATCTATAGATAGATATAGATATACTATGTATATACTATATGTGTGTGTCAGACGCACTGAAATGAGCCAAAGTGCAGACGATAGAAACAGGAAATTGTTTCAAGTCTGATGCAGTTTATGAAGCAGCACTAAAGGGGAATAAAGAAAGGACCCTCTGTCTTTGCTCTTTTCCTCTTCGTGTTTCTTTCTTCATCTGACTCCTAAAATTAAACACATCTTAATGCCAATCTGTGTGTCAAATTACCATATTAGTTTATGCTTTAAACATTTCAATGAATATCCTTATTTTTGCAAGTAAAGTGCTCCCATCTCCTTCCTAAAGGCTTGTTTACCCACTCAACTAAAGTGAAAAGTGGGGCATGTTTCCAAAGTCTTTCTTTATTTTTCAGCCTGTAGTTCCCAAAAAACCAAAGAGATCGGTGCCAGTGTCGTCGTCAGTTGACCGAGAACAGTGGCACAGAGAAGCCGGTCGTGCCCCCGCTGTCACGCCCCTGAGCAGGGAAGCCAGCGATGTTATGCCCACACCGGCAGTGAGGAAGACGGATGTCAGGACGGAGACTCAGCCCAATGGGTCAGAGGTCACCACGACCATCGTGGAGTTCACAGATCAGGTTCATTACACATTCACATTCACAATGAAGAAAAATACTTTGTACTGAAAAAAAGCAGGTTGCGTCTCAGCTGTTCGGAATGAAACAAATCCCATTTGTCTGTTTCAGGATCACGGTATCACCGGCCTAGGTGAAGTTTGTTACTCTACGAGACAGAGTGTTTCCCCTGTGAGTACAAACACGAGAACCTCTCCAAATTTAACTCAACCTGCAGCAGAGTCAGTCGTTCTCAAGGGTTTAAACCTACTTACAAAGACTGTTGTCTTCTCTACAAAGAGATGTCTGTTTTTATGTTGCTCTGTTCTAGTCCTGATGACCACTCAGAGCGCTTTACAGGACAGTTTAACATTCATACTGTGCATTTGCAGCACTTCTGTCTATGAGAAGGGGCAATTTGGGGTTAAGTATCTTGCCCAAGGACACTTCGGCATGCGGAAGGGGGGAGACTGGGATCGTACAGCCAGCCTTCCTGTTAGAGGACGACCCCTCTGACCCTGGAACCACAGTGCGTGTTCCTGTAGTTATACTGTTGTGAGGACCATTCTAAGCAGAGACTCTTCAGAGTGAGGAGATTTTTGGAAAGCGAAGTCAGTGTGGCCACTTTTCTGAAAAGGCCTGTTTGAGGGTTAAGACTTGGTTTAAGGGTTAGAACTAGGTTTAGGTCAGAGTAAGGGTTATGCATCTAGTTTGGAGGGTTAAGGTTAAGGTAAGGGGCTATAGAATGCATCATGCCAATGAGTGTCCTTACTAACATAGAAGTACAAACGTGTGTGTGTGTGCGGTATTTGTCTAATGCTGCGGTCCATTGCCTCCTCAGGTGCACATGAGCAGTCTTGGAAGAGAGTCGGCAGGGTCACCCATCCTTGTGGCCGAAAACGTTACCTCGGCCACCACCCACGTCACCAAGGTTCGAGCAGCTCAAATAAAATACACACACAAAACACCCAGTTTGATGTGCAACTGTGATCAAGTGGATGTTTGCAACACGATGAGATGGAGCTCAAGTCTCCAGCCTGGATACAGGGAAATGCAGATCGTTAACCCTTTGAAAATACATGGTTCCAGCGGTGTGACTCTTTGACCTCTGTAACGGGTTTTGTGCTCAGTCTACATTAAAGTTAACGACTTGTTTGAAAGAGGCTTTGTAGTTTCCTTGTGTCAAAACAACAGCTGTTAATCCAGAACTGGTTCAAACATGTGTTTTCCCAACTTGAACAAGGCCAAGACAACATACTAAAACTTCACGTCTAAATATATGTTTTCTTTGGCCTTGTTCAAGTTATTTACAGCATAAAAAAGCTTATATATAAGGGTAATATATCGCTTGAATTAATACTGACTTTCTGCTGGTAAAAGTTCTATTTCAATTTTGAAAATTGGTGATTTTATATCTCTTGTTCAGAGTACAGAGTTACAAGGAAAGCAATTGTGTGTTACAGACGGTGAAAGGAGGATATTCAGAGACCAGGATCGAGAAGAGGATCATCATCACAGGAGACGATGATGTCGACCAAGAACAGGTAATAATAACAATAATAATAATACATTTTATTTGTGTAGCACTTTTAAAAACACTCAAAGACACTTTATAAAAGATTAAAAAAAGCGCAGATAAAAGCGAAGAGTTAGTTGTTGTTGGTTTTGGATTCGCAGTTGTTTTATGTAAACAAGAAAGTTATTTCCTCCACACTCTATCTCTCTATTGATACAGGACATACTTATAAAGTCATCTCTTAATATCCCTATTTTATTCATATTTTTAACACTGACATCCAAGCTTGGATTGTTGCATACTAATATATTGTGTATATATACTGTAAATTCTTGCAAACATTAAACCATTTCGGTAATGTAACCGAGCAAATACTTTAGTTGAATAATGAAATAATCTCATATCCAGCTGCTGAAGAACTGATATTTGTTACTCTTGCTCTTACAAAACAAAAAAAGAATATATATCTATATATATATATATATATATATATAAAATGTATTATATTAAAGTAATACAAAAGTAATGGCTATTTCCTTGAATCCAAGGTGACACTGAAACATCTTAAATCATTTGAGAATTAGTTTGAAGTATTAAAGCTTCTAACACACAGATCACTTGTACTCTTTGTCTGCAGGCTCTGGCCATCGCAATACAGGAAGCCAAGCAGCAGCATCCAGACATGCAGGTGACCAAGGCAGTCGTTGTCAGGGAAACGGAATCGTCCACTGAGGATCGACACGGAGGATCCGAGGTACAGGGGCCATCTTGACTCTAAACAGATACAAAACAGGCCAAGATATAGCCCCACAGCCCCCCTCTCTATAGTGTATGTGTGTGTGTGTGTGTGTGTGTGTGTGTGTGTGTGTGTGTGTGTTTGTGTGTTTGTGTGAGGGAGGATTTAAGGTTGACTGTCTCTTCTCATCTGTCCGTAGTGCTGATTCGCTGTGACGAGAGCACCCCCCTTTGGACAAGAAGCGCCAGTGAAATTGCGACATCCCTCCTGATAGACAACTGCCAGTGGTGCTCAAATGGAGCCTCTTGTACATGTTCAGACACACACATACACACAAACATAAAAACACACACACACACACACACACACACACAGAAGGCTGAACCTGGACTCCTTTCAAACGCTCCTGTTTGATTTTCATTCACTGTTGAAAATCTTTACCCTCAACAGTTTGCTAAACTTTAATCGTGGTCTTCAATTCCAAACATCCGGAAGCGTTACATACATCATATAAATAAGTTCCCCTCAAAGCTCTCAGGACCTCACTTGCTTCAGTCCTCTTCAAAGGTCAAAGGTCTTGAGTGTAGGAGGGGTTTGTTTTGATAATGTGTGCACTCATTCACAATGTGGAAATGTGGAAGTCACCCACCTCATACGGAGAACATCATCTAGAGAGTTAGTAAATATGTAAAACAAATTGCCATGCACACACTTAAGTGTTTCTTACATGTCCGTCCTGCTGTATTTAATAGCGAGAGATCATCCTGCTGTGTGTGCTGAGAACAAACCTCAGTGTGTGTGTGTCCTTGCACTTTGTCACAGACTCTATCACATGCAACTCTGGTTGTGTAAAGGCATCGAGTGGAGCAGGCTTTAGTGGGAGCAGAAGAAGCTCCATGTATTAGATTTCACTCCTGCTCAGACAGTCACGTGAACGAAGGAGCGTCGTCCCACCCACCTCACACTGACCGATGGAGACGGATGGGAGACATCATGCTGCGTCCACCGTGTCCCTGGTGTCGGTCCAGGACCAAAAAGCAGAGCTGAGTCTGATCCACAAACTTCCCTCTGTCTGGTTTATTTCACCACGATGTGTGGGTTGTACGGAGGACAACAAACTGCGATGGACGCTTGGTTGGATTTTCTGCGTACGGCTCTGCACACTAGGAGTTGTTAATGCACATGTAGCTGTTGTATTTATTCCAATGGTGGCCATGTAGATTGTGAGTTCCTCCCCCAGCCTTTAGACGTGCTTTCTGAATCCAGCTGGATCTAGTTCCACTTTGGCCATTTTCGTGTAGTAAGTACATAGAGTCAATATCATATCGGTAAAACTACTATTTGAGATAAGACTTGCATGATGGTTTCTTGCATTATTGGATTGTAATTGAATAATATTGATATGAGAAGAAGGATGGAAAAGGACATCCAGGATCATGAAGGAAAATCACAAGGACGTAAAGGCCCGAATTATATAAACACAGTCTGAAGCCAAATCTATAAGCTCTGACTTGCAATAGAGGAAATGAAGCTTCCTGACAGGAAATGAGGAGTAGTCATGGGAAAATGTGGGAAAAGTCGAGCACACGATGTGTTCAGGTTGTGTGTCAATCCCCACGTACAATAATAACACATTAGTTACAGCTTGTTGTCTCAGTTACAACCTTTTTTTCAATCTAATATCCAGTCACTGGTGCTGATTAATATATCTTAACATATCTGGTTACTGTTAATTCAATCCCCCATGAAGAATCATAAAGTAACAGCCACTTTCAGTTGAGGTGACTGATGTTTTTCCATCGTTTTTTTTCATCTTTTACGATTCTCTGCTGAACTGGTTCTGTGCCTCAGAGGCCGTCCAATTCTCTCTAAAGCAAAGTGCAGTGTTAGAGATGAATTAAACACACAGTAGGGGCGGCATCTTTGAACTGTACGTTGTGTGTGATTTGGTGCATGAATGTTAGCGGAAGCCATAGATGTGTTGTGTGCCAATTAAGGTAACAGTGGAATTGTACAAACTCAGATTTTGTATGAAATAACTTTATATGACCAATCTGCTTTTACTTTCACAAGTGCCCGAAAATCAAAACGCATACATTTGGCATGAAAAGGTTTGTCCCTTAAAATCCCTGTCTCCTCTTAATGCAAAAAGCTATGTTATAAATCAACCGTCGCAGCAGCAAATCATTGGATTGAGAAACAAAACTCTAAACTTTACAATTAACGTTTCAAATGTGCAGTGTAACTCCTGTTGTGTTTCACATCTTGGTTCAGTCTCCTAAAGTGAGTTTATCTCATGGGTGTGGGTGTCAAACTGGAAGGTGCGGGGAAAAAAGGAATAATGCAGCCGTGCAAACCTTGTACTGTTTATTTGGTGGCGTTTGGTGGATTGTGAAGATGTCAAGTAGTAAATGGCCAGGGGATGTATGTCCACTAGGGGGCACCAGTTACCTAAAGGACGAGAGCTTTGTAACAACACCGGGCATAACCGACTGAAACTCCCTCTCACTGTCGTTCACCGGAGGCCAAAGGATCCACGTCCTCCCTGGGTCAGTCTGGAAGGCCACGCTCGCCTCCCTCGGTCCAGAATAAGGGGGCTCAAGGAAATCTGACAAGTGATGACCTGAATGTGATTAATGACAGACACTTGGCTGAAGTTGAGGCTCTTGGTGCCTGACTGATTGGACGACCTCTGACTGACCCTTAAGCCTCACCCAGTCCTTCCCATGAAGAGCCGTCCCCTGTCTCATCCACAGCAGCTTCGTCTCCTCTGCTCTTCATTGCTTGGTGCTGTGTCTTTGCTGTACATTATACTTGCATTCCTTCCAAATGAATAAACAGAAGAGAGAAAAAAGATGAGATGAGAGGAAAAACCTCTTTGTTTGATCACTACCATGTAATCAGTGTTTGTCTTATAATGGTTTGTATGTGCATATTTGCCCTATAGGCCTAATTATAGTATAATAGGGCTTAGGGTACTTACACAGTTGAGTGTGTGTACTTCTATCTCTGAGGACCATTTAGACCATATAGCTCAAGGAGTGAGGTTATTTTCAGTAAGTGGGGACATTTTGACCAGTCATCACAACTTCAAAGGGCTGTTTCGGGTTAGAAACAGGTTAAAGTTGTGTCATACAGAGAGAGATTGTGTAAGTGTGTGTGTATTTACATTAATGTCCGCCACAGGCTGTTGGTTTCAAAAGTGCACACTGGCAGCCTTAGAAGAGGTGCATCAAGTTTGTCTAACCTTGTCACTGAAAATATTCCTCAGAGGGCGAGTGTGTGTCTGTGTGTTACTTTGCAGTATAATGTATCCCTTCATGGTTTGGTAAGAAATTGTTTAACGAATAAAATGAGATGACTGCATAATAAAAAAAAGTGATAAAACAGAGGAAAATTAATGTTTTGTTACCAGGGCTTGTTTGAGTACTAATTCTACCATGTGTTCCGAGCAGTAGTTGCAAATGCTTCCTAGAAGGTTACAAGTATCTATTCTCGGAATATTGATCAGGAGCATTCATGGAAGAATAACAGACTTGCTTGTGTGATTTGAAACAGGAGATCGGCAGGGACCACGATAACAATGACCCAAAGAAATACATCTACGAACGAGGAGATTAAAGAAGCGGACATTTTCTTAAGCCACTTAATACACTTTTTTGATTCGTTTATTATTGATTTTCATCCCATACTCTTCTCCCACTCTTACTGTTATTTTCTCCATTTTATAATATTATATTCATTTATTTATTTTTATATCTACCATTTTTGTCTCTCGTTGTTTTTAAATTATTCCTATTGGTTTTAACAGTTTATTTTCTTTGTTCTTGTTTTTTTTTTCTTATGTCTGTCTTATTGTCATGTTGTCAATCATATGTGAAGTACTTTGAACTGCACTCACCAGCATGAAAGGTGCTTTATAAATAAAGTTTGCTTGATTGACTGATATTACCTCTTTCAGGGAAGTTATGTCTGTTAGCACGATGACATTAAAACTAAGGACGGATTCACATTAAACTTAGTGCTGGGATGTTGGAGATACTTGTTCCTTACCTCTTTTAACCATACAGCATTGATAGAGGCTGCTTATGTGTTGGGCTGATATGCAGCAACAACTGTAGCTTCCGTGCCAGATTTTGAGATATGATTTAAATTTTTGTTAATCTCATTAATTCAGAAAAACAGCGCGGCTTTTCTGAATTAACCAGATTATTTTCTAAAAATAATTAATTAAATCTGCTCAGTTTTTCTGAATTAACGACTTAATTATCACTTTCAGAAAAGAAGAGCTGGTTGTTTCTTCAGGGGAATGCAATATGCTTCCGTCTGCAAATTTATCAGCAATTGTTGCTTATTACCACATCAAGCAGTTATGTGGTAACCTAAGCTTTCATTTGGAATCGTTACTCTGGCCACCTGATAAAGGTAAGGACAATATTTACTCTATATTTAGCTCTGTAGCTCTTTGTTGCCCAGCGAGCCACCACCGCTAAGGAGGTTGTGTTTTCGTCTGCCACAGATGTTTGTGCGACAAATCTGAACTGAGGACTACTTTGATTTTAGTTGGACACTTTTTGATGGACTTTTGGTTACTGCTTGTGCTTGTGGTTGTTTTACCCCTGAGATCTTGAGATCTTGAGATCTAACCTCCCCTTATTTTGTGTTTTAAAATCAATTCTGTTTTTTCTTTTTTTTTTAATTGGACCTGCTTTCTGCCATGCTACTGCATTTGGGTCCACCTGAATTGTGACAGTTTGTTAGTGTGTCTGATAGTAAACAGGATTACCCCAAAACAACTGAATGCAGTACCATGAAGGATGTGATACAGGTCTTGAAAGAACCCAATCAATTTAGGGGCAGATCCACGTCACGATAATATTGTGAGATTGGGTGTTTTATGAAATTGTTCTGAGAATAATGCGTGGATCTTGATTTAAAAATAAATAAATTATATATATCAGGCACGTTTAGAGGACTGATATTTATGAGTTTGTGCAGTTTGGTGAAGATCCAAACAGACATCCAGATTTACATAATGTAAATGTGGTTTCATGAGGGGGTTGTTGGTCTTCGGTGGAGATATGAGCTCTCTGAATGACCTTTTAGTTTTAATGTGTGACACAGGTGTCAAGTTAAAGGAAATGAATAAGGTTGATCTATATTAAAGAAATCCTTACCTTAATGTCAACTCAAGAGCTTTTCCACAGCATCTGCTGAGAGGTTGCATAAGTGCTCTGCTTCAAACTGCATGGCCTGATGAGGAGGCAGCGCTTAGCTTTGAAACACACAACCCTTCATCCTGCTCTGATATTAAAGCAGGAAATGCAGAAAATGGCATTATGTTTATTAAAAGCAGGTTGATCCTTTCAGACGTCCTAAGCAAACATAGCTACGTACACTGACTGATCTCATGCCGAACAGCAGCTGACAGTAAAATCCCCATCCCTACTTTGAAATGAGCTGGGTTACAAAAGTCGGTATCACTGCCACTTGTACTGTATTACAGGGCTTATCATGAAAGACATGGGAGAAAGGCATGTTGTAGCTGAGCCCAAAACGCCCATGATCTACCGAGTAAGAAAGGGGAAAAAACTCGATAGCGTACGATAAGGTCAGTTATTCATAAATTATAGTAGGAGTGAACAACACAAGGCGGAGAAAAGAGCAGAGGAGGAAAATAAATATGTCTCTTGAATAATAACAGCATGGATAATAATCATAAGACTTAAGGCTCATTTGGGACCTGAGGATTTCATACATACAGTGTACAACAATGTGGCGCACACACTGCTCAGCGTGCCTCTGTCACACACTTAATCAAGGGCGATGAGCGAGGAGGGTAAGACACCGATGGATCAACACAAGTCTGCTGTGTACGATGGAAGCCATACAGGGGGCGCACAAGTTGCATTTCTTCAACAAAGATACAACACGTGGAAATGAACCGTGTCAGCCCGGTTACCTCTGGTTCCAGTCAGTGTCATGGTAACTCTGAGGTTCCGACGTGACGCTGTAAAACATAGAAGGTATGAAGAAAACCCAGGCAGCGTTACAAAGATCAATAAGCAATTAGGCTTAGCTCCCTGTTTTGTTTTGTTTCTGTGGGGCTTTTTTTTTGTGTGTTTTAGTTTTTTGGCAGGGATTAGTAACCCTTGGTTTTCCTTCGGAGACAGTCCATGGAGCTTTTTCCCCAACACAGTCCGGAGAGTGGAGGAAAATTACTTAATCCACGTTTTTGTCTTAAGTCGAGCTTGAATATATTTTTCGCTCATCGAAGAATGAGTTGTGTAAGTGCTTTATGTCTCCTTCGTCCCCACTTAAAATACAATCATCCGAGAAAAGTCCAGTGCTACATACATAAATCCTTTCAACAAAACCTGCACAGTCCAACAAAGAAAACCTGTACACATCGTATTGTGCATCTCACAACTCCGAGCCTCCAAGGTGAAAACCATATGAGAATATCAATCGCATAGAAAGCAGCAGAGAAGGGAAAAAATCAAAGAGACTGCAGTCTTATTTCCGCGTCATTTCAGTTCCATAAATGCAACTTCTGAAAGAAACCAGTTTCTTTCAGCGACTCCTTCAGAAAGGTGGAGGAAAAAGACTCTTCCTCACAAAGAGATTTCTGTAGAAAGAAGACACAGTAGGGAAGGGGAGAGCGCAGCTGGAGATACCGCTGCCAGCCTCTTCTTGTCTCTGACCCGCTGTTTCTCCTCTTAATAAGCAGCTGTAGTGCCTGGTTCCTGCAGATGTTTGTCATAGCATGGCCGTGGCTGTGAGGATTAGGGCCGCAAGGTTAACCAAGGGAAATGCAGCGGCCTCGGGGGCTGCACCAGTGGCTATGGGGCCTGAAACACACAAAGAAATCAAAGTCCAAATTTGTCTTCTATTCTGAAAGTCTCCTGTTACCTTGAAATGAAGGAAAAAAAAGGTTTCACATGAATCATCACAAGTTTATCAAATCCAATGTGTGCAAAGGTGTATGTGCAGCACTGCGTCAATAGATGGCACTAGCAGATCATGCCCAGTTATGGGAGGAATAGACTTTTACCAGTGAGTCGCTCACGGCAACATCCATACTTTGTTTAAAAGAAAAAAACTCCACTTTTCAACAACCTGCTACAAGCAATATTATTTGCATGCCTGAGCCTATGTATCTGTTTGATGATATATATATATATTTCTGTCTGTGGATAAGAGACTGAATTTAAAGTGAGAGAGATAAAAGAGATGAATGGCTTATTTGAAGACTCATTGTTTTGCACCGGCATTTAAAGGATAAAATACCTCATAAATATGAGAGATACCGATTTATCTACAGACCGAAGCCTCAGAGGTTCACAATCAATCAATCTGAATGTATTTGTATAGCCAATATTCACAAATCATAATTTCACTCAAATTAATTGAGGAGTTATTTTTCTTAATGTATGTGAGAAGGTGTAATGTACATCAAGCATTCCTGTTGTCATCATAGTCATAATACTAGGCAGCTGCAGAACACGATGAGTTCAAAGCACTATGGTGGATTTTTACACATCAGCCAATAATGAACTCCAACCATGTCCCAGTCTTTCTCTGGGATTTCTCAGAAATTGTCCTTGATAGGACAGAAAGATTAGGACTTAGCACAAGCTCAGCTGAATTCATGTGTTTTCTCAAAGACGTTATTTTTCATGCTTGTGCCGGGACTGTCCCACCTGTTATTTTGGGGATGGTTATCTGGCGGCTGCTGATGCCTTCCCCTCCCTCACTGAAGGGTTTAATCTGGATGACATAGTCTTGGTTGACCGGCAGCGACAGCTCCAAGGAGGTGGTGTTGGTCTCCACCACACTGGGAAGGCTGTGTTTGTCCTGGCTGTACATCACCTGCAGGAAGCCGGGGAGGGAAAGACGATGACAAAGTGAGACATGGCAGGAAGGTTCTCCCCAACACGATGCATATGAGAGGGTTCAGAGTCTTCTTGTTTTTACGCACTGACCAGAAAATCTGAGTTCTAGCTCAGGTTTTATTCAGACAGCTCCATGAGATGTAATGCGCTGCCTCAGAAACTAACATGTATCTAAGTTTGTGGACATGTGAGATCAGCAGAGGAGCGGGTATAGGAGAGATGAGGTTAGTGTAGAGACGCATCAATCCTGATGTTTCCGCTGCAGCCTGACTCTGGGCTGTGTTTTCAATGATACACTAAGATCCACTTTCAAATCACCCCTTCAATGTCATGAGAATAATGTG
This sequence comes from Platichthys flesus, assembly GCF_949316205.1. Taxonomy (NCBI): domain Eukaryota; kingdom Metazoa; phylum Chordata; class Actinopteri; order Pleuronectiformes; family Pleuronectidae; genus Platichthys; species Platichthys flesus. The sequence goes on from NC_084951.1 coordinate 13,012,796, forward strand.
CAGGTGACTGTGACTGCAGGTGAGTAAAACCCACACCCACAGTTCCAGTCAGACTGATGAACCAAAAAGGATTCATTATAACCTGAAATAAAATTCCATAAGTAATAATTAGCACATTAAGTATACTGTGCAGAGGAAGCTGCTAAAATGTCACAATGTGGGAAAATCTACCTTTAACGCCATTAAATACAAATTTTCACCTAAGGAATAATTAAAAAAAATTATATTGGGCTGAAGTCATGTATCTGTAAATAAAACAATGTAGGTGTTGGTGTTATAAAGAGGTTATTATTTTAAGGAAATAAGGCAATTAAAAAAATGAATAAATTAGTATGCAGCTACATAACAAAGAAAAACCTCAAAATGAAATAGGGCCTCATGTTCTTCCAAAACAAGTGTGATTAATAAACCAGTGAGAATTCAATATCCTTTTTTTTTATTTCTTTAATTAAAAGAAAATTTGTACTTTTAGTTCATATGAATGCAGTTGAGTGCAATTGCAATCACGTTAAAGAGGCCCGAACCTCCAAATACTAATCAGGTCATCATCCAGTCCAAAGTGAATGTTTGTGCCATGTGTTTAAAAGTTCCTTATGGTTGCTCCTGATATATCACATTCACAGAAATATGTGGGCACCGTGACCTTTGACCTTCACCCAGCCAATTCTAAACAGTTACGCCAGCAATGAAGTATAAAACGTGAACTCATATGTCATTAATCGATCGACTGACAGTCTGTCAGCCTCTGCTGAGTTAGGATCTATAAAACCATGTGTGCATCACAGCTGCAGCCAGTTCCCTTTAGACAAGTAAAAAACGTTTTACCTTATATCCTGTGACCTCTGACTCGTTCTCCAGAGCATGAACTTGGTCCCACTTCAGGATGACTTTGGAATTGGAGGTGTTCCACATTATTTTGACCGGGGCTTGACTAGGAGCTGGAGACAGAGATGGTGAAGAGGATGGTGTAAAAAAATAAGCATATACTGTATATTTACCGGGGAGAAGAAGTGTGAAGTGCATATAGGCTATAATACAGAAGAAGACCAATAGCTTCAAATAGGATGCAGAGTAGAGGTGGCTGATGTGTTTTCAGGACTCCACCCTCAGACTGTAACATGTCATCATCTGCCAGCTTGGCCTTGAAATCCCGTATTGTTACCCTGCGGTAAATCACATCGCTATAATGCCAAGAACCAAAGCAGGAGGTCAGGAGAGGATTGCTAGTTGATGCAATTTAAAACAAATGTTTTTAAAACATTTACTCTAAATCATTTATGAGAGAGAAAATACCCCTCACAGCAACACACACTTTATTTTGATAGGAACCACTATATGTAGAATTACCTGCAGATGAAAACTCGACATGGTCTCTTTAAGGAGTGAAAACAAATTTCTTCGAATCTGATTGGTGAAAAATAAAATGATACAGTACGACAAATGGACCATGATAGTCAGATATAAAAATGAAGGAACACAAACACACACACAGTGTGTAGTGAGTCCTTACGTGGTTTCTTAGTTGTGACATTGACTATGATGCTCTGAGGACCCACTCCAGCGCTGTTGTATGCCTGCAGGGAAATGTAATAGGTACTGCTGCCCTCCAGATCCCTGATGAGAACTGAAGTCTTATTCCCCACCGTCCTGACCACACTGGCTGTGTCCTGCTTCTCCCTCTCACGCCAGTATCTCAGCTATAAAACATATCAAAGAAGAGGAAAAACAACACATGTTATTCTTTATCAGCTTGAGACTAATTTGTAAGCTCATACCTCCATCTGCAACTCCACAGCTGTGGGCACAAATCCTGCATCACACTCGTACCGCCGTTTACTCCATGAATGAATAATCAGTTAAGCACTGTTAGGGAAGACTGATGAGACCATCCACTATATTCAGCTTGTTGTGTGGGCATGTGTTGGACTGACCTCATAGCCCAGGATGCGTCTGCGGTTGTTACTCCAGGCCAGTGGCCTCCAGGTGACCTCTACCTCGGACGCTGATACGCTCCTCACCCTCAGCCTCCCTGGAGCTCTGCTTGGCTCTGAGAACCACACAGGATGGGGAAGAAGACATGGAGTCAGTACACCCACACTCACAGTATGACGTTTGGAATGTACTGTAGCTCTATCAACAGTGTCCATTCTGGTGAGTAAAGAGGAGAGAGTGCTCCAGCATTAAGAGTAAGGGTGGAAAAAATCCCTGGAATTGATATCACTGAAAGTATGATCAAACTTTAACTGGTGATTTACATAGAACACAACCCTCAGTGATGGACTCTGTACTGTAGCATATTTAGCACTGATACACCATCATGATTATATGTCTATTGATAAAGAAACTAAACTAGCGTGTGTGTTGTATCCTGTGAGCATTTACGTGGATACAATGTCGATTAAATTACTGAAACACATAAGAAACCAACATTATTCTCTAAACGTGAGTGGATAACTCGCCAGCTCTTAACAAGTATTTCCAAATCCCAAGTGATTCAGAGCGACATGACTTTTTCTAACTGAGACAAAACAAGTCTCAGATGAGAACAGATGAGAAACACGAGCAGAATCCAGGAATAACAAGAACACTTTGAACTTTAGAAGAAAGTTTTGCTTTCATGTTGGACCACATCAATTTTAAAAAGAAGTTGATTGAGAAAATAAGTGTCCTATGGCTTTCAAATTTCTCTGGATTTTCTAACCAGTGGCAGACGTTTTTTTTAAAATAACAATTATTAAAACTGAAACTAAAAAGAGTGACAGAAATAAGACTCACTTACAATGAGTCTGATTGGATGGTGCAGTGTTTCAGTGTTTAATCAGTGACAGCATGTTGCAGTTATTCCCACATCCCCACAGTGAAATGAAATCACTCACTGCCTGTAGCTGTAATAGTACCCACCTTCCTCCGCTGAGTGAATGGTGGTCACTGGGCTAAATGGGCCTTCTCCCTTGTTGTTATAAACCCCGACTTTGACTTGGTAAGGGGAGAAGGGAGGGATGCTCTCATTCTTGAAGACGTATCTGGAGGCATCTGGGGACGTGACGGCCGCCTGCATCCAACCTTGTGCCCCGAGTGGGCGGAAAGCCACCACGTAGCCGAAGCCCGGACCACTCTGCAGCTCCTCGGGAACAGGCTGAGGAGGAAAGAGATGACTCAGAGGAGACGACTTGAGATGACTGATATTAAAGATATGAATACATGGAGGAAATGCTGCAGTGCATGGATTTGGGCACTTAGAAGAATAGTTCTGGGAGAGGAGCTGCACCTTCAAGCCTTGGTTTAATTCATCATTCCGTCAGATGAAGAGTTTTTATACTGATGGAAAATAAAATACACGTATCCAAACAGAGCTGGAGAGTTATTCTTTATTCTGTATATCATCCAGTTTAATTTAAAATATGAATGGCCAGTTATTCACTTGTGCACATACCTCTAACGCGGCCAAACAGCCCTCAATATGTTTGAGTCTTTACTTTAAGATCCATAAGGTAAACTGATGAATATTCAAATCCCTCACAGAAAGTGATTTCAAAATATCCTGGATCTTACTCTTTAACCAGATCTGCACCAAAATTTACTGGGTTTCTCTCCACCACAAAGTTTGATGAAAATTGGTTCAGTATTTTGTTGTGTTATAATGCCCACAAATAAAAGACAGGTGAAAACATAACCTCCTTGGTGGGAGGAATAAAAAGGTTTTTTAGGCACATGGGAATTTTGCAAAAAATCTATTTCACCCAATATACAAACTTATAGTACACAATGGTTACATCATGTGAGTCTTGTGAAACCCTGGCGACCTGTATCGCCCAATGACAGCTGGGACTCCGGCGACCCTCTTCTTACAAGACAAGCAGTATAAATAATGGATGGATGGACAGAACATTCACGTGTGCTCACACACTCACACACACACAGATAACTTGCATGTTACTGCAGGTTTACCTCCCATGTGATGACCAACTCCGATCGCCCTCCACCACCACCGTCCACTCTGCCTGGAATCACCCTGGGAACTAACAGATGAACCACAGTGAGAAAAGCACGAAGCTCAAGTATCAACCAAAAGAAACGCTGGACTGATCAGTTACACATCGACAAATGGGAGCTGGCTTGTTGGTATGAAACACTTCCAGATGTGTTGAAAGTTAAACATTTCTTACATCTTAAATGTGCGGCACATGCGATACAGTGACCTTATGTTTTATTTTCATGATAATGTTTATATGTGCATGTGTAATTATACATGTGGGTTTGTGTATGTGCGCATGCTTGCAACTTTGTAGTTGAATATAAACACTCTACATGAAGAGCCATTTATTTACATATATAGGAGATTTGATTGAACACACACACTCACACACACACAAACTGTCTGAAGCTTTGTTGTGAATTTGGTTAATTCATCTATTGTGTGCCCCCAGGAAGAGAATTATCTGAAATACACTCGTTCAATAAGGTTCTCCGAATGGAGCTCACTGCCATCCTGAACTGAATCTCTACATAAACAGAAACAAGAATTACTCCAAACAAACCGTGCCACTGAGGAAATGTCAGAAGCTGCCTATACATACGTGTGTCTTTGGTGCGGGCCTTTCTGGAGGGCTTGCTCGGCTCTCCCGTTCCAATGCTGTTGCTTGCCAGGACTCTGAACTCATACTCCACCCATTGACTCAAGGCAACGACAGTGGCTGACAGCTGCTTCCCCCCGAGCACCTCGGGAACTGAAAGACATCACAGGAATAACCTTTCATCAAAGCCCTGCAAGATCTACGAAGGAAAGCGAGCCAAGCCAGTGATGTGTTATTTACTGTCATTTAAAATGTGCTGATGGAAAAAGAAACCAGTCGCCACCCCCTCGCTCTTTTCTATCTGCAAAGTTAACATCCGGATAAAACCATGGTACCTGTTGTTACTGCTTGCCACCCGAGAGAGAAGGGCGTTCTGGCCTGGATGGTGTAGCTGAGGATGGGGCTGTGGTTATCTATGCCGGGTCCCCAGGACAGCGAGGCAGAGGCCTCTGTCACCCCGCTCACCTGACAGTCCACAGGGGGGCCGGGGGGGCCTGCAGGGGTAATTTGTCACAGTTCACTCACAAAGCATGATATACGCTGTAGAGATTAATGAAGACAAGAGGCTGCAGGACCGGGTGGGTGGATAACAGCTGCTAACACTCACTGACGCTGGAGTGCAAGACTGAATTTCACCCAGTCCACAGTCGGTGTTTGATGGCCATGTAGCAAAATAATCCAAACGAGGAACAGATTCTGCAGCGTGATTTGTTCTAACAATTGGAGTCTCTCTAATCTCATTTTATGTTTTGCTAAAACGCAATATTTACACTGTAACAGATCAGAACGTGCCCTGAAGCAATGGTTCCCAACGTGGGAGTCTGATTCTCTCCATCGCATTCGCACTGATGATTAACAAGATGAGAAAGAAGGAAAACATGATGAAATTCTCTGCTACTCAAAAGCACATTCATTTTTATTTAATCTTTGATATTTTTGTGAATGACCTGATACCTATGCTCTCCATAAATTGAATGACATTTTAAATCAAATGCTAATGTGAGGAAAAATCGAAACAAAAAGATAAATCATTTACTCACTTCGATTATGTATTAGTTTCAAATGTATGTAACCTGTGAGTAGGGGTCATGAGGGGATCATTTATTTTTTATTTTAAGGAGATGAAAACCAACGAACCACTGTAATATAGGGATGTATTTGGAAAGGCAAATATGGAAATATACAGTGTGTCTGCATCATGGTGCACATCTGCCCTTCAACATGTGTCTCACATTGAAACTAGATAGAAACAGTCTCCATATCCTCAGACAGCAACATTGTTCATATGCTTCCATTTACAGGGTTAGACCGTTGCTATGCAGTCAGCTATAATTCTCCAGTGTGATCGATAGTGACATTCATAACAGAAAGTTTGTTTAAGAAATGCTTTTACTGCAAAAGATGAAGGATAGATTATGAGTGAGCTTTTCTCTCTTATCTCCAGAGTTGTTATTTCAGTAGCACCGACACATTCACTGCTACATTGTTGCAGTGCATGTCAGATAGGTCTCTGCAACACTGACAATGTGTGAGCGCTTTGTCCCGATGTCATATCCTCTTCACTACAGGTGAAGCTAAGCTACTGTAAATGTGCCGTAAAATATCCGACCTCGGCTCTATTTGGCTTTACACTGGAAGTGGGAGTAGTGAATACACAAATTTGTTAGGGAATAATTGATCTGCTTCATTTCCTGCATTGAATTGGTTCCTGGAACCATTTATACAAAGTGTAAAACTACAAGCAATAAAACGTAATATTTTAATCATGTACCTGAACTAGTCAAGTAATAAAACCTGACCTGTATTTAGAACATTTGTACAAATCAGAATTCCCTTTTGCATATTTGCATATTTTTCACATACAAATGAAATGTATTTGAGGCGTTAAAATACAAATAAATGAGATATGAAGGTTGTACATGATTGGACCAATGAAAATATTTGTTTGTGTCTATGACAACACAATGTAAGTACTTGGATGTTGAAGTTTGATTTCTTGTTACGTGTTGTGAGGGGCGTCCTTACCTCTCACTACCACATCAGTGGCAATAGACACGCTGTCCACTTTGGTCTGAACGGCGCACGTATATTTCCCAGCATGCCGCAGTTGAATGTTCCGAATCATGATGTCACCGGCTGAGCGCTGTCAGTGCAGGAGTTAGGGGAGAAAATAACAAAAACAAAACAAGTTAGGAAAAAAGAAAAAAGAAATGGATTGTCTTAGATAAAGATAACAGTGTTTCAGAAACAAGTGCGATATGCAAAGGATTTCTTTTGACATTTATTTTATTAAATATTGGAAGAAAAAGATACAACACATATTCAGGGATACAGCAAATGACAGAATGCCGATTTTCATGATCATCTGTGAAGACGGCTCTTTGTGATGAATTAAAAAGCTTATTTCACCTTTCATTCAGTCTGATTCTATTTACTCTGCAGACATCCATTCAATGCCAAACGTATTATTGGCTTTGAACTTTTAAGTAAGTGCTAATGTTGATAGTGTCTTATCTGTGGAAGCGAGGCACTGTGAAGCAGGATGAGACCCAGAAACTACTTTGATGTATAATCCGGGGCAATTTGCAGAGATAAAATTTGAGCTGCTTCAAGTCATTCATTTCTCACTTTTTTTCTTATATACAGAAGGAAAAGCAGCTGACTGTGCTTGCTTAGTAAATCAATTGAGACTCTAAGTCTGACAAAAAATAATGAGACATATGTTCTGTGCCTTTCAGATACAGAATAATGGTTAAGTGATATTATCTGTCCATCGCACATCACATTTGTACCAATAACCTGTTAGGATTTGTTGTTTGGTTATTTACTTCAAATAAATGCCAATATTTTATATTTTGAAAATGCTGTTTTACTGGGGTTTGGCAATGCATTCTTCACTCAGTCTTAAGTGTTAAGTGCCTCTTTGGCAAATACCAAGTATAAAACATGTTAAAAGGTTCCTCTTGGGATTTTTAGATGATAAAAAAAAACATTTCAAGTAAAGTTATCAGTAAGAGACATGGCTGTGTGTTTTCACTTTAACGGCGCACTAAACAAATGCCATATCTGTAAAAACAACAGATTCAGACAGCCGTGGTTTATGATGTCACAAACCTAAGAAACCAATCCTGTTAACTTGTGGGTTGGGCTCTGTAACTGCAAAGGCTCCTCAGCCACCAAAATAATATAAATAGGTGGGCTGGGTATTAAGTGTAAGTCAAGTTACTTCCGATGAAAATGTTCATTGAGTTTGTGTTAACAATGTCTTCCAGTTCCACTTAGGATTTCTTATCCAGATTAGTCACAGCTGTAGTCACACAGCAGTGTTGTCCTGCACAATGCATGGAGCACGGGACTATTTAGAGCCAAGAGAGAGAGAGAGAGAGAGAGAGAGAGAGAGAGAGAGAGAGAGAGGAGGTTGCAGCTAACACTGAATATGATGTAAATGCTGCTATTGAGGAAACTGTGCTGGTCTGATACTGGCAAACCGACTCATGTTGCACCACGTTGTCTAGAGAGTAACATTGGGCCAACATATAAATATGTAAATATAACTGAGTGCATGATAAAGTAAAAATTTAACAGAGATTCAAAGATCGAAGGGGAATCGCTACATTGCTGATGACTACACCTTCCATACAAACCAATTACTCAGTGGTATTGTGCTTTGCAAGCTTTAACTTCCTCAGGCTCACAGCAGACTTTAACAATAGTGAAAAGCATGTCATATTTTGCTCTTGCAGAAAATACATCTCGAAATTATATTTGGCTAGAATATCTATCCACCATGATTATGCCTCTATTTGGCAGAGAGTGTGGTCAAGTCCATATTTAGATGAACTGCAGATCTACATGCAATTATAAAGCTCTTGTTGTCGTTCTTGATCATGTTGAATGAAAAAAAAAACAAGAGGTGATATAGAAGCCGAGACCTCATAATTGCTTTTCCTAATTAAAAGAAAATATATTTGGTGTTAGATGATCACATTGAACGCATGGCTGAACATTTCATAATGAATACCTTAGTTCAGTCTTTTTCCCCCCTCAGAGTAGGAGGTGTTAAAAAGTGGAACAGACAAACATAGAACTTAAACTAAAGTGGTTGTAAGCTTCCACCAACCTGTGCAGTGCACACATTGATTTACCAGATTCATGTGAAGTCTATGATTCACTTCCATCTACCGCATACGTGTAACATTTCGTCGGTGACAGAAGGTAAGAATGTGTCATTTCCTAACACAGAACATGGTCATTAGTAAGGAAGTACAGCTTGTGCACCTTTCTGAATCATGACTGGTGCTTTGATGGACATAATTGGCCTCTCTGTGTAAATTCTAGGCACTTGATGGTCCCTGATTTAGATCCTACTTTCCCCACTGGTTGATCTTTTTTTTAAAGAGGTAAAGTCAACATTTCAAAGTCAATCATGTTGAAGTGTGAGAGTAAAGATTGTCAAGGGAACACAGAAGTTCTTGTTTTTTATCTCAAGGAAATGTTACATGGCTGATAGAAAAATCCGGAGCTTAAAAGATATTAGGTAGTTCTGCCATAGTAAAGAGTTCAAGGGTTATGTGAAGACCTCAACTAATAAACTGGTGTGTGTGTGTGTGTGTGTGTGATTCTGGTCTGGAGGGGATGTTCCTGTTTTACCCAGCAGACACAGAAAGATGGAGGCTCCAAAGACCCAGGGGCACTTACCCCACCGACTTTTTCAAAATACGCCCCATGGCTCCCGAAGTGGATGAGCTGCTCGTTGAAGAACCAGGTGAACTTGAGGTCAAGCGTGGGGTCGTGAGACACCTGACAGGGCAGCACGATGCTCTCACCCACTGTCACGTCTAGATGACCTGCTGGGCTGGTGATTGCAGTTGGATCTGGACACAGGGAGCATCAAGTCAGAAAGGTGAGTTATTACAAATGGTTCTCCCTTGTCAAAAAAGATACAGTAAACCCTTTTCTGTATAAATAATTTTTTACCTCATTCAACTAAAGGCTTTTTGTTTCTTTATATTCTCTATGATATAAGATATAATTGCAAAAAAAATATGCCACACTCCTGTCCCCGATGTTAACTGAACAAGATGAATTGAGTCTGCCAGTGAGCTTTTTATTGCATCCATTTCTGTTCATAAATCAGAGCATGCTCTTACATACCAGGAAACGACAACAGACAGAAATGGAAATAAGCAAACAAAAGGAGAAGCTCAGCCATTACAGCAGGTCAGATCCGAGTCTATAATTTGACTCTGTTTGTGTGGAGGCAAAAAGCCATCCTATTTCATCCTCAGCGTGGTGTGCATCATCATAATCTTCGGTCCGCCTCAGCTGGGTGTCTCATTCGACAGCAGTGCGGAGAATATAGCACAGGAGGAGGAGAGGCCCGTACACCACTCCACTGTAAATTATGCATGCATGTCATATGCATCTAATGGACAGGCAAGCCAATGCAGTATGTCAGGGGGAGTAAAGGTCTATATTCAGCTCTGTCAAAACAAGCCAGCTTGTTTATCTCGCGGCCCCCCTAAGGAGAAGCGACTGGCCACGGCAGAGCATTCCAGGTGACTCTCGGTAAAGTTTGGCACCGGATGCAAAACGAGACGAGCAAAACTTTCTGCCTCTGATTGCAGAGCTGTCATGTTTGATGCTGGTTCGCCATTATGGACCGGAAGGAAAATCACAAATTGGCTTGTCCATTCCCTACCTTTTGCGCTCCGCATGACAATTCTCATTCTGTTAACTTATGGAAGGACAGTATATTTATAACAACCATAACAAGATAAGGGACAGAATGGACTGGATTTTAATGCGCTCATTTGAATTGGCACACAAATTGCTGGTATGTGTTGTTATTTCTGAATATCCTTAGAAAGCCTGATGTTAAATTTAAAAACCTCAAATATTAATATGGAGTATGAAATTTCATGGTAGCTGATATCAACCGTAGAAATATAAGCAAAGTTTTAACACAGTGAACTATAATTAGACAGGAGGATGGAAAGTGAACCACGTTCTGAATCTCAACGACCAGTTCTCTCGCAGCGTCTGTCTCTGAAACCTGTTTAAAACCTGCTATAATTAACATCACCACAATTGTATTTACAAGGAAAAGTAGATGTTGTTAGTAGATGTTGCTTATTTCCATGTCCGTTGTTGGCGCAACAATATCTTTCATTTGGAATTTTCATTCCAGCAACTAACCAAGTTGTAAGGACAATATTTCCTTGTTTTTAGATCTGTAGAGCTATGTTGACGGTTTGTTACCTCCGGTCAGGAGATTATGTTTCTGTTTGCGACAGATGACAATGATACTTGGTGGAAGGATGCGATATGGCTCAGGAAAGGACTGATTCAGTTTGGGTGCGAATAGTGATCAGGAGGCAAAGTCCAGGAATTTCTTCAACCTTCTTTCACATTATGAAATTGGGCATTTTTATTGAATTCTCAGAGAATAATTCAAAGCTTTCAAAGAAAAAGACTGGTGTGTTTAGGGGTATGGCATTTATGAATATGAGCAATTTGGTGAAGATTCAAATAATAATCTGGATCTAATGAATTTAAATGTGGTTTCATAAGAGGACTGTTGGGCCTTGGTGGAGTTATGCACTTGAGTGCCATTCCAGTTGCTTACTGCAGCTGTTGGCTGTTTGGTGCTGGGAAGCTGGTACACAGGGTGTTTTTAGAGTTTTTTTAATAGCTGCCTGCTGTGGCTGCGAAACACACTATGCCAAAAAGAGTAATAGTAAATGGCCAGAGAGTTTGACACTGAGTTAAAAATTCACTCTAAAGCTGAGCAAAGCTGACAGTTGCTGATTTGGGGAAGAATTATCTGAGCCGTTTAACACTGTCTCCTTGATTTCACTGTGCCATTTCATAAAGGTTGTGAAATTTGTGAAATATTGTTAACAAGCCAAGAGCTTTAACTATTTGTCATGAATATTGCAATTAGACATTCATGAGGATTTAAAAAAAAAAAAAAATTGTCTCATAGTGTTAGAAGGTGAATATTATATCATAGAATGATGTCCAAAAAGTCACCTAGGTCTCTGAAAAATTGTGTTTTACGAATTGTTCACTCTTGTACGATATTTCAAAGACTATAAGCAAACAATTGACCAGGTAACTAACTCATTAACTTGCAAAAAATGTTGAATTCACAGTATGCATGTAAATCCTATTCTGTATAGTTAAGTGATTCTGCAGTAAAAGGTATGCTTGAGTGCGTACTTGAATACTGCGTTCCACTGACCAATATTCTTAATATGCACATTCATGTACAGTATGTTAATAGCAGCCACGTTTGTGTATGTAAAGACGCTGTGGCAGAACAGAAATCCAATTGGGCTTCTGTGCAAACACATTTGCAATTAAAAAACCTTAAGAAGGGGGAATCACCAAAAGGCATTTTAATAGAGCCCTGTTGTTTAGAAAGGCAGAGAAAACCCATTGCACTGCAGAAGTGTTTGATTTAAATGGATTGAAGTCTTAAACAAACCGAGCATGGCTATGAACCACTGTGCAAAAAAAGTATGAATTAAACATTCAGGCGCATGAGTGCAATGAGCCTTATGTCTCACTTCCTCCAGCCACTGCCACTCAACCAATTGAGCTGTTTATCTGTCGGGTAGGAAGAGGCTGGTCTTACCAGCAGATCTGCTTGTTAGTCATAAGGTTTATAGTCAGGGTCAATGGTGCTTAGTTTAAAAGCAACATATGTCAGTTATGTCTTATAGCTCTTGTGCAGACGTCAACATCCTTTGTTTTGTTTTCTCAAAAATGCTGACAGCTATAAATCGTGTGTTGGTTTAGCACATGAGCTGCAAAACAAAAAACTGCAACAAAACTACTGAATTGAAATGAAAAAATTCTGTTATGGTTTTGTAACCTATATATATGTGGTGGTAATAACAAACCTACTGCTTGGTTTTACATTGTCTGAATAAATGGAAATGATTGATGCTCTGTATTATGCACAGTGGTTTAAGACCTCTTATTGCCAAGATAAAGAGACAAGCAATATCCACCTGCCCCTTACAATAAATCAAAAAGGGCTCATGTTTTAGACCAAGACAATAAAAGAAATATCTTACCTTTAACCAAAAGGCTGCCGGCATTGCTCGCTACTCCAAACTGGTTTCTGGCCACACACGTGTAGATTCCAGCATCCATTTTAGTGACGTTGGAAATCCGAAGGCTCCCACTATCCAACACAGTTACTCTATGGGTTGTAAAAAAGAGGATTTATATTCATATACATATATATAAATACGGTGTATGTAAAACTGCATAGGCCGTTTTGTAGTACGTCAGTTTTTGGTATAACAAGAAAAGCACAATCCCTACTTGTGTAAGCATGTTATTCATTTGATATACAGTACGTACAAGTTCAAGTGCATAGAAAGATCTGTTCTAAATGAGCACGCCCAGTGTCCTGCAGCAGTTTAACTTTAGCCAGGAGTTTATCTCAGTGAATTTTAATTGGTTTCCTGTGACAGAAGGAGAAGCAGTGAGAAGAGTTGCAGTTTGATTTCTCAGCACTTATGTGATAAGAACAGTGAAAGATCCCTTAATGGGAGGAAAGTCTAATTTTCAGTTCATGGGGATATCGGGGGGGCTTCTAAAGGACTGAATATTATAGTCTTTACAGTAACATTTCACTGGTAGAGAAACAACCTCAACCTGCCTGGCTGTGGTAAAGAAAATATTTTATTTAATCCGCTGGCATAGTCAGTCCAGACTGATTCACCTGACTCACCAGTCAACAAGATGCTGATGTGGCATATGAAAGTAATAAAGCAACAAAGCTCTGTATGATTCGAGTCCTTCTGTAGAATCATGTTGCTCATTTAGATTTCATTTGGTCAGTGCTGTTTCATGTCAGAGAAGCCATTCAATTCATCAATGATAACTCTATACCTGAAACCTCCCATTAGTCAGTTAGAAGTGAAGAAGGCTGGAGAGGTGAAACATCCACAAACACAAGCAAGTCCAGTTGCATAAGTTCCCTTGTACAACTTCTGAAAATATTTACATAACGGAAATATCAGTCACATTTTTGCAGATGCTTTTCTCTTTTAGGGTTTAAGAAAAATAGAGAACTGATCCTTCAATACAATATTAGTTTTGGATGACAACTACAGAATGAATAAACTTTATAATATGCTGATCCACTAACAGCACAGAACATTCACTAAAATTTCCTTTTAACATGATCTGACCTTAGACTTAACCAAAACCCCTTTGATACCTCAAACTAACGACTAATTGAACTGCACATCCTGGTCTCACATATGAAAATGGTTCATCTTGTACTCCACCATACACCAGCTGGTGACTCGGCTGCTGGTCATAACTGTAGCGCCTTAACCATTCATTCATTCCAAAAAAGGTGAATATGACTTTATCCAGCCAGTCTTTAAGAAAATCTGGTTTTGGTGCACTTTAGTTAATGTAAATTTACCTTTTTTTTTTTGTGCTGGGAGTTTGATAAATGAAACCTTAAAAATATTGTGTACTGAAAAGGTTTGTGAAGAATGAATGCTTTCAAGTATGTTGATCAATAAGGCCTTGAATACTGTACAGAGAACTCGCACAAAGAACGTCTCTGGAAATATGCATAATGTCATTCATTTCGAGCCGAGTCAAGGACAGAGAATAAAAGGAGGAAAACATTGAAATGGGTAAGTTGTCTGTTAAGACCCAAACACACCTGGAACATCAACATACTTAATCAAATTGAAATGAAAGACAAGGCCACAGGTTGCTGAGGCGCACAACAACAAAATTAATGGTTTGATTCATTCTATTTACCCTGACGCCAAAATATATTATTCTTCTAGTGAAAAGCCACATGCGGAAGGGAAGCGTCTGATTAAAAGCCAAAATGGATTTATAAATGTGTTCAGCATGGGGATGATGCAACAGAACCATTCTTTTCCATCAGATATCACTAATACTACGCCTGGATTACGTATCACTAAAATATTCATTTATAATACCTACGATTCATGTTTGATCCTTTTGTCTTTCCTGTCATCAAGGCATTCCAGCTCATTCAGAGAAAATGTGATTCCCTCATTCTCTCCTTTGATCTCTGTAATTACTGGAGGTAATCTATCACATCCCTGAAAAGACAGTGTGACGGAGGTTTTTGCTCACTTCCTCCATTCACCGTCTTTTTCCCATTACTGAAAAATGTTTCCCAGCACTTCTATGATTTGAGGCTCTGGTCATTTCTGTCTTTTTCTCATGCAACTAAAGGTAATCATTCTGAAATAAATACAGTTTAAAGATGTTTGTTCATATATAACGTGTGAGCAGTATGTTGTAATTTTTATATAATTTAGAGGTACTTTCTGTGTTAATTGTATTAATTATATCTATTTGTCTTAGTTTGGCTGGTAGGTCTTATACTGATTAGGTTGTAATCAAAGATTAAACATAAAGATGGATGACATAATAAAAAAGTTAATAAATTCTGCCTCCTCCATGTAAGAGGATGTAATATTGGTCAAATCATTTTTTAATCAAAGATAGTTTCACTCATTGTAGGTAGTTCTTCTTAGTGATTTTTACCAGTAAGTTGGTTTTAATTAGTCACTTGATTCTGCTCAATCCCTTGATAATTACTGCACAGACCCCAAATGCCCAAGATGACAGCATTGGAGTCCGGTACATTTCGGCTTCATTTCTGGATATTTGTAGGAAATAGAGACGAGTTGTCCATATTTAAATAGAATCTATGATTGTAATCCACAGAGTCTAATTATCTATTTGTTAAAAATATTCATTATGAAAGTGAGATTGAAAAATCAGATACACCCAGCAATACTCAAGCAGCTCTCCAGCAGGAGAGACGTTGGTCTAGTAGCAGAAAATTGGACTATGGGCAGAGAAGGTCTCTGGTTTGTCTCTGGTTCAACTCCAAGGAGAGACAACAAAAGACGAACCTGGATGATCTGCCCAAAAAAATCCAAAAGGATTCTCCCTACCCTGTCTAGTGCCCCTGAGCAAGGCACCTTACTCCCCCAACATCTGCTCCCCAGGCGCCATACATGGTGTCCTGCACCAGATGGGTCAAAAGTATAGGTTAAATTTCCCTACCGTTGCATGTCCGTGCATGTGTTTGGGACTAATAAATGCATCTTAATCTGCATCTTAATCTTAATCTGCACACATGAAGAAAAAGATCCCTGCAAGGATCAATAAAATATCACGCTGTTAAAAATAGATAAGTTAACAAGACAGGTTGTTGAAACAATATTTATTTTGGCCTGATGTTATCAAAGTTATTACAAACTATTACGGTTCATGAGCCCAGATTAGTGTTTCAGGATGTTAAACAGTTGTTTGATTTAGCCGACTTACTGTTAGCCAACAGTACGTGTGTTCAGGATAATGTCCACATGATGGTATTGTTTCATGAGAGTAATTTGTCAAAGAGAGAAATTACAATTCTGAATAAACACTTAATGTGTGTAGGAGAAATGTGTTATTGACATTTCTGATGCAGAAAAGGGAGAAAATGCTTTAACTTCACCTCTTTCAGAAAGTGGCGCTGCAGTGGAAAATCCATTCACGGATAATTTCTTCAGGCAGAAAGGTCATGCCAATTTGATCAGATTATATTCGACAAATTGTTTGATACTGCCTTTCAAACTGGCTTGTAGAACAATTTCTTGAGCCACATTTCAAATGTATTAGCCCACTGATAAATGCTGTGCCCTGAGAATCCTCAGTGGAAGCTCCCTTCTTATCTTCTGAACTGCGCACAACGGTGTAATGGAGTTGAGCCGATATTTCAAAGAAGAACTTGAACACCTCCCTTGGAAAATATCCCTTGAAGGCGGCCTGGACCTCCCCAAATGATCAAAAATGGCCCGTAATGCCTTAAAGGCTGGAAGAATTAAAATACATTAGCCTCTTCAAGAGATTCCATTCCCCATGGAGCCGGGGGTATATTCTCCTTACTGAACTGAGGGCTTCCTTTGTAATGGACTATAACAAAGAGTTATGGATATGAGATTTCACAGGGATAAGACTTGCCATTAAAGTGTGCAGTAGCCTATGTCAGGCTTCCTCCTTACCAATGCTCCCAAGGAGCAGTTCAGAATAAGGATGTGTGGAGCGTTATCGGTGTGAAATGCCCTCACTGTGTTCCCCTTTTCCCTCGAATGTTGCCCTGCAGCAATTAAGGTATTGGAGAAATTTGTGGGATGCATAAAATCTCGAGCAGAGAGATAGCGTAAACAGCCGCTTCACCTAAGCCTTATTAAGTAAGCTGCTGGCTGTAATTTGAAAGCCTACTCTGTCTCCCTATGGTGTGACAAAAACTAAGAGACTGTAAATGAAAAACATAATTCTAACCACTTAAGAAGGATTGTATAATCAACTCGGTATATTACGAGAAACTTGCCGTCTTCTCGGGCACTCCTTAATTAATTCACCAGCGACGCACTCTCCGCTTTGGCAACACGTCTGAAAAAGATCTCTGTGTTTTAGCAGCAGGATTATAAATGGATTAATTTACATGATAAAGCAATATCTTTTAGCATAACAATCTCAAAGTGGTTTAGTCTAAAGGTAATATTGCTAAGAGCTGCTTCCTATATCCCTTTTACAGTTGCTAGCAGTGGTCAGCGGTGAAATTAAATTAGGGTAAGCCCTTTGTCATTAACCTCCTAGCTGCCTTCGTGAGTGCACTGAAACACACTTACGAGGATATCTTGTTATACAGTCTGGGATATGGGCTGATGTAGGTATCATCACCGCATGATTTCATTAACTAATCAGATCCTGTCTGGTTCTTCCTTGATTTGTTCTCCCCTGCTCCACATCCTTGAAAACATTATCCCCGGAAGATTAGAAGGAATTATGGGTATTTTAGTTGAGCCAGTGGGATGGATTAGTGTTGTGCCACTGCTGTAATAGCATTGGTAGCAGCTCCACTTCCATATGGGGGGGGGGAAGCAAACGCTAACGAGCCAGCACTGGGGGAATGGGTTTGCGAGAGATGTTGCACTAACGTTAAAGTCCAACATCTTGTATGCAGCTCGGCCGCTTCAGGGCAGGGCTGTAACGTTAAATCTCAAATGCGATATCTTTGCCTTTATGGGCACGACTGATATTGCACATCGCAGTATGGATGCATTTTCCTTTCAATACTTAAGAGGATGATAAATCTGCAAGCTGGGTCCAACATTTAGCAGGCCTCTGCAACACATAATCTTTGTGCCGATTCTCTCAAATAAAACATCTCTCTCCTGTAAAAAAAAGATGGTTCAGCTCGGTATTAAGCTAAACCTTTATTTTCCCTAGCACCCTGTCTGACTGTACCACCCTGGGAGTACAGGCACTGCATGTGCCATCAGGTGTGCTTGTCCTCCTGCTGGCATGCTCCTGCAAATAATAAAGATGATGTCAAAAAAGAAAGTGGAAATGCGTGATTTGTGTAAGTCGTACTCAGTGTTATACAATGTAATACTATGAAAGCACACCTGAAAGTTTATGATTCCCACTGTAATCTTGTTTTCTAGCTTGTGAGACTTTAATAGTGCAAATATCACCAGATGGTGACATTTTATAAAATGTATAAATATGTTTCCTTTTACGGCCCTTATGTGCTGGTGATTCTACATTTGGAACAAACAAAATGTGTGTCCAGCTTCTCAACCACACACTTCCTGTTTGCTGCCACATGAGAAGAAAGGGTATGAATGCGGATCCATCACTAACCACTGCTGCTACTTCTACCTTGAACAGCATTATACCTTCAGGGGGAGAAGTGTTTTTTGTTTTTTGTCTCATTACCAATTGTTTGTTTCTTTTTTCTGCTCCTCTCCAACACACAAGTATTGTATTGATCTGCACTTAACCTAATTTCTAATAAGACAAGGTGTCCGCCTAGCTCCCCCTATGCCACCATCACTATCACAGAAGAATGTCTGTATTTCAGCAGCTAGCCACTGATCAGTCCTTTTGGGGATTCATCTGCTTCTTCCGTGTCTCACTGGTAGTCTGGATCATCCTCTGCCTCTCGCTCTAATGACCCTCCAGGCCTTACATGCTGCTAATGAGCTGATGGATCAGCGCATCGATCCGAGCGCTGCAGTCTAGGAACAACCAATTACCTTAAGTAAACAGAGACAAGCTCTGAGCACAGGCAGGAGAGGAAAGTACAACGGAGTTCAGGACAGACTTGTATAGAGCAAAGGGAGGAATTGGTGGAATGCAGAACCTGTTATGCAGTTTAAATTGTGTCGTGTCACACTGTGGTTCCTTTGTTTGCAGTTTGTCACTATGAATATCAAGCAGGGAATAATTAAATAACAAGCGGATGAAATGCTACCCTGAAGTTAGAACAGAAAAACTAAACATCTGTGATCCCACACACAACACACTTGATGCTCTACACAAAGAAACCTGGTACCTGTGGCTCTCTCGGAGGGCTTCCTTCCCCTTCCTCCAAGAAATCACGCCGCGAGGAGACATCCTAGGCTTGCATTCGATCAGAATGTCGCCCCCCTGTCGGGCCAGGGTTTGGGCCTTCAACAAGTTCTGGGAGAAGTCTGGAGCGATGGCTGATGGGAAAAAAAATAGAAGGAGAGAAACACGTAAGTACTGTGAATGAGAAAAAAGGTTTCATTAACTGTGTGCTAAAGGGAGAGAGAGTGGAGCAAAGGGGTAGAGCGGTTGACATCGGAGGGGCATCCTGTAAACATCCAGGTCACTCCATCCATTAGGTAGGTCAGCTCTTGCATCCTTTCCACTCCCCACACATACACATGTGTGCGTAACACAGGGAGGCTCACATGCACACATCAAATTATACGCGGTACATCCGTTTCAAGAATATATTTCATTTAGAGGAAAGTGGGTTGTCTAGATCCATGAATTTTCCTTAGGACATTATGCATTAAGAATTAAGCCCCAAGGATCTGAAGCAAAAACCAGAGAATGTAAAACGAGAGGGAGGCTTTGTTGCCGCTCCTTTAGGCCTTAATTACTAAGGCGCCATCGTCTGGAGCTGTTTTGTATGCGCACCGACTCAGCGGAAAGCTCTTCAAAGTGAACTCACAGCCTGGCGCCAGTGACATGGCTGAGCACCTGCCAACACATGCTGGTGTACGTGCATACACAGAAATACATGACCTAATACACACGTATTTATACACACGAAGCACCTCACAATTCGTTCTTGACACTAAGTGTGAACTGCCGGAATTTCATCAGAGGAGATATTTGTCATAGTTGTCTTCTCAAAACACATGGGCGGTATGTATTTGAACTCTTATCTTAAAGGTGCTGTTTGTCTTGAACCTGTTTTCTTGCAGCAGGAGCAGCTCAGTGGTGATGATCACTTGCCAACAGCTTCAGCCATTGTAGCATTAACAAGAAATGCAAAAGCAAAGTCCTTGGATGTGTTAACCTGCTTGGTAATAAAACCTGATTGTGTTTCAGAAACGGGCTTTGAACACATCCTTCGAGTTGTGCTACTTCTTCTGTGCAGACTGTACGCTACAGTGACTCGCAAATGAAAGGTGATTAGATGAGCCAGCTGGACAGGGGCTTGCTGTTGAGCATGCTAACTTCAGTGGAAGGAGAACTAAGCTAAGATTGGTGTTGCTTTACACCACAGGGAGACAGATACTGAACGCAAACATTTCATTGTCTGTCAATGCAATGGACCACTTTGCTTTCAAATCATCACTATGAAGTTATTGTTGATTGCATAGTTTAATGGCTAATGCATATAGACAGCATTTGGGAAACCTGGGAGCTTTAAAGCGGTAGCGACCCTGGGACACAGTGGAACAAGTACACCTAGAAATTATTTTAGTGACATTCTGGAAAAACCTTGTAAATTGTGACAATGAACAAGTGAAATTGAGTGATCCTTGCAAGACGGTAAATTAATATCTTTTACTTTTATCTTTCATATATGTATATCAATATGGCCAACCGGCATTAAACTGCACACAAACACCGTAAATGCTGTGTCGAGCCTCCCTCTCAATACAGCTTCAATTCCTCACGGCTCGGATTCCATTAGATGATGGAAATATTCCTTCGAGATTCTGCTCCATGTTAACAGACATGACTGCTTCACATCTGCCGTGCAGATTTGAAAGATACATGTTCACGCCTCCAATCGCCCGCTCTACCACATCCCAGAGGTGCTGTACTGGATTAAGAGCTTGAGACTGGGGAGTCCTCTAAGAACACTGAACTCATCGTCATGTTAATGCAACCATTTAGTGGGCAACTTTTGCTTTGTGAGCATTGCTAAATCTTGCTGGGAGAAACCAAGGTTGTAAGTTGTGGCCATAAGGGGAAGCACATGGTTCGATAAACTGTGGCATTCAAATAATGATAGACGGGTATTAATGGACTAAGGAAGGTTACAAAACTTCATCACCATTATGAAACAGACCTAAATACCTTAAGCCTACACATCAAAAGCCTTGTAATACAAAATGTCAATACTGTATTATATATAATACTCTTCCGCGTTCATGAGCCAGTAAGCATGCAGCATGTTTGAACCACAATGCTGGTGATTGGCTATCTTACTTGCGCACACACATCATAAAGGCGAGCAGCAGAAACTAAACCATATAGGTGTGCCTGTGTGTGTGTGTGTGTGCTTCTGCGTTGTTGTATTTTTAGAGGCTTGAGTGCAGTGTGTTTTGCAAAGTAGGTATAAAAGTGTCTAAGAAATCAAAAGTGTGGCTCCGTTTTTATCTGCAAATATTTTTTATTTGAATATGCATACAGAACATTGCTGACAAGCCTGGCAATGAAATGAACTTGATGAAACACCTGAACGTGCATGAAATAACTGCAAGAGCAGAAAGTAGCTCCGTGTTAGACTGCGAGAAGAACTGACCCAAGCTGGAAACCCTCTCATCCAAAACTTCTGAGGACAGCTCTACGGCTTGTATTTTAGCAGATAAGGTTCAGCAAACAGGGGAGAATATAGGCCACCAGCAGAAGCTGTTAGTGGACCTCTACAGCTCTAATCAGCTCCAGAAACGCACACACTCCCAGCCAGACTTTGCTCTAACAGGAAAATTATATAAAAAGCTATGGCAAGTAATGCTTCTATCCCTAATGCAATTGATATACTCAACTACAACAATTTTTTTTTAATGTCTACTTGTCTTTTCATATTTACCTGTCGGTGGAAATTTTCCCTCTACCTACTAGAAACTCTTTTTATTTATTTGGTTCATCTGAGATCAGTTTCAGGAATACTCAATCCATCTCCATCTCCATGTGGCAACAATCATGCCACATTCAAAGTCACTAGAATCACATCATTTCTGATGTTTGTGTAGAAAAGCTCCTAAACTGTATCAGCATGACTCTATCCATTATACTGCTGACGTCTGATTGGCTGATTGGATAATTATGTGTACAAGTGATCCTCACAGAGTACTCGGGGAGTACGCCCCCGGTCAAGACAATCAAATTTGTAATGCCTGTGCCTTTTACAGTTAAATAGAACAAAGTAGTATTACACATTAACACACAGCAGTACTCTGGGAAAGCCAACAAGGAAATGAGTCTGTGTACTTAAAAATCATAACACATATGTAACTATAGAAACCAAGCAAAGTGTTGCTCTTATGTTCCTGCTGCCGCAAACCGCTCACTCCCCTTTTCCAACCTGACGGCAGACCAGCATCTCATGTGGTCACTTGATTATGTGACTTAATGCTGTGCACTTCTGGACAAGGTTCTTAGGGTGAATAATTGTGGACCTAAATGTTTTAGCCTCCGCCGAGGAAAAAATAGACACAAAATTGGGCTTATGCCTTTCAGCTTTTATTTAAAAGGTTGGACAATGTGTTTAGCCTTCAGACTGAGGATTAAGAGCATTAGGGTTTTTTAAATAGAATAAGTTGGTAAGCCAGTTGGCAAAATAAATGCACTACACATGTTTCAGACATGTGTAGCAAATGTTCTGCCAATATGACTGTGTGAATAGGAGATATGTCCTCAACTGTACCTTTTAATTACCGTATAGTGTTCCCACCAAGCTGGCTGGTATCGCACAATTTTGGCAACAAGTGTCCATCGGGTCCCATTTAAAATCATCACGGAAATGGCCCAAGAGTAAGTTCACAAAGTGCATTTAGAAAAATCAACTGTCTTGCATGCGTTTGGTCTTACCTATGACTCGCAGCTCTGCGTTGGTGAATATTCGGCCATGCTTGTTCTCTGCCACACACTGGTACATGCCGATGTCAGCCAGATTCAAGTTATTGATCGTCAGCACTCCATTAGTCGCCTGAACTCTGTCCTGCTGATGACACACACACACATATATGCATTTAACGACCACGTGACTTGTGCATGGAAGCTGCACAGCAAACCTGACAACAAACATAAACTGGTTTTGACAAGGTGAACAGTCAGCAGAAGGTGCTCGCCCTCTGGTGTAAATATAAGCCCCAATACAGCCCCAGGTTTAAATCCAATCCTCCTCTCTGCTGGTACCTTTGTGTGCTCATGCAGGTAATTAGTACTTGCTGAATTAATATGTGATGAAAGCGCTGTAATCACAATCATACTGTTTCTCTGCTGTGTCCCATTGTCCAATATTCAGTTTCTCTCTGTCCTTAAGAATCATATCTGAATCTCCGGCTTGTCATTAACTGTGTCTGTCTGCTGTTGCTAGGGTAAGGGGGTGCACTGCCTGTCTCTCACATTAATAACCTGTCTATCACATTAATAAAGACAGACAGCGTGCAGACTTCATTTCACTTCATGTTGGATCCTTAAGGTGCGTAAACAATAAAATCGCTGTCTCCAGATTTTGATTGCACTCTTGGAATTTGAAGGAAAGCAATCGCCTGTCGCTTGACCAGGATCAGGCAGGTAGATAAACTGGTCACATGTCACATGTATAATTTCGAGACAGACTATAAAATGCTGCATACAGACTAGGAGCTAAATAATCAGTCCTGTTATAGTCATTGGAGTTGTTTAACAATTGGGTGATGATTAGAGTTTTTAGTCTTAATCAGAATGTAGGCTGCTGCATTTTAGTTGACCTTCAGCTGCTGAACAGCTTTTACTGTGAAGAGGACGTAACAATAACTGTTCTGTTGGTGACAAAACTAAGGACAATTATTATCAAACCATCCAATATAATGATCTAACCATACAGTCTTTAAGCTGTTTTAATGTATTTTTACAAATACAGCTCTACTTCATCACTGTTTTATTCTAGAAATTGGTCCAAATGTTTGATGAAATAATAGGAGTTGTAATGGAGCTGTTCATTCTACTACTTCTCCTGTATTAAAGAGGTTTTTTTTTTTTTCAAATATCTTGTTATATGTCTGTGTTTCTATATAATATTTGACATGTTTTGTTTGCATTCAAAACTAACTAACTAACTAACATTTATGACTTCTACAACGCAATTTAAAGTCAACGATTATTAAACATAGCAACATCACTTATTGTTGACTGCAAATTGTCACAATATTGACAGCCTGGTTTTCTGTTTGTGTTCTGACCTTTCACTGAATATAAGAAATATGTGAGGAATTTATGGGAAAGTTCAAAACCCTATTACACAATATAAATCCTGGACTCAAACTCCTTTGAGGTGGGTAATTAGGGGATATGTATTGACATGGTAAGTATTACAATTCTAACTATATTCACTCTGACAAATGGCCTGATCTATTTTAAGCTTTAGCCACACTTTTTCTCTCCTGGGGGGGGGGGGGGGGGGATGATAATTGAAACACTGCTAATTTTCTGTGGTCTTAATAGGCCCGCGGTGAGTCGATATAACCCGCTGCTTAACATAGCACAGAGGCATCTTCAAACTGTGGCTAAAATCAGAGCTCTAGGGAGTTAATCAGGAGTAAGCTGCAGCACGCAGGATAGCTTGTTCTCCACTAAGTATCGTGGAGAGATCATCGGGTGTCAGAGAAAAAAATGCTCAGCAGGTGATGCTGTTTGTTAAAAATGAAAGCATGTCATTTTAAAATTGCCTTTAAGGAGTGCGGAGCATAATAACAACATCAGGTGTTGTAAAGTTTGTGTTTCTGTCCCCACTGCTTTATTTGACCTTTACACGGGATTGGCACAAGCTTTCTGCTCCCTTTTTATAGTTGTGTCAATTTGAGTGTGGCAGCTCTCATTGTTCTTGCCCTTGATCTTTCCCATTGAGTTTAGCCGGACCTTCTAATGTCACTGACTAAGTAGTCCAGAGGGTCTTGCCGCCAGTCTGTCTGTCGTCTGGATCATTACAACACGGCCACTTGAAAGGACACGGACTGTCCCTTAACATTAGTCAGTGATACTGCTGAGGATCTTCAAAAGGGGCTCTTTCATGATGGACACAAAGCTGGACTGGCGCTAGAGCCACCGCCAAAGGGAGTTGTGGGTTTGGATGGATGCAGTAGTGTGCGAGTGGAACACAAGTCCGTGGCTTTTCGGCCGGGACTGGATGCTTACTTGTGTGTTTAAGGGGAAAAGAGGATACAGGGAGAGGACCAGAAAGAGAGAAAGAAGGAGTAGGGGCGGGATGGAGGGAGGGAGCGACAGAGAGAGGGTGAGCCATAGCAACTTTGAATAGATAATAGATGGTCCTTTTAGGTTACACGGTGCAAGCCCCCAGGGGGATGCGAGATGAAAGAGATCTGTGTAAGTGCATGGGTTGCTGCCACACTACTCTGTACCCATTGCCCTATTAAAAAATCCTCAGAAACTCCGTGGTGGCTCCATCACAATCTCTTTAGCAACAGAGACAAATGACTGCATTCGTCTGCTTTATGGCCATCATTAATTATGTTTGACTGTTCTCTGATACCAGCACAGTTGCGCTCTGAAAAGAAAGATCACGGGACACAGTACCTCCTTCAGAAGGCAGGTCCCTAGCTGTTGGAGGTTGAAGGTAGAAAAATCTCACAAACACACTCACGTATGTAGCTAAAGAGGGAGCTGTTGTTGGAGAGGAAAAATACAAGTGAGAGCAGGTCCTTGTTTCAGTAGGGTGACATTTTGAAGTGACAGCCCTCCTCTGTGCCATTTAATTCCCTTGGAGGCAGCCCAAAATTAGGTGGAGAGAGAGAGAGAGAGACAGGAAAAAAACTGGGAGGGAGGGAGAAAAAGCTTAAAAGAGAGAATAAGAAAGAGAAAGAGTGCACCATTACATTACATTACATTACAGAGTGCACCAGAGATGCTGAGATAAAGACAGAGAGAGAGGGAGAGAAGGACTGATCCATTCTAATGAGGAATAACAAATAGCCCCTTTGGTCTTCCTCTCTCCCTCTCTCTCACTCTACACCAATGACCTTTGAATTTGGAAATTGATTTACTGTTGCCGCAGTTGACGGTGGCATTTTGAAAATGGTAACACCCCATCTCATTAATATAGCCACATGTACGGAGAATAGGTTACCTTGGCCACCTGCCACAGGATTTTTATTTCAACGTTATTTATAATCTAGCGACTATGGTGCGATGGGATCACGCCAGTCACGATGCCTGAGAACATGTTGACGTTCCGACTCACGAGTATTCAGTGGAGTCATTACCACATCATCAGGAACATTTTGTGAAGAGGACGGTACTCACAGGTCAGACCACACCCATCTTTGATCTCAGCCTTTCTTCAATCTTAACTAAACACCTATCAATGTTTCTGACTGTATGTGTGATGATATTGTGGTGATTTTAAGAGGCTGCAGTAATGTAACTGTGAATCTCGGATGGTGAAATAGATTAAAAACAAAGCCAAAGAAAACTATTTTGCCAGTGTTAACAAGCTAAACTTCGCTTGGCATCGCAACAGAAATAACCTTGAGGACAAAAACAAACATAACAAATTAATTAAGTATTTTTTTTAAACTAATTGATGATTCACTTAAAAATGATGAGTGATGTGAGTAAATTCACAGGTTCTGACATCAGTGTTTGCTTGAGACTTGAAGGTTTGGATCCGGATATTGATATTATGTCACAAACTAGAAACAATATCAGCTGCTATGTCACCGCATTTACGCCCGAATAATGGAGATGCACTGATGGAGCGATAAAGGTTTCCTGTGGTTAAGGATTTGTGGCAAACAGAGGAAATGACCTTTGACAATCTTTAAATTCTCACAAAATACCAGAGCCCAGAAAAGTAGACGATGACCATTTGTACGGATTCGATTTTTATTCGCACATGCAGAATTTGCTGATAATCCTCTGTCATAAATAGCTCCCAATTTTGATGGCAAAACTTTATAATCTTTTTCATTGTGAGCGCACCAACATTTAGCTCTCTATTGTAAGTTCGCAGCCCTCAATCCAAGTTAGACAAAACTATACCAACCCCCCCCCCAGCCAAAAAGACAACAAAACAGCAGGCCAATCTTGGGCTCGTTACCCAATCCAAATAGTGACACTATCAGCAAATGTGATTCGCTGGAGTTAGGCAGAAAGAGCACCAACTCCAGCAGCACAATAACACAAAATGAGGCAAATTGCCTAAATGTGAAACGTATTTTGGATGATAAGGCTTCCAAGAGGAGAAGGGACTTAATGACAAAATTGGTAGTAGCAGATAGGGGAGATTGAGTGCTGAATTGTTGAGTCCCTGGTTGATGACAGGCAGAAAATGGCATCACTTTGGCTTCCTTGCAAAACACATAAAACCCTGTAGACTCACACACATAAATACACACACGCACTTACACACACACTTTGGATGCCAAATTAAGTCCCAAGCAAATTCAGCCATTTCAAGGTAGCCTGTTCTTGCCAAGTACGAGCCTATGAGTTGAAACCATTCAAATCCAGCCAGTGTCCTTAACTATATGTCATCCCTCTCTCTCTCCCTGCTTCCTTTTCTTACACTCCCTTCTAACTTACAAATAATTAAACTGATGGCAATCAATCTATCAGTTTAACTATCTACAGG
This sequence comes from Platichthys flesus, assembly GCF_949316205.1. NCBI lineage: Eukaryota > Metazoa > Chordata > Actinopteri > Pleuronectiformes > Pleuronectidae > Platichthys > Platichthys flesus. The sequence goes on from NC_084951.1 coordinate 13,040,306, forward strand.
GTCTGTATTTATATAGCGCTTTTCTAGTCTTGATGGCCACTCAAAGCGCTTTACAGTAAAGTTTATCACCCATTCACACACACACACACACACATTCATACCGTGCATCGATGGGCAGCACTTTCGCTATACATGGCAATTAGGGGTTCCGTATCTTGCCCAAGGACACTTCAGTATGTAAATGGTTAAGACTGGGATCGAACCCCCTTAGCCACAGCCACCCCTCTAGCGTGTGCCTCTGAGACTAATGGATGCAGGAAACATTGTGGTAACACATACTTATTTCCATTGACTGAACTGCTGACGTAATAACAAAGATATATTGACGCGGAACTATTCAGATGAAAGCCTGTTAATTTGAGCATTACAACTTTCAGCATTCTGTTGTCAAAAAGGTGTTGCAGTGAGCAATCACCACAGATGATCTCATGTTTCTTTTTTGTTTGTTTTTTTGCTCGGTGGTTTGCTCTGTTGTCTCATACAAAGATGGTTTCTCTGTGGAGTCTTGCTCCTGTAAGATGCTGTAAATTGACTGTAGGTGTGAACGTGAGTGGGAACAGTTGTGTGGCTGTGCACGTTGGCCCTGAGATACCAGCCTATTATAGTGCAGGGGAATTGAGAAATCAATATTGTGTTAACAAAAAACACAATTTAAGAACAATCTCTTACCTCCATGGGGTCCAGGGGCTCTCCGTTCTTCAGCCACCGGTAGGAAGGTTTGGGCTTGGCGCTGGCTTTACACTCCCACACCAGAGTGTCATCTATGGTCTTCTGAACATCCTGAGGCTTCTCGATCAAGTGAGGTGCAGCTGAGAGGTCACAAACCACATACTGTAAATTGAATGCAACACAACTGCTTGCACATTGCCACTGTGCAGCGCAGTCACAATAAATCAATGAGCTGACCAAGCAGGCAATTACTTCATTAAAGAAGCATCCAAGGGCACATTAATAAATCCACTTCCATTTAACCCACTCTGACCTCTACTTAACACTCTGTATGAGGTTTAAATGAGGACGGATCAAAAGTGAATGTTTGACACTGTTAACACTGTTATATTTGCTTTAATCAGCTACAGAATATTGATGCAGATCTTTTACAAGAACTTCAATTAACTAACAGTAACATTTGTGTTATTCTGACAATGAATAAGTTATAATCTTTTTACCAATGTAGTTAGTTACATTCCTTTTTTAACTGAATGATCTTTTGAAACATCAGAAATCCATGGAAACGGCCTCAATATTTATTATCCTGCTCCTACTGTCATACAAATGACTAGCACCTTATCTCTGGCGACAGTGTAAGAAGATTTATGGCCCTTGTGAAGCACCCACATAAATAAAGGATGCCCTGCCAGGGTCAGGGGGAACAAGGTATTTAAGTCAGCCTGCTCTGCTTGCCGAGCTGTGTTACTTTGATAATGTAATAACTTTAATAATACAATACAATTGATATCTCCTAATTGAAAAAGCATAATTTTCCAGGATCATGAGAGTAAAGCTAGATCAGTCTCTGTGTTACAACCAGTGTCATGGGCCGTTTAGCAGAGCAAATACTCATCCCCACAAAGGGACCTAAGGGTTTTCAATACAAAATACCATCTCTACTATCACTAGGGCACAATGTGGTTACGAGTGTTGTGTCTGAATCTGTTTAAATCAGTCATAATATACTCAGAGAACCTCAAAGGGTTGTTTTGGAGGGACACTGACTATCATATCCTTTCCAAAGCAGTTGGAGTTTTAAACCTGTGTGCCAAACAACTTAACAGTTAAAATAACGAAATGTTAAGATTACAACAAAGTGAAGCGTTTGCATACATCCAGTTTAATTGATGAGAAGAAACAAAGATTTAGTAAAACGCATACTTTTCTCAAAATAAATTGTGTAATAAACATATTTTGTTCATCTACATTCAAAATTGCATCCACCCCTATGTCTTACAATATTGTGCAACTAATAAATAAGGATGCAAGTGAATTTTGTGAGATAAAGGTCAGCGAGATAGCCTCAGCTAACCACAGCAAACAACATAAATCATATGTTGTTTGTATATGATTTATGCCTAAGCACCCCCTCCCCAGTTTAAGGTCTACTGCTATACAGAAACAAATAGCACATGACATCCTGTTAACAATATTACAAATGAGAACATCAGAGATAACATAATGGAAACGCAGACATGATACAAGCATTTTCTATGCAAAGTCGATCTAATCGTGTGCGAGCCCATTCAAATGCAGTCAACTGCCAAACCATGATCTGATTTCATATCCCCTGGAACTACAGAAGGACAATTAAGTGGGGAACCGAAAGAGAAGTCACCCCTTATTGTTCCCCTGTCCGCTTGGGTAGGGTGTTGCAAACACCAAATCCCAATATTGATTCTCCTATTCTTCCATATAGTTGATGGATGTCCCACAAACGCCTGTCTATGAGAGTTTAAAATGAGATTACAGATTTTTATCACCTGGCTGGCGGCCGGCCAGTCTGTGAGCCTTTGTGATAAGAGGCGACTTAAATCTTACAAGGGGAAACATGACTTCCACACAAACAGTGGAGATAGGGCATTAAAGGAGCCATGCAAAATGGTGCAAAGACAGAGATAGGTCCAAGATTAAACATCATGGCCTTATTGACCAAATGACCATGACATGAGCACATACCAGCTTTTAGACCATTAGCTAATCAAGATCCAATCTGAATGCTGTTTTTGAACACTCCTCTTTAAAGTTAAGCACGCTTAATCCCCAGCCTACCTACAGGTTCTGTGAGCATTTCATCTTTACCCACAGGTGTTGAAAAAAACCTGCATTATCATATCAAAGGCATCCTCCTTCACAGGAAAGAAAAATCTGGATTTGATGATTTCAGTCAAGCACATCCCTACAGGGCCTTGTGGGCGGACACCATCGATGCATAAACTGCAAAATAATGGAGAGAGAAACCATAAAAAATCCTTCATCAAGGGCCATTAAAAGCTACTCAGAATATGGGCCATAAGTCCAGTGTTGGTGACGGAAAAATCACCGCTCCCTGAAAGGTGGTATAAATCGTTGTGCGCCACGGCCCCTGTTGGCCGCTGGCACAAAACAAGAGCTTGTCAGAAATGAACTACTGTTAATAGCTTAATTTACTACCACATTCCACACATCCCACTGTATGATGCCGTTATATATGAGTTCTAATAAAAGCTACAGATTGCATGACAACAAATAAAACTTTTTGTTAGTCTCACATCAAAGCCAACCTTTGATTCTGCAAGATTTTTGATCAGGCAAGGTCGAAGTGAACCTTTGAGGCTATGAATCAACGGGTAGAAGATTTGAAAGAGGTCTATAAATGTAGAAGTTGTAAGAAAGTTGACTTGTTCCTGAGAAAAGACGTGAGAATAACATAACTTTTGGAATCAAAGTCATCGAAAACCATCCGCCTACTCACCGTAGAAAGACAGTTTCCCTTTAACCGAGTTTCTTCCTCTGCTGTTTTCAGCTACACATTCGTATAACCCGGCATCCTCCTGCTGGAAGTAAGGGATCTCTAAAACGCCGCTGGCTTTATTAATGTCCACCTTCCTGCCAAAAGAGGCTCCATCCACTCTTCTCCAGCTGATGGTTGGTACCGGGCTAAAGATACAAAGATAAAATACACACAGCGAGGCCATGAAATGAAAAATACTCCTGGTGATCATTTTATCTACTGATATAGCTTAATTGAAAACACATGCAGGAAATTACACAAGGGAATATTGGGGGACACTGATAAAGCACGTCAATGTTAAATTAATGTGAGACTGGTGATGGTTTCTTCTCTGTGTTTTCAGAACCTGAAGGAATCATTAAACTGTGAAATCTGCCATTCTCAAAATCACTTCACAAGGGTCTCCACACATTACCATGCAGTTGAGATTGGTGCAGTAAACAAATGATAGCATAGTTATGACTGTGGCATAATAAAGCTCAGTGGGACATACTTTCCAAGTGCAAAGCATTCCAGTTTGACAGTTGAGCTCTTCGCAACGGGAACGACTTCAGGGAACTGAACTTCGATCTTCGGCTCATATTCACCCATCACACCTGGAGTTACGAAAACAAAGTTAATGCCACAGAGTTGAGTAAAAGGGATACTCTTTTTTCCAGTTTAAGGACCGAAAAGGTCAAAGAGAAATAAAATCAAAAAAAAGTTTAGGTGATCTCTTTGAATGCCTTGTTTTCTGCTTTTTTGTGACCAGAACCTCAGTGAGAGAGTGTCTACAGGGGACTGTTCTCACCACCGGGCTTGTTATAATACAATCGATAAATTTCACTATAGAGGTGGAGTACTTGGTATCAAACATCTACCAAGATTAATTAACTTGTTTCAACATGAAAAGAAAAAGAAGATGAAATGATGCAGCTGCTTGTTGCCCGATGGGGTCCACACCAGTCCTATTTTTCCAAACCAGTCAGCTGGATAAAAGTCAACTTCAAAGAAAAAACTTTGGATGATTTGATCAGCCAGACTGTTTAACCAAGAGACTCCTTGCACTGTTGGGCATACTGAGCAGCAAAGGCAGTCTTCTCACAGCGGCAATGCGTACAATCTCAAGATTACATTTTTCAACACCACCACACAGTGAAAAACTACATTTTTCAGAATATTCACTGACATAACTGAAAATGAAAGTGGCTGTAAACATTTAACAAGAAAAAATACATGTACACCTTTCACTAACTCATTATCTTGTAAGTCTACAGCTAACTTAAGTAAATTAACCAATTTTAATTGTGACAACAATAAATCTTGTGTTCAGTAAGCGTTGTGTTTTCATACCATCGACCCGCAGCACTAGGGGGGTTGGCGGTCCTTGCACGCTGCTCTTGGTGACTGTGTTGGTGACTACACATGTGTAGTTGCCCACATCAGACGGCTCCACTTTGGCGATGTAGAGGTTGCCGGTCTTCTGGGACACAAATCGCCGCGTGTCCTGGATGATAAACGATGGGTACTCGTTGAAAATCCATGTGAAGGTAAGCTCTGCGAACAAAGTCAGTGAGGAAGAATGTGAGACATGTAGGGTGAAATTAAAAAAACACACTGCATTAATACATAATCTACGTCCATGTGCAGATAAAGTTACCCTCATTGGCAACTTCATTCCTATGTTGTTCGATCCTGAAGATATTGTGTATTATTGACCGTTGGGTTGAATGACCAATTACAACCTTATGAACAATATTGAATATTCCTTTTTGGCCACTAGAGTTCTTCTGAACTTTGATGAGGTTGTGAAGAAGTGTTAAATCATGGAAGTTGTTGTCCTCACCACCACTGACCAAAGAAATCTGCCTGGAAATCCACAAGGCATCTGATTCTATTTATTTATTCTTCACGGATGAGTTAGTGAATTAAGGTTGTATTCATGTTTTGCAGCAAACAGAGTCAAATTATTGTGATCACTGAAAACGTTGAAGATAATAAACGGTCGACGAACAACTGGCTAGCAGTGTTTTTCATACTGTCTCCACACTAAACAAAATAGGTACATAAGTCTAAATGCTTTTTTGACATTATAATGAGATATTATATCTTCAAGACAGTGGAAGCCTGCATTGGTGAGGACAGATACTGAGACAGAACCAAAACACTGCACAGCAGTTTATCCTAAAGTGATAGAGGATTATAAAGGAGTGAAAGACTGACAGTGATCATCATGAGGTCACACTACAAAGTTATCTACCAGGAATGTGTGAGTGCATCTCGCTGATTGGCCACCAGTATTTTGTCGGATAAGGTAAAAGGTAAGGTACAATAAGTCGGTAATTCTATCATCAAATTACTCCCTGTGTGATTACATCTCATTTTATATACCTTGTTTGTTCATAACTCTTCTCAGGATTTATGACTTGAACACAAAGACAGTGGTTGAACATGAAAAACACAACAACAAGCGTTTCCCTGTGTGGCTGTCCTGTGGCAGCAAAGGGCCTTAAATCAACACTGAAGCTGCAGCTCCTGCATAAAAACAGTACATAATGTCTAATAAAACCACTGTATTACAGATCATGTTGTTCAGCATGGTACCACCTTGTCTACTATTAATCATTCATGTTAACAAGTACCTGCGAAAGACTCCCTGTACTATCAACCAAATGGAGTGCAGTCAGAGAAGCTTTGCACTAACCATCAGCAACATTATAAAAACGAATGATGGTGGTATGACATAATGACACAGGGATAGATTGCTCTGGACCATATTGCATCCCTGTCCCAAAAGCAATCTTGGCCGTTGGTGAAAACTTGTCTAAGCGATGACTCTGCACTACGGCACAGGGAATAATTGAGACGTGAGACGGACACTCACCCACTGACTCAGGATTCTTCCCTTCTGCTCTTTGGGGGACGAGAGGATGTGTGGGCTTTGACATATTACTGCAAACCTTGCAAATCATCCCATGAGATAGAATCCTGAGAATGAGTGATGTGCATGTGAGTATGTGCCTTTTTACAGAGTAGTACAGAGTGGGAGGTATTTTTGTTATGTGGGTTGGATCTGTGAAGGAACCAACTGACCTTGGGATCATCCCACGAACACAACACGAGATTGAAACCTTGACCACATTGTGCAGTCCCACCTTTCTCTCTCAGTTTACTTTGAGTTTCATATCCATGCTAACAATTTGTAGTTATTGATAGATTTGCTGTCGCATGAAAGAACTAGTTCGGCATTTTGAAAAGCAAGATGTTTCACTTTCTTGCCAAGAGTTGGATTACAAAGTCAATACCCCTCTTATGTCGGTACAGTAAATACACACATGAGGGGAACAGGGACGTACAGATGGGAGACTGTCCCTACAAAGATTTGAAAAGGGGACGTACACTTGCATGAGTTCTGCCATCTGCCTAAAAGCAGCTCTTAAGCGCACTAATTATGTTGTCATTGTTTACAAAGTGAGATACACAATATTTCAATTTAATCCATACAAAAAGCTCATGGAAAATGACGTTTTTTTACGTTTGGACAGAGCCAGTCCAGGTATTTTCCTCTGTTTCCAGTCTTCATGTCAAGCTGATAGCTTTCTATTTTAGCAGCACAATAAAAGGATGAACCCACCCCTTGGTAACTTCCATAGACCTTTTTGAGACACATAATAAAAAAGAGTCAGTTTCAACACGCATCTCTTGCCATGAGCTTTGTCCTAACCTTTGTGTCTTGTACCAACCCAAATGACCTGGTTTGATCCATCTGACCCACACAGGGAACAGCTGTAATATTGTTTCGTACTCTAAATAATACATCCTAGCTCTCATCCCGACAAACATATCTATATTTAATGTCTGCTTTGAAACAATACCTTCCAAAGGTGCAGGGCACAACAGTCTGGAGCAACAACAAATAAGAGGTCACTGATTGGTTAGTTCAAGATTGATGGAGAGAAACAGGAAGCAGGAAATAGTAAGTGCAAAGCACCATTGGTCGTACTTGATGGTTTGACTTGAGAGGCTCCTGCAGATGCGCGGTAATGGAATAATGCGATCATGAGTGACAGTGAGTGGCAGTTTTTCATTGTGGTTCCATTTAGCCTGTGTATAATGAACAGGCAGCATCCATTCCCGCTTAATGATCTGAGAAGAGGAAAGAGAAATGGAACATGACAGGCCAAGGACAGACTGAATCCAGAGCGGGGGCTTTGCACAAGTGCGTACTGAATCAAAGAAAAGTATATGCACAACTTGGGTTAAAATTTGAACTCGTAAAGTGTGCTGCCAGAACAGTGAGAGCTATTAATCAGGGCCACCTCTCTGTATTCACGACACGCAACAAGTTCACTCTTTGAAATGGCTTAGGTCACGCACATGGGAGAAATCCCTGCAAGCTATGTGCGTAGTTCCCGGCCAGTGACTAGCCTCTGTTTTTGGGGTAGATGTGCTAGATAGAGAGAACAAAGTGATTTCAGCCTTGAGTAAATCTAAAAGGCCCGTTTCCATTAGCTAAAGGAGGTCAGGGTCTATTACGTCTCGGATGAGCCACAGTCATTCTGACCCTCTCAAAGCACAAGACGACACATTCCAATGTCCGATGCAAATATGGGACAGCACAGTCAGTGATCCCTGCTGGGACTCCTCTTGGATAATTGGCAATATTTTGGTCATTCTCTAAGTGCAACTCCAAACTGTACCGTACAGTTTTAGAGCATCCCGGCCGTACCAAACTACTTCCTGCAGCTGTCTTGAGGGTTCTGAGGCATCGTTAAAATGAAATAATGGCTTCCTGAATCATGCATGGGATATTGAAATCCTTTAAGGGGGAGATGAGGCAGATCCTCGTCTAAGGCTGCATTGTGCTGAGCATGAATTGGGTGCTGTCACCCTTTTATAGGAGCATGTTTCTCAATTCGCCAGACTATTTAAATGCCAGTCAGGATTTGTATTTGTTTCAAATGTGCAAAAATACAGTCATGTGGCTGCAAATATAAATCAGCATTCCATTATTTGTCTAAGCGTATTCATGCATTTGTCACATCCATATAATTTACTTGAACAGATTTCACATTTACCAAGATCTTCATAAATATTTAGCATTATGTCCAGAAAATATGCAGCAATATTTCTCCACTACACCTAATTCAATTTTGAATCCAAACTACATTTGACGACACAGTCACAGCTGGAGTTCAAAATGCTTTCTTCCAAAAAACAAATTAAATTGGTAGTAACTCAAAAAACATCTAACTTTGTATTCTCCTTTTTCTTTCTCTCTAAAGAGAACAGGCAGAGTGCATCCATTCATATCTGTATTCGAAACACAGGGCGAGACAAGACAAGAAAATGTCACTGTGCTTGTATAAATGTGAGCATATAACTAAATCTAGATGGATGCATCATTATCCCAGATGATATGGTCAGAGCAGCTTTTTCTAGCACCAAAATGTTGGAAAATTGGATATGATTCATCCTAATGTACATCCCAACGTACTCAACATCTCCATCAATAGGCATTATCTAGGGTGACAGCTGCCGAAAATATTGCCGGAAAATGGATCACTGTGAACTCTGCGCTAGGTCTCCAGAGAAACAGCCGTGATCCATCACAACGCGAGGGTACGGAGGGGGCTGCTGGTCTTTACATTACTGGACCGCTGGACAACAGCAGGCTCCGGCTGTGTGTATTCGATGGGTGGACACAGGGAATCAAGCTGACCCAGATTGAACGGATTTGAACAGCATTAGCAATTTCTCACCGTTCGCCCGTTCCCAATCATTGTTGACATTGTATTTCACGTTATAGCAGATTTCTTGCATTGCATCTGACTGTTGGTGTTATTCATCAGTTCAGAACATTACAGAACGAAATGTGTCTCTGTTTCCTTTGAATAATGTATCTCTGTTTTATGTCTTGTTTTATTTCTATGTAAAAATAGCTTACCAAGAGGAAATGAAGAGGAAAAAGACAAATTAAGTGACTTTTTATCCGAGGCATCTATAAGTCGTTCATAAAACTGTCACTTATTATGACTGATCAGTTGGGCTATTACACATGCAACGTAGTATTAACAACTTAGTCATGCACACAATATACATATCAATGTATTTCCACTGCTGTGTCGAGGATTATTATGCAAACATTTTAATGTTTGTGACAAAGTGAGTGAAGACACATGTAAATGTTGTAGCGTGCTTGTTAAAATAGCAAGAACTCCATCTTTAACCTCCAACACTAATTACTGCTGTTTGTTTATGAATAGCAAAACATATTGTCACAGTCACATGGACGGGTTGAGTTAGTTCTGTTAATTCCTTCTGATAATACATCTACTGTAAAAGGAGTCATTAACCACACACTTCCTGTTCTATTTTTGCTTTCAACGATATTTTCTGTCATTTTAGGCAGCTCTCATCACACTAATGTACGTCTAAGTACTATTTTTTCCAGTAAGTTTAGTCCATCCCATGATCACTCACTCAGAACTCTGGCTCTAAATTATGTAAACTGCGCAAGATGATGGCGTAAGTACCCGGAATATTTTGACTTCATATCTTGATAGTGGGAGAAAGTTGAGAGGTGTCGTCCACGTTTATGTGCAGTCTATGGTTTGGATTGAGACAAATTTAAGATCTGCAATATATCTGGTTGTTAGCTAGAAGAGAGAACATTATCCATAGCTGTGTGCATGTGATGTTGTTATGATTTTCATAATTACTGTTATCGGGCAAGGATACCGGATACATAGGGGAAACCCTGCTTGCCCTAGGACACGTACTCCGAACTAACATTGCGTAAATATAACTTAGTTTTCATGCAAATTCGTTTCTTGAGCTTGCCTGCAACGGCTGTACCTTCCTGGATCTCAGGCAAACTAAAAATATGCCTGAACAAATTAACCAACGTTAACATTCTTTACTTTCTAACCCGAAAAAAAAAAGAAGAATTGTAGCTAATCGAGTGATGACACAAGCAGGAAACACAATTGCTACCCATTGTGAATAAACATAAATCGGCACAAATGATATCAAATCTCAATTCATTACATTACATTACATTACATTTCATTTAGCTGACGCTTTTATCCAAAGCGACTTACAATAAGTGCATTCAAACCCGAGGGTACATACCAAGGACGACAAGAATCAAGAAAATACAATTTCTTCAAATAAGGCAAAACTACAAAGTGCTATAAGTAAGTGCCATTTAAGTGCTAGTAAAGTGTTAGTTTCAAAAAGTTGTTAGTGTTTTTTTTTTTTTTTTTTTTTTTTTTTTTTTTTATTTATTCAAGGTAAAGTCGGAAGAGGTATGTTTTTAGTTTTCGGCGGAAGATGTGTAGACTTTCTGATGTCCGGATGTCAATGGGGAGCTCATTCCACCATTTAGGAGCCAGGACGGAAAACAGTCGTGTTTTTGATGATTGTTTAGCTCGCAGTGAGGGAGCAACGAGCTGATTGGCCGAAGCAGAGCGGAGTGAACGGGGTGGGGTGTAGCGTTTGACCATGTCCTGGATGTAGACTGGACCGGATCCGTTCACAGCATGGTACGCAAGTACTAGTGTTTTGAACCGGATGCGAGCAGCCACTGGTAACCAGTGAAGGGAGCGGAGGAGAGGAGTAGTGTGAGTGAATTTAGGTTGGTTAAAAACCAGTCGAGCTGCTGCATTCTGGATGAGCTGCAAAGGTCGGATGGCAGTAGCAGGTAGACCTGCCAGGAGCGAGTTACAGTAATCTAGACGTGAGATGATCAAAGCCTGGACCAGAACCTGCACCGCCTTCTGAGTGAGAAGGGGGCGTATTCTCCTGATGTTGTACAGCATGAATCTACAGGACCGTGTTGTTGCAGAAATGTTGGCAGTAAGGGAGAGTTGGCTGTCGAGTGTTACACCCAGGTTCCTAGCCGTCGGAGTGGGGGTTAACACAGAGTTGTCAAAGTTAATAGTCAGGTCGTGGATGGGAGAGTCTTTCCCTGGAAGGAAAAGAAGTTCAGTTTTGTCAAGGTTAATCTTCAGGTGGTGTTGAGACATCCACTGTGAGATGTCGGTCAGACAGGCAGTGATTCGTGCTGCTACCTGTGTTTCTGATCGGGGAAAAGACAGGATTAGTTGGGTGTCATCAGCATAGCTATGGTAGGAAAAGCCATGTGAGTGAATGACAGAGCCGAGGGAGTTGGTGTACAAGGAGAAGAGGAGAGGACCTAGGACAGAACCTTGAGGGACCCCAGTAGTGAGAGAACAAGGTTCAGACACAGACCCTCTCCAAGTTACCCTATAAGTGCGTTCATTGAGGTAGGAAGAGAGCAGGGAGAGAGCAGAGCCTGAGACACCGAGGTCCTGAAGGGAGGAAATAAGGATCTGGTGGTTCACTGTGTCGAATGCAGCAGAGAGGTCTAGAAGGATGAGGACAGAGGAGAGAGAGGCTGCTCTAGCAGTGTGAAGCTGCTGAGAGACAGCAAGGAGGGCAGTCTCAGTTGAGTGACCTGCCTTGAAACCAGACTGGTGAGGGTCAAGAAGATTATTGTGGTTAAGATAGGAGGAAAGTTGATTAAAGATAGCACGCTCAAGAATTTTGGAAACAAAGGGAAGGAGAGAGACAGGTCTGTAGTTATTTACTTCAGACGGGTCCAGGGTGGGTTTCTTCAGGAGAGGATTTACTCTTGCCTCCTTCAGAGAATTAGGAAAACAGCCAGTTGACAGGGAAGTGTTGATTAGATGGGTAAGAAAAGGAAGAAGGTCAGGGGCAATAGACTGGAGAATGTGAGAAGGGATGGGGTCAAGGGGGCAGGTGGTCGGGCGAGCGGAGGTTACCAAGGTCAGAACTTGATTGGGAGACAGGGGGGTGAAAGAGGAGAGCGAAGGGGACGAAGATGAAGTTGTTGGAAGTGTGGTTATAGAAGGAGGATCAGAAAATGAAGAGCGTATGTCATCTATCTTTTTGGTAAAGTAGTTGACAAAGTGGCTTGGTAGAAGAGAGGAAGGAGGAGGGGGACTGGGAGGGTTGAGGAGGTTGGAAAAGATGGAGAAGAGTTTTTTGGGATTAGAAAATGAGGCTTGAATTGCAGTTTGGTAAAAAGTGCTTTTGGCTGTGGAAATGGAGGCAGAAAAAGAGGAGAGAAGAGACTGATAAGATAGCAGGTCCTCCAGGTGTTTAGATTTCCGCCATTTCCTTTCTGATGATCGCATAGTGGCTCTGACGGCACGCACCGAGTCAGACAACCACGGAGCTGGGAGGGACTTGCGGACCTGTCGTATAATATTATATAATATTATGTTCATCTAATGTGAGGAAGCATCCGCTCCAGTGGCAGTGTGAGTTTATGTGGCTCATGTGGCACAAATAGTATTATAGGTTAATGTTTCAGCTACAGTTTAGAAAATGTAAAAATATGCAGCTTTAGATTATATGTAAGTATGGATGTTGTTATCGTTTGTCTTTAAGAGCAGGTAAAGGCTTTGTATGAAACTGAATGTGACGGATGTGGGCCGAGTGCAATGCCACAGAGCAGGATACTGACAACAAACCCTCAGGTACTGTCGTCCCAAATGATCAGTGTCACATTGCAGAGAAGCCCTCACAGGGTTAGGGCTAAGTTTTGGAAACAAATGACAGACAAGACGCAAGAATATGAATTATTCAAATAAATCTATTAACATTCCCCTAAAGACAAGAACATCAAGACCCAGATACTATATTTCCAAAGATTTTTGTTTTACCCAACCATGTTGATTAACATTTGAGAAGCAAGATTTTGTCAAATATGCAAGAACGCAGTAACAACAAAGCAGTTGAAGTCCCTAAACAAGGTCCAACATCAGAAGCTTGGGGGATTTTATGAAAATGAGTTCATAAAGAAGCAGGGTAGATTTTAATCTCCATCAATATGACAATGTGTCCCACAATTCCCTTATTGTTGGTTAAACCGTCGGTTGAAGTTAAAAGGGAAAACAGAACAATTCATCAGTGAAATTTCAAATGAATAAATAAACTGCAACTGAACGTAAAGTACACAATGTGTGGGAGAATGAAATGACTGAGATGAATCACTTGATTAGCAGGTGAGGTGTTTAAATGACAGGAACACTGCAGGGCTTCTCACAGAGGTAAATCTCCCACCCGATGGTTATATAAATAAAACAGGATTCATCATCAGATGTGATTTTGTGCTTTATAATGCAGGTGAGCTGTTCACATTACGAGACTCACGACCTGCGAACAAGGTCATTCAACACGTCCTGTGCTTTCCAGAGCTCAGGAGCAGCCTCCTGAATCATTTGTGAAGTTTGGAAATGTGAGAATAAGCAGGTTCCTCAAGTCCGAACCTTTCTTGGCCTTGCTCAAGTATGTAATAAAACCTCTCTCAAATCTAACAACAACACCTTCTGTTGTACCCGTCATGTAAAAGCCTGTATATGCGACCATATGCTCCTTTTCGCATGGTCAGGAAACCCACAAACACCCACTATTTATTTTTGTCTTATTTTTGTCTGCAATCAACATTCTCTCCCCGGTCTAATGACTCTGTAATAGACGTTGGTTTCATTCCTCTACAAGTCCAATCAGGAGTTATAGATACGTGACACAGGGGTGAACACGCTAATCTGGCAAGACAGCGAGGTGAGAGAGTATCTCAGTTTTCTGTTAATGTGTGATGTTGAATATGATGCACCGTTGGGATAAAGCAGAAAAGCATGCTTCTGATCACCTTTTTGGCCATCAGGAGATATTTAGACATTTAGAGAGAAAGTCTTTAAGGATTCTAACTTAGTTGGTAAACTTTACCTGTTATCTTGGTCTGATTCATACATCTATATGTTTTTGCCGCAGTTTGCCAAAAATCCAGAGATGATTCTTACTCAGACGAGAAATGAAATTACAAATGACAAATCACCTTCTCTCAATAGAAACACTTACCACCTGTAGATATTGAAATTCATGCTCCGTACACCTGTGCTTTCACTGTGTATAAATAACTCACTAACTAACAGACGGAAAAATGCTGCAAGGATAATATGCAGCATTCGATATTGCTTACAATATATACGGCACAGCCATACAAAATTTGGTATGACCTACAGTGACTTCGGCATTCATTAAACATCTAAACAATACAGATTATTTTATTGACTGAAAGGTGATTTAAAGGTGACTCATTAAACAACATCAATATATTTCCAAGGAAATAAATAATGCTTGTTTACCTCCTCCTCTTTTCCTGTCAGCCTTTCAAATATGTATGTGCTGTGTGCAATCCACCGGCAAGAATTCAGCCCATGTAATCTTGCCAAGGAGAAGTCAGTCAATGTCAAGTCATTTCTGTGCCCGTCACTGAAAAGATGGCTCACCCAAACGGTGGTCTAGGGAACCATACACGCCTCGCCAATGGTCCTCGATAAAGAGGAAGCAATCTCCCTCTTCCAAATTGTAAACATTAGCCCGGTGAATACACGATCACCTTCACAACAAACAATTCATCATGCTTCTAGGAAGGAGCTAGACAGGATTTTTGCATCTGGTGCATCATCCTGTCTGAACTGGCGCTGTTTCCCTGTGAGTAATGAATAAACCATTGGATTTAAATCGTTGTCCCCTGAGTTTTCACAATATTTTTGGACAATGAGTGACACAGCTAGTGCAGCCCAACAATCCTGACAATGCTGCTGTGCATTTTTTTTGTGAGCAGGTTCGAACATGTGTTGGCATTTGGACACCTTGCGCCGGTGGATTTGTCTGCAATATAAAGAAAGCCGGCACGCAATGAGGCTGCCAAATGTAAGCATATGGCTCATTGTTCCAGCTTTTCTTGTCAACACAGGGTGAGATGTCTCATTATAACATATACAGAACAAAGCACTACAAATATAAGCCCACTGTTGGGTTTGCAAACAAACACCTCATAATATTCTCTGTGCAGCAGCTGAACAGCGTGGCTTCACACAGGAGTGGAACACGAATTAGTTGACTAAAGTTTACCTAAAATGACACCAATTTGTTTGCGCTCAGTTTGTACATTCAGCAAAGCATCCAGCAGCCAAAGCAGGTTTCTTTGTTTGTTACTGAATCTCAGTGGCACACTGTATTGTTGTTTTAACAAAGCAGAAGTATTTTGTTTTTGCAAAATTATAAAAGTAGACTTCTTTCAATCCAACGGGAATCAATACAATTATATGGAAATCATTGCCATCACTTTATGTTACATTTATCCATAAATCGCACATTAACTTGTTTTGTACAATTGTCTGTAAGATAAAAGATAAAACTCAGTTTGCTTGCAATCCCTGAAATTGGTAACATAATTGGGTAAAATCAAACAAGATGAAAATAAAGTAAAAACTTCATTAAATAAGTTAAAAAGTCCAAAAGTTTTTAGATTATATTAAGCTACTTTTACTGCACTGCGGTTGTTCGCCTCTGGTACCCATTGCAGTAATTATAGTTACTTTTTTTTTTTTTCAAATCATTTAATCTTTGAGTCCAGGGGAAAATGGTAAAAATTTGAAGAATTTCCTTAAAGGCAAATTTGAGATATCGTGTTCAAGAGGCTGAAGTGTTTTTGTGAAGCTGTCGTGGCCTTCAACCTCAGACCACCTGAATCCAATCAGTAAATCTGTGAGTCTACGTGAGCATTTGTGCCAAAGTTGAGAGTATTCTCTCGAAGCTGTTTCACCAAAACACGTTCATGAGGCCAAAAACATGTTTTGTGCGGCCACTGTGACCTTTGAACACTCAAATCTAATCAGTTCATCTTGAGTCCAACGTAACATTTGAACCAAATTTGAAGACATTTCCTCGAGCTGTTCCTCGAGGAACTGTTTTTTGTTTTGTTAGGTCCCAGTGACCTGAACCTTTGAATTAAAAACACTGATCATCCAGTTGAGCATTCATACCATGGAAGTACATACAAACAACCTTAAAAAACATAAGGCCCCCGGCCACTGTCTGTTGCTGGTGTGGACGCAAAACTAGAGCATCTGCATTTCCTGGAGAGAATGTGCTGCATCTGCTGCTGTTATCTTATCGTGTAATGAGTGTAATTTACATAACAGTAAAAACACAGTCACTATACTCTTTAAGACTGATGCTTAAACATCGTTACATTATGTTACACTGGTGAATTCCATTCAGCCTCGCCGACTGGAAGAGTAAGAAGCCAATCTTCAGACCCCTGCTCAGAAGTTAATGGCACTGGATGCTGACTCCCATTGATAATGTCATGGCAAGCAAAGGGCTGATCTGAGGCAAACAAAGCACCTTCAGAGAGATGCTCCATTACTCCGCCTGGCAGGGACCCAGCCACAGACAGCCTCTCCACTCTGCATGCCAAAGTTTTCTTTCGCCCCCACAGAAAATTAGGCTCACGGGCCAGAGTGTCCCAAAGTAAAAATGACTCACTCCACTGATCTCAACAACACAAACAAACAGCGAGGAGATCTGAGGGGGAGCGCACAAAACACGACTTCCCCTTCATCCAGATAAACAAGCGAGATGGGGAATCAGTCTGCACTTTGTCTGCATTCGTGTGTAGGATCTGACTTCTTCACTAAAACTGAGTCTAACAGATCTGCAGCTACAACTGGTGGAGATTCAAATGTACGTATCTTCACATGAGAGTAAAAATAAAACTTACCTCCAGAGTGCGGTGGCGGGCCACACAGTAAAACCACTCCTTGACCCTCGCGAACCCTCACTGGACTTCTCCTCTGCGTCTTGAAGTTCTCCAAGTCTGTTTTCCACAACACAAAAGCAATAACAGGAAATAATCAATTCCTTCTAGAGCCATAAACAAACAGAAAAGAAAATAAACATGGCGAACTGTGTACAGAGGTAAAAATGCACTACAAGTCAAATCTATGGCTGCTCAATAATTTCACACTGACCAGAGTTCAACTGTGACATGTGATGCAGAACTTTTGCATATTTTTATGAACCACTCGTGCTATGTTTACATAAATGCAGATGTGGTGCTATAAAGTCCCGACCACTTCTGACTGGAGCAAAAAGCAATTCCTCAAGTATAAGTCACACATGAGTGAATTTAATTGGAACTGCACATTGTTATCACTTTCTGTGTTTCATCCAGTGCACACAGACCAGCAACAATTAAATGATTTAGACTGAGACATCATTTGTATGGAGACCGATTACTTGTTGACAACCTGCCGAGAGAAAGCGAATAGAGACGGCGATCCTTGAACACTCTGGCTTTTCTCGCCTGCTGCGGGTCTTGTAGATACGGCAGGCAGCGCAGCCAAATGTGCAGCTGCCGTATAACAACATAATCAAGACAGAACTCAAGAACGGAGGGAGAGAGAGAATGCAAAAGTGACAGATCTGGTGTACAAGCACAAAAGGCGGCCCTCTGCATATTAAATCATAAGTACACGATCTCTGCAGACTCCGTCAGCAATGGAACACAGCATCCAGCAAAACAGCGTTTCATCATCACAATTGAAAACAGCTTTTCTTTGTCTTTTGCTCACAAGCGAATTACGTGAAGCTCCTACTTTACTTCCCAAATTAATGAATAGATCTCACATTCGGTGCCGACAGATTGAGTGAATGCCTCAGTGGCCAATTCTTAATCTATGGATGATCCATGGTTAACACAAAATAACATCCTCTCTGTGCATGAACAGATTTGGCACAGTTAGGCTCCCTCAGCAAGACATCAATAAATCCCCTTAGAGCTGATGAAGCTCCAGAGTAAATGTGAGGAATCTATTAATTTACCACTATCCCATATTTGGGCTATGTGTGTGCCAGTCTAACTTCACGCAATTTCACATTTTAACGTTTTTAATCACAGTATAAATTAAAACACATAACTGGGGAAATGATAATAAGTTGCTGTTGAAGGTTTCCTGCTTGCCATTCGAGCAAATTAAGCTTTGGCTCTGTCCTAACATCCAATACTTGGTGAAGACCATCGCTCACAGTTATAAATACACTTGGTTTTGTCGATCCCAGAGAGACAGAGATAAATTTGACTTATCATCCAACATTTTAATCATATTTAATCTGCTTTATTTAAAGATTTTGACACCAACATCTTAAAAACCATAGAAGTAAAGCCATTAGAGCATGATAGTGAACCTGCCGGAGCGATAGGACATTTAAACTATAGCAGCAGAATGGAATCGAGCCATCATTACCTCCGTCAAGGTGGTTATGTTTTCACCCCTATATGTTTGTTTGTTGGTTGGTTGGTTTGTCAGCAAGATTACACACAATATGTCTTCACAGATTTGCATGATACTTGGTGGAAGGATGCAATATGGGTCAAGGAGGAACCCATTAAACTTTGATGTAGATCTGGATCATGGGGTGGATCCAGGGAATTTGTTTTTCAATTTTTTAAACTTGCGAAATAGGATTTAATTTTCCATTTTCACTCTTCTCCCAGGGAATATTTCATTGGTATTATTGATGACTGATGACGAAAAAGATTTAGGGAACTGATGTCAGAGTAGGTCAAATGTTGCTGCAGCTTGAAATACAGGCCCATCTCCATTCAAAACCACAAGCGTAACACTGCTATGATGACACATCATCTGGGAAATGTCCCATGACGATAAACATTTCGGTCTGAATAGAAGTGATGGACATTGTGAGCGACACTGCCTTTCGCCCATTGCTTGAGCTATGTCACAATAGGTCAGGAAAAAAAGGAGAATGTCTTTTCATAAGCTGCTTTTTTTTTGTACCTCTGCCCACATAGTGTATGAGCTTAATAAGAGAGATAATTAGATATTTGATGACTTATTAAACTATATGCTGCTCTGGTAGAGTTGAAATCCCAGTATGCAGTTACTGGAGCATGGATTTTGAAATGTTTGAACAAGTGATTTCAAGTTATTACTCTGCACACTGTCGTCATGCCAATGAATGTTCAGAAACACACACTCTCTACAGTGGGCTATGGACAGCAATTTCAGGCTTGATGCAGATGGCACACATAATAAAACCAATTGTGTGTGTGTGTGTGTGTGTGTGATAACATTTTCTACATATATGACATATGTCAGAAAAAATACGTTAAATATATATATATATATATATATATAGCTTAAATATGGGAAGAATATTGGATATTTGAAAACCAAACAGTGAAACTTTTTCACTGAAAGTAGGATATTTTTCATATAGTTTTGAACTGGTAATGCTGGGATATGGTTTGAACGGCAACATGATTTCCTATCTGAATTATTGCATTATGTTTGTTTTGAAATCATGTAAAGAAACTATATATTTGGACAAAAGCGTCAGCTAAATGAAATGTTATGTAATGTAATATATGATTTAAGTAATTCAGATGGGCATGCTAACATGGTTCTCGACTTTAAAATGCTACGACACAACGCTGACATCAGTCATCGGCCCTAAACAATTGTGTGTGAGAGGAGCTGCTGTAGGCTGCACAAGGCTGTGTCGGAAAACGTCATATATCAAATCAAACATTTTACCGTAATGAGACAGAAACATATCGGGCCAGACATCTCTTCCTGCTTCGGGTGATTTTGTCCCCATATACCTGTTCTGTCAGCTGGTACTATAAACGACACCTAGACTCAGATTGAACTCTTCTCCACCAAAGCAGGCTCACATTGTCGAAAAATAACCCAAGCTGCTCAACTCACGCTGAGAGTGAAGCTCTCCTGATTAATATTCCTTTGGAGTATGGCGAGGCGTAAATGAGCTAGACACACTAAAAGCCAACAATGCCTGACAACCCGGGCTGTACTGCACCCTGTGGATCATCTAATCAAGCCTATCATGGCTCTGCACCTCCGTGTGCTTCTTCATGGCCGGGTTCAGGCTATTTTGAGTGTTTTCAGATCCATGAAATTGGATGTGAATTTGCATTTATTTGGACTTGCTACTCCAATGTGGCCCATTGTGGTGAATGAGAGGAGATTGCAGGAAAGGGGAAATTGAAGCCATTCTGTCGGAGTTTGAGCTCGAGGACAATTTGTGATGTGGTTACATTTGTCTCCTCGCCATAGGACACAAGGGAAAAAAAGACTTTCAAAAAACTTTCTTTATATGAAGTTCTTCAACTATGGTTAATTTGCTTCCATTAAGCTTATGTCTGTCGGTTATTCTGTATGTCTGATGTAAGCTGAGCAGCCACAGCAGGATCGGGGTAAAACATTTATAAACTATGAGCTTTTCATCCTAACAAACACAAATAATAATTCAACATGAATAATATTCAATGTAAAAGAAAATTAAAAAAATTGTACAAACTGTAATTAACATCTGATAAAGGATCGTCCTATTACTACCTTCAATTCTACATAATTTAAATTTACTAGAAGCTTAGCCCAGCAGAGCTTCTAAAAGGAATTTGGCGCTTTTAATGTAATTTCTGATTAACAGAAGGGTTGTAGAAATATAAGGAAAGAGCCCTGGAATCATTTTGACTTTTTTTTGTCTTCACCCACTAATGCCACCATTTAAAAAAAAAAACTTTCACCTAACCATCTACCTTTTTATCAATTACTTCAAATGTGAAAGTGCCTTACAATCTATCAAAAATTCAATAAGAAGGAAACTGTAAGAGGTGGGGTGCGAAGGCAGGAGGTGGTTATGTAGTTATGTTTTAAGGAGATTCTAAATCGATTCTCACAAAGTTATGTTGATATCTTCTCAGGTTTTTCCTCTCCCCTGTCGCCAAGCTATTGCTTGTGCTTATCGTGGAAACACTGTTGGGTTTCTCTATAATATTGTACAGTCTTCATCTTGCAATGTAAAGTGCCTTGAGATAATTTAATGACTGAATGAAGGATAATGATTTGCAGCCATACATATATACCTGTATTGCATGTGAACACTATTACTGACTTGACTTGCACTAAAAGCCAAATCCACATCTTGGACCACACGTGTGAGACATATACATGTGCATAATATGTGACATCAATGTATGATTGTTTCTATGAATACTTTTGCTAGTATTTACTTAGTGAATGATTTGTTTCACTTTTAAATCCCTTATATTTGGATGGAGCTGTTTTTACATCCGCCAAGAGATACCAGTCCGTGTGTTGATTTGTTTGTTTGTAAGCAAGACTATACAAAAAACACAGCTGAACCGATTTCCATGAAACTTGGTGGAAGCGTGAGGTATAGATCAGAGAAAAAAAAAATGTTGGTTCACTTTCTTTAACAATGTAAGACAGGGTGCAACGTTTTCCCAGAAATAATCCATGGATCTTGTTGAAAAGAGTATGACATGTTTGGAATCTAAAATCTTTGCGTGAGATAAATTTGGTGCAGCCTGATTGAATTTAAGGGGACTGCCTTTGAGGAGGTGTTTGCTTTACTGACTGCCTTTCTACTTATGAGATTGTCTTATGCTGTCCCTGCGCACATGAAACATTTTTGGGTTCTAGTTTAAAATGTGGTGCTATAATTTATAGTGTAGTAGCACCAGCAGCAGCAGTAGTAGTGAAAGTAGTAATACCTAACATGGATGCATTTTGCACGTTAGGAACAGTTAGGAAACTTGCAAGTAAGAAAACATCAGTAACCCCTCCAAAAGGTGAGAACTACTAACCTTATTCTACTAAATCCTGTAGTGGACACAGTTATCTATGGGAGGTCCCATCTGAGAAGCTACATTTTGTGAGTAACTTTGAACTTACTTGTACTTACATCCATTTACAGCTAGCCAATATGCCTAACATGTCGTATCTGTAGTCTTTATTGAACACGTCAAAAAGTACAAGTCTAGTCCATGAAACCAAAAAGCCGCCATCAACAAGTTGTTATCATGAAAGCAAGAATATATGAAAAAACTGCAATGAATATTACTGATGATGATACAAATCATCAGTCAGCTTCCCTGCCCTGCCCTCTCCTCTCCCTGTGTTCTCAGAGAGGCGTCTCGCAGTGAAGCCCTAACAGTGAGTGACACATGACATTTGAGCAGTGATCAACATCAAAGGGGGCTAATTCTTACACAGCCCGACCGCTGCTCCCTCCTGACAATTACACCGCCGCCGCGAAGCGCAGCGTTCAGGAGAGGTCCACCGCCCTCCTCCCTTACAGATGATTAGAGACCCAGATTGAGCACTTAGCATCCCGGCGCTGATGAGAAACATTATTGTCCCTTCCTCAGATGCATTTCAGACCGAAAACAGACTTAATTTTCACCTGAGGAAACATCAATGCGTAAGAGCACAAAGCTAATGGAAATGAGAGACGGAGAAGAAGAAAAAGAAGAGATAGAAATCTTACAAAGTAATTATACAGATAAGGCAGTTAGGTTCGACCGGAGCCAGTAGGAAAAAATACAAATGAGGTGCAATTACGGGGCTGAATTTGATAGGAGGAAGCACGAGCACCGAGATACAAGGGAGCTGCGTCCTGCATTTCTTTCATAAATACAGCAATTTCATCCTTCATTAAACACGGTGTGTGTTGTGTGGCTCTATAAGCAGCACGGCATCTCGGCTGCAGCATGTTCCTTCTTAAGGATCAGACATCCAATACACTCTGCTTATAGTGCAGGCCTTGCAATCTGCTGTTTGATGTTGCATCTTGCAGTGGTGAAAATCCTTTCACTTACAGCTAAAAAAAATATCCCTGGGAGATTAGGAAACTCAATCTGGTTTGATAACCAACTAGATTATTCCTTGCAGCGGTCCCTGCAGGCGAGCAGAACCTTTTAAACATTTAAGTCTGTATTGTCAACAGGATCAGGAACCTTTATGCGTTTAGAGGTTTAAGCCCCGACCAGATGGTAACAGAAGCTGTTATATCATCCATCTTTCAGGGGATTAAAATGTAGGCTACATCAACTTTTATAGAGGGGCTGCACACTCAAGCAATACAAGCATGAAGCAGGACATTATATGTGGCACAAATTTAAGACACTGATCTTCCGTCCTTCATCAGCATGAATATTTTATTTAATATTAAAAAAAACACAATGTTGTGATCACTGCTCGGCTCTGGTTCTATGGTCTCATGCCCAGGCCGCACTTGGTGCATGTAGAGTGCTTGACGGCTGCGTAGCTGATCTGCTGTGTCTAGCATATGTCTGCTGTTGACACGGTCTGCCATCTGCCTGATACAGAGCTGCTACGTGAGGATTCTATAACTGCTCCATTTACTTGAATAAAAGTAGGTTTATGTACTTCACTAAATACCAGGATTCTATGGTATTAAGCTGTGCATCTTCCGGTCTCCCGGTCAAATTTCACAATAAAAACCTTGTCAAAACTAAAGAATGAATTCAGTCAACAGAAACACTGGATTGCTTTTACTTTGAATGAGACATGTGGCTGCTCTGACCTGCGCCGGAGAGAGCACATGAGACGCTCGTGCATCCAGTGCAGCCGGGGATTCAGATTTGAAAAGATTAGGAGATGGATGTTATTGTGGATCCTTGTATTCCCTTCATTAATGGTCCTTAACCTGGTTCTTGTCTCATGAAGTTATTACAAGAGCCCCTTAGTGTCATATTGAGCCACTCTGAGTCCTTTACAAATGGCACCCCTGACTCATAACAGGCTGCTCCTCCAATGAATTATTCCCTTGACCTGAGACCCGCTCAATCACCCGGCACACTTAATTAAGTTAAACCAAGAGCAATAAATAAGATGTATGACATATCAGCACCGATGCTTGTTCTCATCCGTTGACAAAAGCCGCAGGTTCCTGGTCAGGCCCGGGCGATGGATGAAACCAATCACAGTGACATGCAGCTTAGGTCAATACTGGGAAACTAATTGGAATTGTGAATATGATCAACAGCTCTTGAGCAGCCCGGGACACAGATTTGCCCTAAACATGCTGAAGATTGAACGGTGCTTTGAGACAAAGACGCGGCCAACAGTGGCGAGATGGATACCTCCGATTCTCTCGCTGCCCAGCATCATCTCCCTGTCGGCTGTGGCAGAGACACAGACATCAGAATTCAATCTAGCTGCACCATCTGTTCACAGATATAAGGGCTGTCATTTGATATGGGCTGCCCAT
Organism: Platichthys flesus; assembly: GCF_949316205.1. Lineage (NCBI taxonomy): Eukaryota > Metazoa > Chordata > Actinopteri > Pleuronectiformes > Pleuronectidae > Platichthys > Platichthys flesus. Next base: position 13,064,757 of record NC_084951.1, read on the forward strand.
CAAGAGTGGAGGCCTCAAGTTCACCTTGCCATCAGAGAGGCCTCAGACTCAGGTCTTATAAAATGTGATAGATGGAGGCTGTAAAGCATCAACCACACTGGGGTCCTTCAAGGCCTCACCACACAACAACGCAGTCTTCATCACAAGGGTGTGAGAAGTTTAAAAGCAACAGACAAAGTAAACACCGGCGGAGGAACTTTAATCATTGTTAAAGAAAAAAATAAAGTTTGCCATTGTATGACTGGATATGATAATGTGAGTAACTCGTTTCCTCATTAGAAACCTTAACTGTATCGGCCTACTGTAAGAGTCTCCTGTCGCTGGTGTTTTTTTTTTGTGTGAAGATCTGACAACAAACAATTTCCAGTGAATCCTACTGGGTCATTATAGTTTCAGTGCACCAAAACGTCTGATGCTTAATTAAACTTTTACTTTTTGAAGTAAACAAAAACTGAGATGAACTCAAAAAGAGCTGAACTCGGTTTGAGGTGAACGAAACTTAACTGAGGTGAAATAATAAAACTGAACGTAACACAAATAGTCTGTGGTAATAAAAATAATCAATGTCGAGGTATTTGCAAAATGTGGTTACAAGTAACAATACGAGTAAATTATAATGATCCTGATTAACGTGTTGAATATTGTAGTTGGCAAACAAAATATTCGCCCTGCACTCCTCCTTACTTGCTAAATTTTTCTCTCTTGTCAAAAATAATTTACTTCAACTACCTACAATGCAATTTGACTGCTTTGGTCAGAGCCTCTTGTGTGTCTTAGGTAAATTTCCCAGTCACCACAAATACATTGCACAAGCACTGTGAGAGCTATATCACAATTAATTTAAAAAAAATGCTATCGCAGAGTTTTGCTCTTTGACCAGGGTTTGTCATTTTCTTCAAATAAGGTGTGTTTAAAACCACAATTAACCGTCTATCTCCACTATGGAGCAACAATCAATCTTTAAATATGAAAGAAATAATTTTTACAATGACTGATATGAATTTTTTTTTGGAATAACCATTCTGTGCCGAAAGCTTCGCTCTAGCTGGTGGAGAGAGGGCTACAGAAGTCAGATAAGGTCACTTCATATAAACTCCACACCCTCTGATTTTCAAGCTTGTAGCTTTCAATCCCTGCAGACGCATTGATTTACCTCAATCACTTGAGGTAAATCCTAAAAAATCTGTCCACATCTATTTTTGTATGTAGTAGTGCACCTCAAGATGTGTGACCAGACTTTGGGAGAATTGCCAAACCAGTGTACGTTCTACTCACATGCTACGTGCAGACTGGACTCTCTGCTGACGATGGTTCCGAAAGAGTTTGATGCCTGGCACTGATAGACGCCGACATCTTCCTCTTTATTCAGATGGCTGATGTGTAGGTTTCCTCCCATGAGAAAGTGACGTGACCCTGGTCTCGGCAGGATGAAAGAGTCATTTAGCTTCCAGCTGTGAATGGAAGCACATGATACACAACAGAAAGTTCAGGTGCCTTGTATTTTGAAATCCCCACATGCCTTGTGTCAGAATAATGATATCAGACGGATGCTGACTGGAGCGATGTAAAGAAGTGACCGCCCAGTGGCCTAAGCTATAACCAGACATTATTCTGGCTAAAGCAGGCATGACACAGTCTGCTGCATAACGTCGGCAATCAGCAGCAGGTCATTTCAAAACACTCTATAATTTTAAGTCCAGCCGTTAGTCTCAATAAACACAAGTCTTGCTCACTGATCAAACTCTGCATATTCCCATGGCATTTCCCTTATCAATGCCTGTGAGGACTGTACTTTCACCGGCAATCACAGCTATTCCCTCCAAGTGATTATCACATGGGGGGGGGAGGAACCCAGGTACCAGCACTGCTCAAACAAGTTGGCTACAGGCAAAGCACGGGATAAAGCAACCTCCTGATTGAACATCTTGTTTACGTAAATACACCAGTCCAGTGATTTTCCAGTGTGTGTTTGTGTGTGTGTGTGTGTGTAAGAGAGAGAGAGAGAGCAGCAGTATGCCTGTCTCTGTGGCTTGATTTAGGAAGGCCTGCAGTTGTTCACTTTGCATAATTGCGGCTCGTGTTCCAGGAGGACCTGCTGCTTTGTTGATGTCAGTTCAACCAAAGTGTGCATGTGACCATAACTTCCAAAATACTTACACTGAGTAAGAAGTTCTGTTAACATCAACTGGGAACGACAAAGGGCTTAAAAAACACACGAAAAGCATCAAACTCCTCGATTTTGTTTGGCAGAAAAGTTTCTAATCATATTCTGGTTCATTTAATGTATTCAGCTGCTTGTGGAAATTGTTAGCATTACACTCGGGGAAAGTAAGCATGCAAGTACTTTTTTCATTCTCATACAGGGAGCGAATGTAATGAGATGAGAAAAAAGTAAAGGCATAAACATGGTCTAACAAGAAAAGCGACATTTGCAAAGGAAAAAGGATTTTTATCAAATAAACAAGGTGCAGTTCGGTTGACTGTCTGGTCTTAATGAGATATTCACAGCTCTCTGAGGAACAAATAAACTTGAGGTTTCATGTCCATCTTTCCTCCTCCTCGTTTTTCCATGGGTAAGATTTAGATAAACAGAGAAGAAGGCAGGGTTGACGAAGAAAGAGAACGGGGGGGGGGGGGGGGGGGCATATGCAGCAGAGAGGTGCTCTACAGCAGATTGACTGATTAGATTTATTAAGTAATTTGGAGTCGCAGCTGGAACAGTTCCAAGGGCTCCAGATGAGGTGAATCCAAGGGCCATGGTGACAAGCTCTATGTGCCGGTGGTCGTCGGGTAGTCTCAAATAAATTAATTTGTCCTTGGCGCCCCTGAAACAAAAGTAGGGACCCATTCAGCACATGCTGTCCCACTGCTGAACACTCACAAGGTCCCTCAACCTTTTTTCAAAACTAATTTCGAAAGTGGCCACAAGTGACCTTTATTTTGAAAAAAACAGCTATATACCCATAGCAATGACAGCACTGTGATGTGTGTGATAAGTATCAGTCCCATCCTTTTAAAGGGATGAAGGAACGACACAACAGCTTGTCATCAATCTGAAAATCACTTCTTAATGTGGTATATAAACTCCAACAGTTGGTGGCACTTTCTGTAATTAAAGAGCTAATTAAAGCAACATTTATTTGATATGGAGCCGGGCACGCTCTCAGAACTTGAACTCAGAAGGGGGGGAAAAAAACTTTCAGATTTAACTCGTAAATTGGTTGTAATTTTTTAAAAAAGTGGGACTATCTGGACAGTGAAAGAGCGACTGATTGCTTAATAAGTATTCCAGCTTATCCAAGTGATACGATCTTGTACATTCGTTTCAATTTGTGTCCATTAGGCATAGCACCAAGGATCTTCAAGCCACATTAACGGCTGCATATGCTGATGTTATGAGAGATCGTTTCAACCTATTACACATTAAATGCTTGGCTTTGCAATTTGCATTTAATTACACTGACAGGAGTACAACATCTATGTGGCCCCATTTGATAGATTGTGAATTAATAGTGTGTGCGCTTGATGCACTCCAGATCATCGTTGGCCATTTGTTTTAATTTGTCATCGTTTTTCGCGGCGGAGGAACTGGACATCAATTTGCTTCTAACACAACCCCCCGGAGGGACGGCTCAACCGCACAGGGTCAGTGCTCTGAATAAAGGCGGCTAACAGCTACTGTTTTCCTGCACCTCCGTCTATCAAGCGATTTGTGTAACGATAACCTCCAGATCTGATGCCCGGTGGCACCGTCTGTTCAGCCTTTGACAGCGATTCTGTACATGAAGCATTAACTGTAGCAGGCCCGAAGCAGAGATATGGAAAGAGATCTTGCGCCGCATCATTTCTGGTAAGTGAAATATACTCCGCCAGTTTATTTTTTCTTTTTCTTCGCTCCATCTCTGCCATGATGGCAGCCAAGCTTTGGTGCGAGATTCTCTGGGGTCACTCTGATCTTTTTCAGTGGTCACTGATACTGATGACAGGAAGCTCTCAAAGTGGATTCTCCAGCAGATCAATGTCATCCAACAATGCAAATATATGGCAGAGGAGCAACTAAGGCTAATGAATTCATCATTCTCAAGTTAACCATGACTGACAGCGAGGCTAAGCACTGTCTGCATGCAGCGAGCAGCAGCGAGGCATAAGGTCCTTGAATCCCCACGTTTTCCCAGGACAATGAATTCAGTCACGCTCAGGTTTTTAGTACAAATGGTGCACTCGAAAGCTCAGGGGTATTACCTGAAGGTTCAGCGTCACAAAACCCAAAACCACACAAAAGTCACATGTATCAAATTATGCCTGCAAGTGTTACCTGTAGAAGGGCAGGGGGTGTCCCTGGGCCTCACAGCTAAACACCACCTCTCTGCGGTTCTCGCCAGCTTGAAGGGGGAACACCACACTGCCAGGTTGTTTGGTGAACACAGGCCTAAGCTGGACTCCACTTCCTGTGTGGGGAAACAGAAAAACAAAATCAGCGTTGATATTCTGGAGAGCGGGAAAACCCAACTTTTTTATACAAATGACTTAAGATTTACATGAAGCAAGAGACCTCCGCCCTTGTGGCGCACATGAGAAAGTTGAATCACTTTATAACCCTGCTTGGCGCGGATCTACATTTTTTACATTAGTCGTAAAAAGAGAAACTTGCCAGATCCCAGAGGTACTGCATTATCAGCTGTTAACCTTCATGCAATTTTAATTCAAACATCTGAGTGTAAAGACTTGTCAGAGGCATTCTGCACTGCCGCCACGCGTCAGCACTATTTTATCTAATCCCTTCAAACTTATCACCACTTTCCCAAGGGATGTCTCGCACTCACACAACAAAGACTGAGAGTAATAGGTTCTCATTCTAAATTATCCTCTTGTCTCAAACATTAAAATGGTCTCCTTTGTGAATCATAAACAAAAAAAAGCCTATCATTTATCAAGTAGTTTTCGAAATGCTTGAGTGACGGGTTGGTTTGTGTTTTTGTGTCTCGTCATCGATCAGGTTTTTGTTCTGAGAGAAAGGGACAAAAATTGCTTTTATTTCAAATTTCATCCCAACTACCCATGGTTATTTATAATGCCATCTGTTACAAGAAATCCCCAGCGCTGTCTGCAAATTGCTTTGAATTACATTGTAATTCACTGTGCATATATGCAGCAGGGACTATGATTGTCATTATCAACATTAAATGGTAAATGGTCTGTATTTATGTTGAGCTTTTCTAGTTTTGATGAACACTCAAAGTGCTTTACAGTACAGTTCAGTATTTTGCCCATGGACACTTCAGCATTCGGAAAGGGGGAAACAGGAATCAACCTGCCGACCTTCTGTTTCGAGGATGACCGCTCTAAAACCGGAGCCACAGCTATAATACTTCTTTATAGAGTGTCTGAATTTAAAATACATACAGCATATCATACATTTTTCCCACAACTCAAAATTCCTTGCACAACATTATAGCTTTCGTTGGATTCTTTACTTCACATAACAAAGACACAGGCAGCGGCTTGTTGTGCAGGCAAAGCCCACAGTGACCCATGGAGCCGTTAACACTTCACCGGAATAAACATTTCTTTCCGCGATGAAAGGGGAACTCACTTGGATTCGTCAGAGCACATTTGAATTTCTGAAATGGTACAGAAGTGGTAAGATACCGTAGCCAGGATAACTATGATATTTGTATCAAAGGCAGGTAGCCCTTTCAAGTGTCTTAAACCCAGGGAGGGCAGGCTTATCCTCAAGACCCAAAATAATTCTCTGAGAGGGTGTGATTGTTTGACAAGGGACCTTGTACACTAATTGTCCCTCTCCACAAGGATACAATTCTTAGAACGTTACACAGAAAAAAAAGACCGCCTAATTATAATCTCCGTTAGATGAAGCGTGTCCTCTGAAGCACCGTTGAGAGATGATTGATTATCCGAAGACTTTTCATGTATATTCAAACCCAAACCCTCCCATTGTACACAAGCTTGTCTGCAGTAAACATGATATTAATCACATCACCTTGGATAAATAATTTCAGGTCACGAACATTTCCATTCCGCATATTTCCTTATTAAATGATGGCAATTTAGGCCTAAAAAACGAAACCAGCCCGTTATTTATTAATTAACTGTCTCCGAGCGGTTTACAGGTCAGAAACAAAAGTTTAAAATTAATTAAGGTGTATTAACCTGTGTAATTTATACAGCCGCATTATAATAATAAAAAAAACTGCACAAAACCAGGGCAGGGCGATATGAGAATATCAATATATATTGCAATATAAATTTCATAAGTAGCAAAACGACAAAGGCTTAATATCGCTATATAGCTTAAAACCACAACCTTCACTCTGGATCAAAATCTGTCTTTAAAATTCAAAATAATGTCAAATTTAAGGGGGGGGGGTAATATTGACTCAAGTGAAAACGTTCATGTTGAAATAATTTCGGGCCAAGTCACCCAACCCTATAGAAAACGTTTGAGCAATTGGTTATCTTGGATTGCAACTGCATTGCAAAACTATTCAATATATACAAATCTTTAATTAACAATGTCACACCATACCACAGAAAATAAGTTAAAAAAATGGAGTGCAATGAGAACATTTCATGCAGGTGTATTTAACTGGTTTACCTTTATTCTCATGTGTGAAGGTGTTCAATCGTACTGTATAAATAGCACAGTTTTACTGAGCGGTTCAAAGTGCTTATTTAACTCATCAGGCTGATGCAACACTTAAAGCACAAACAACAGAACAGAACAGATTGCTTAACCTGGAATGTAACCACAAGGACGCCTCATATTAGGTTCTTAATCAATCCCTAAATGAATTGGACGACTTCGATGCTCAATATTAAATTAATGGGAAAATCAAGACCGATATTTGACTGCAACCATAACTCTCGGTTATGGCAGCACTCAACTGACCTGATCTTGGGCAGCGCCATGGAAACTGTTATAATGGCATGTCAGAATAACGAGAAGGGATTGCGCTCCAGGGGCCGAGCCCGCGGGCGCCGCTCGAACTGATGCAAACTCTCTGAAACTCTATCGTTGCCCAAGCAGGAGTGAAAGGAGGGATACCAGAATTCATTTTTTTTCTCACTTGCTTTCTGGTAATCAAACACTGAGGTGCTACACACTACAACAACAGTGCCACACAGACTTTGAGAGAAGGCTATTTTTTTTAAATATTTTACTTGACCATGCACACTGAGATACTTGGTAATCAGAGACAATAACTGATGATCTAATCAGCAGGGAAGAAATCAGTTAAAGAACCGCAAGTGAAAATCGGATTTGAGTTCCAACCCCGTCCACCCTGGAGCACAGAAAGTTAAAAAAAAAATGAAAAAGTGCTCTATCAGAGAAGTGCACCGATCCAGAGTCCTCACAGGAAGTAGACTGCACAATGCTGCAGGACACAGATGGAGGTCATTATGAAAGGATCTTTAATAAAAAGAGGCCGACTCCCCTCTTATTTGTCACCTGCTGCCAGATGGTGATATGTGCAGCCATTTTTTCGAAGGCTCCTCAGACAACACAAGACCCGGCTTCGAGGCCCGAGTGGAAGGCAGACGGAGCTGTTTTGGAGGTTGAAATAAAAACTAATCTCAAATTCAATACTAGCTGACGGCAAATTAATTCCTCCAGCTTACCTCAGCATGAATAAACAGGCACATGGGGAGTTGGCTGTGGGGGAGGTATCAGTCGTTTGTGAGGTCCCAAATCCATTCGTTTCAGCTCAGGGTTTTATGCATCAAATAAAAAAAAGCCAATCTTGCGTTTTAAAGCATCTTTCCCCTCTGTTCAGGCCGATAAGGTACACCTTTAAGGTCTCTCATTCAGGGGCAGCAAATGTTTCTCCAGTGCAGGGAGGGGAAGGTTGGAGTTGTTTGGATCATTCAACCACATCAGTATGTACATGTCTGCCGGATTTGTTTCTCAGGAATCCTTGAAAAACAGAAACATGCAAACTGCGCCCCAAAAAAGTATTAATAATTGAACGTTTCACAAGGAAAATAGGAGAAAAGGAAAACTTTTCAAAGGAGATTTTTCATAAACTACTTTCTTAAGATCTCGGTAATGTAGATGTGGTGAGAAGACCTTTAAGGATAATACAGTCACACTTAAAGCTGGGACTAGGGGTGAGCTACGCTGTGCAACTTGTTAATTAAACTACTTACAATACCAGTGACATAGTTTGTCCGGCAACGGATGAAACTCCTGTTGCACCGTTCTCCAGCTACAGTGCAGCTGAAATAAACACCCGTTGTATTGATGGTATCCAATTCCATGTTCACTGGGGGAAACACAGAAATTGATCAGGTCCGACTCCTTACGTGGGAAAGACCAATTAAAGCTATTTTTCTGTTGTTGCTCTCTATATTGAATGTCTCCATAAACCTGGGAACATATATTGTGTCTGAGAAGGCCATTTGTCATCTAATTGTAGTAATATCCCTACCTTTTCCTCCTCCAGATTGGCTAGAAGGTTATTTGTCATTTACCAGCTGCTGTACAGTGCGTACTAATGGAAACATTCATCATAGTAAAAAACTGTACCGTAATGTTTCCAACCATAGGAACAAAGAGCCTAATTTGACCATTAGTGGTTTTCATTTTGTGACAGAGCACCGCGTGGAATGGATTCTTGTGTATTGTAGATATTTGTCATGATTCTGCTGTTGCTACCATTAACAATTGAAAAAGGAGCTGATCTTCTGTTGTTGCCTTTTTTTTTAATTTATGGATATTTAACTTGTTTTCCTTATCTTGTTCTGTTTGGTTCAGTTCTCCAATTCCTGTTTTATTTTAAATTCTTGCTCCTTGTGTGTGTCACCTGTTCCCAATGTGTTTCACCTGTGTTCAGTAATCCCTGCCTCCCTTGTGTATTCCAGTCTCTGTGATTCCCTTTGTCTTGTATTTTTTTTCTAATGTTTCTCTGTGTATTTAATATTTGGACTTTGATTTTTCGACCATGCTTTATTTCAAGTACCTTTACCTGGATTAAAATGAATTTCTGTGTTTTCCACTTGAGACCTGCCTTTTTCTTGGTTCCACCTGCTCGCCACACCATGACACTATTTCTTCAAAGATCGAACCTAAAGCCTGACGAGACATTTTAAAAAGTCCTGAATCTCATTTTATCTCATTTGCTCTGATTGATGTTGTGAAATTCCTAACCGCAGCATCAGATGAGACGGTAACACTGAAATATGCCAGAGTGGCTCGCACCAAAGCTCCTGGCTACAGGATGTACCCTGTCAAAATATATCAACCTATAAATTACTTTATAATTGATGTGTTGTGTTTAAAATAAATAATACATGGTGCAGATTAATTATTATGGGTCTATAATTAACCCTACTTGGCAAACAGATTTAAATTGGATGATTTTACATTCCCACAGGAAGTGAAAGTACATCCTGCAATAGAGAAAGACTCACTGGGGAGCGTTATCCCCATCACTGTATACACAGCACTTCAAAGATGCAGTAAAATCTTTGCTTAAGGATTCAAGCCTTTGCTGTGTTCTGATGAATCAGTGAGGTAAGTCAATATTTGAAACTCCAGTCAGCTCTGGGATACACACATGGGGATACAGTGCAAAGTAGAAGCAGTTATAGAAGATTATAATGTTGGCCAGAAGCAGCCCTGTATTTTCACTCACTATGAACCTGCTTTAAATCAACAGGGTCTAAGATTGTGAGCTTTGTCTCAAAAGAATTTACTTGTGGTGACTGCAGGTTTTTTTGCAGGACAACCTGTGCTGTTTTTTTAACAGCACAGGTTGTCATTTCTTGAGTCTCGCTCATAACAATACATTTATATTTATACATACTGTATTTATACAAACAGAATTTGGCATATTTATCTCTCAGTGTAACAATTAACATCCAAAGTCATTTTTTTTGTACTAAATTAATTATTTTTATCTCTACCAAGGATGGTGTGTTTTCACCCTTGTCTTGTTGGTTTATTAAGATAGATTACATAAAACCTACATGACGGATTTCACAACTTTGTTGAAGGGTGCAATATGGGTCCAAGATTTGACGTATTTCATTTTTTTCAAGATTCACCAATTTGCTGGGGAATAATGATCTAGATCCTTTTTACAGTTTTTTTTTCTGTGTTTGTTCAAAGAAGCAAAAATGCCCAAAACCTGGGAAGAAGCTTAGTTAATTTGAACAACTTATGGTTAAAAGTGTTACAATGTATCTATGACACTGCAATTACTTCAGGAACATTAACTGATGAAACAATAATAATGACAATTGCACTTGTTATCTATAAATGACCAAGATTGTACTGAATTTAGAAGGACTTGAAAAACACGACACTACTATATAACGGTTTACACAGGTTCTAGTAGTACAGTGTGCTCCTTCATGAACTATGTCATGCAAAGTTACAGAAGTGGCTAAATGAAAACCCAGCTTGATTGAATAATTTCTTCTGATAACCAGTATGAAGTGAGCGATTTCTGACCACTTTACATTCTGATCCCGTCACTTAGCTATAAAGAAGTCCTGAAGATTTAAGTCGAACCTTAACAACTTGTGCATTACTATTCTAGTACTGTGGAAACCCACTCACCTCGCCGTGGATGATTTCTCTGACAAGGATTATGAATTATTCTCACAGCACAAAAAATTTGATTGCTGGTTGGAGCCTTAACAGCAATCTCACTGGCTGTGTTAACATTTCGGAGTCCACTGCTGATAAATTGTAGCCCCTTCGACGCCGACTACAGATGTTTCTGTGATTGCACTGCCGCCAATTATTTTTGAAACATTTCACCTCAAAAGAGAAAAATTAATATTTTGCCTCAAATGATTTATGTGTATGGTAAGTGCAAGTGCAGAAGAATAAATATGTAGAGCTGACATAACAGCTGGGTCTTTACCCCCCGTCCTCATGCTTATTTTTCCTCCTTGACATATTTTAATGTTTTCTCTTATATTTTGTGTTAATTGTAAAGAAATCCACTCTCCTCCTTCAATTCATCACAGAAAATGGGTCATTGAAAGAAAATGGATGTTTCCTGGAAAATACATTTGTAAATATAGCCGTGGTGAAAGCCCTTCTGTCTGAAGCCTCCTGACGCTGTGCTGGGAGCAGCCTACAGCGTGAAGGTTAGCTGTATCTGTATGGGGCAAACTACATCCACATCTCTCTCTTCTCTTTGCCTCCTCGCTCACTCTCTCTCACTCACTTATTCACACAAACACACATGCTGTAGAGTACCAGCCCATGCCTCAGGCCATTCAGAACCTCAGGGGGAATGGAAAGGGGGGGTGGGTGGTTAACTCCAGATGAACTCGCGATGGGAATGACTTCCCCCTGGCCTCATTGCTCTCTCACACAGCTGATACCTGCTGTTAAAAGAAAGACAACAAAACCTCCCAGGTCTGGGTAAAAAAACTACCAAGCAGCACCTATCCACCCTCACACTGCGCTGTTTCTACCCAGCATGCACATCTGCATACTAAAATACTTTCTCAGAACGCGGAGGCTTTGGAGGTCTATCGTTATATTGTGCCGCACTTGTCTTGCAAGCAGAGCATATGTAATGTAAGCCCATTCTGAATATTAATGCTCCGTTACTCTGTGTTATCAACTACGACTGTGAGCCTCGAGAGTGAAGCAAGGCCTGTGCAACACAATGCTTTCCAGAAAAGATTTGCCCTCCGCTCCTTTTTGTTAAGAACTAATATGCCTTGAATAGATAAATCTAAATGTAATCACAATTGCACACAAATTTAGAAACCCATATAATAAAATCACATTTTGTCTCATAGGGCTTAACAAGGGGCAACATACTCTTTCCTCAAACCTCAGCCAGAGAGAAGAAATCTAAATTTTAAAAACCATGAACAATGGAGGAAAAGAACGTGGAAACCTCAGAGAGCCACATGTAAGGGCTCCCTCTCACAGGACGGACAGAAGTACAATAACTGTAGCTGAACACATCAACAAAATATTTAGTACATTTCAAATTATTTATTTTATAAATTTTTTGGGCTTGAATCTAGTGTATCACGGACCTCTCTTCGAAGCTTCTATCTGAGATCAAAACTCAGTCAGGTTTATGGCAAGATTCCTACGCTTATATCCGTGGTGTAGATCCGAATCCCACAGGGAGTCACGGCTCCCTGATGAAGGCCTCATTAGACATCCACTGATGTGTAGTGGATTTAGCGATAAGTGGTGCTAATTGGCATGTAGGCAAATTTATGTGCCAACGTGCTGCTGTGCTCTTGAAAAAAAACGCACACACGCACAGAAAAACACACAGAAACATGCACGTACACACGCTATTTATTGTTGGTCCCAGCTGTGAGGAGGGGCAGCTGACATAGAGCAAGGCTACATGAAAGATTAGGCATTCCTTCAAGACACTGTGTTCATGCAACAAAGCCCTTATTCATCTCCTTCTCAGCCTCAGCCTCATGACGTTTAGAGGGGAACTAGCGTTTGACCCTGAACATTTTATAAGAGAGGACAATTAGGTCTCTCATTAAAGTCGAGATCAATAGCAAGATAGCCGTACCAATAGCAGTACAATCTCAATTAGGGTTACAATTGAGGTGCTCTTTAAAATGAATGACTGCACATTCCGTCGCAGGGTCTGTCTTTGAGAGAAAAGGAAACCTGCCTCGTTCTATTTCAACAGGATTTACAGCCTGAAAAGAGTGAGATACCGCCTTATCATTAAGTGGAAGAATACTGAACAACATGAATCTCTCCTACCCTTTGTAAGAACATTGGTGCAAAGCTTTGGGGTGCGCTCTTTGCCACAAAACCTTTTAGATTGTTCACCTGACTTAGTAAGTAAGAACTTAATGTAAATGCCATCTGTTCTGATTTTCAAGGCGCCATCACAAAACAAAAATCTATAAATAACAATACACGTAGCCCCTATGCCAACAACATAAAAATGTTTGGGCAGCTTACCTGTCAGACACTCCACCAATGACAGCAGCAGTATAAGTTTCCATGGCAACTCCATTTTAATGGTCTCAGGTCAATACAAGCTCACATCCAATCACAGGTGTGTAGAATCCTGGCTTTGTCCTTTGCAGCACTTTCACCGTTCGTCTATAAAATGAAGAGAAGCAGAGGTGAGAAATCTATTAGACAGTTCTATACAGATATTTGCTGCGAAAGAGATTTTATGATATAAAGTGGGAGAGCATGGATAAAAATGAATTGACCGAAAATCCCCCCAAAAGCTTAGCTAATAGCTTTTTAATCTCTGCAAACACTTTGGGGGTGAAGGTGACAATTAATATAAGGTCTATGTTATAATAGGATATTATAAAATCTAAGAGAATAAACAAAAAACGACACTGTCTTGTGAAAACGCAGAAAAATGGTTTGTCCAACCAAAGCACTTGGAAAAGACATTTGTTTCAGTGTTGTTAACATTGCATAACAGGGATCCTGTGTGCAAGGGGAGCATAAAGGGATTGCTTGCTTGTACTCAGACCTGCTGAGACAAAACAAGAAGCCAACCGATTGTCAGACACATCCCTAGCATGTAATAAAGCACTGTCCCGGCTACTCCAGTTCGCCTGAGCTGGGGGGGATTATGTATTTCTGACATAAAGAGCTGACTGTACGCAGCGCAAAACCATCTTCCATCCCCAGGGGAGACTCGCACAATTGATTTTCTCAAGGACTAAACCGTAATTTATCCCTGCTTAGGCTCAAATGAAGTCTCACAAAAAAAAGAAGCTGTGACATCATAATGAGACAAATTCCTCCTGTCACTGATAAACAGTAATGCATTTATTTGTCTGAAACTCTAGATGCACTCACACTTCCTGAATGCTATGACACGTTCTGTTAAAGCAGCCGATAAATGTTTGTGTACGACCGGCTGGTTATGGAGTGGAAAAAGGATGAAGGGAGGAAATTAGCCATTGTCTTTGCTCAAACGGACTCTCCCTGGGTACATTTAACTGACTGATGGCCCCCGTGTCCTCCGACTGCACACCAGCAGCGTGCTGAAATAAATGAGAGGAAAATTAATATGAACATAGAGTGTAGTCTATCAAAAAGGGAAGTGCCCAAAATAAGCAGAGACAACTGAATGATTACAGTTCCACACTTCCCCTGCAATCTGTATGCTTCTTATTTGCGCACCAGTGAAAGGCATGACAGAGCATACTGATGCTTATGTGAATACATCAACCGTGCGTCCCTGACACCTACGCCTACACCACTCTCCCGTCTGCGCGTACTAAACCATTAAAGGCAACACTTTCCCCCTATAAATCTCATTATGGAGATTGGGTTTGGAGTGTCATCTTAGTTCCAACTTATCTGGGAGTTATTAGGATGCAAATGTTATGAGTAAATGTTGGCTTTTAATAATAAAACAGAGAGACTGCAAATCCCTTCTTGTGCTCCTGGATATTTTTGGAGTGCTCCGCCTTTGAGGGAATAATTGTGAGAGATGCGCTGCATAAATTACTCCACACGGTGTCTTTACACAAGACAGAGCCGAGAAATAAGGTACAAACTTAATGTTCCAACTCCACACCTGTGTTTGGATGACAAAAAAACGTGAATATGTAGACTGCATTAGAAAAAACCTCAAGCTTCATTTCAACTTTAACAGTACATCTTAGGTGATCTTCCTAGCACAAGTGGGAAGCTGAAACACATCACTGTTTACACCTGTGTCTGTCACGCGACTCCAAATTGTCCAGCTGACCTTTTCCAGATTCTGTTTCTGCCTGAGACACTTCCGCTAAAAGGTCCAAGCAATAACCTTGTAACGGCGCGGTTATGACAGGAGTCGTCTACCGCGACTGAATCTGCCTGTAGATTAAGCATTTGGTTTCAATTGAGCTCTATGGATATCAGCGGCCCTCAGTTATATCGAGCGTTGGTGCACTGTCACAACAGCCACCTCATCCTGGATTGATTTTCTTTCCTGTTACGTGCATTTGGGGTAAGCATGAGGAAGCATTAGCATTTATACCACAAAAGATATAGGGGGCACACTGAGGCTTCTGCAGCCGTTCACAGATTCAGCAACCTCCCTTTTTTAAATCTATCCTTGACCAAAATTTTAAAAAGGGTGTCATGCACAGTTTGACCCTATAAGTTGTGTGAGTTATCAAATCACAATGGCCCTACTTAGGCCTGATATAAACATCAGTGGACAGCTCTGGGTACATGTGGGAAAACAGTCAATATACACTGATGAAGATCTGATCAGGCAGTATCATAGACCGTCTTTGGGCAGAACACAAACAGAAGTAGTCCTGGAAATATGCAAAAAAATTTAAAAGCAGCGTGAGCATGACTGCTTCCTTGGCCACACTGAATAACCAACTACTCAGTTGACTTCCTCGGGTCCTTCTGGTTCCCAGATGACAAATGTGTTTGCATTTAGAGCTGTGATCATAATTGGTCAGTTGAGATACTGTGTGGAGACGGATTCTAATACCAGGTGTGACAAACTCAGACCTCTGTGTTTGTGATCAACATGGTCTGAACAGGACCAAATGGCAGGTGTAAACCCTTTTTGTCTACGGATTCAATTAGAACTTGATACAGGGCCGCCTTTTTTCCCCTGGCCCGACCAGAGTTTCTGTTCCCCTGTCCCTGACTGACAGGCTGTGCTTGTTACCATAGTTGCAGCTTGCCTGCTTATGCTAGGTAGACATGAGTGACAAGGCTGCGCACCTTATATAAGACCATCAAAAGGTAGACTGTTTTAGCACACGCTAACTTTTTCCACCACTATAGAAGGCTACATCTGCCCTGTGTTGAACACTAACGGTATGGATAGCTTGCTCGCCTAACTAACCATAAATCACAAGCTGAAAATAGCGGAAGCATAACTTGGGATCCGATGCCAAATAAATGGAAGCTGAATGTTTAATGGGCAAGCCCATCCTAATTAGTATTTCCAAATTTAAATGTTTTCTGCTAAGTAATTGTTCGACCGATTCTGTCCGACACATGCTGGTCAAAAACTGTAGAATAATTGTGTTGTCAAACATGTAAATGTGTTAAACTAAAACCTAAAATGAATACATCCTGTATTTACAGCGCCACAAGCCACCATGACCAGAAAGTGTGAACTTTCTGGTCATGACGGCCCGTTAACAAAAGCAGGTATCTGTTAGCCTCCATCAGCAGTCCCTTGATCTCCATTACTCTCTTGCCCTGAGACATGAGGAATCAGAGGGTAGGGTTAGCGAGGGGATAAAAGACAGGCTTTTGATCCAAAGAAGCCCTGCACTAACATGATGGCGAGGGGAATCAGGAGTGTCCATGGCAGCATTTGACTTCCTCTTCAGAAGAAATTAATTACTCCTGTGACCTTAAGTGGTAGCAACAAGACCAATGACTCACTTTCATCCCAAATTGATTCTCTCATTGGTTTTGCTGTACGCGATGAAAGCTAATGATGCGGGGGCTTTCAAACTTTTCCTTTAAAGTCTCTCCTGTTTCATGTCTCTGAAAAACGCCAATGGTCGGAAAAAGGAATATGACCGAGGCTGGAATGACCGTTCATGGCCAGAACATTTCCTGACTCAATTTGTGCAATTTCCATTGCATTTAAATGTAACACAGCAGCATCTCATGTTATCAATGCTGATTACATATTGCATAAAGACTATATGCAATGAATGACACGGATTGACATGGATTCTCTATGTCTATGAAATGGATTTGACCCCCGCTGACTGTGTGACAGATACACTCCATAAAGCATTATCTCTGTCAAGGGCCATATGACTGCCATCTCAGTCCATATACTTACACCAGTTGTCAATATTTAGGAGAAATAAATAATATCTGCCATTTCAAGTGCTTTGAAATGAGTTTACTTAGTGAGTATGATGATTGGAGATCACATATTTTTATTAAAAGCAAGTCAGGATGATGAGAGTGCCCTAAAATGTCAGGTGCAGCTTAGACTTTAGTCTCTGATTTCATGATCTGTGGATAACGTCTTCTATAAATATTTCTATTTGGAAGGAAATAGGTGTAAAAGGCCCAAATGTCACATTATCATAATAATCAATATATCAGATGGGCTCTGCTCATATGGGAAGGCATCAAGATTACAGCCCTTTTTTTTCTTTTGAAGATTAATCAACACATATTTTGATAAGAAATGTATATTTAAATACACAGCAGCAAAAATACCAAGTGTTTTCTTATTCAGGCATTAATATCATTATAAATTGAATAGCTTTAGGTTGGTCAGACAAGACAAGCCAGGTAGTAAGCACTGCAATTTTCATGCTTTTTCTGGCATGTCATTCATTAATGTGAGCACTTTACAGTTATTTCCATAAATTATTCACCTGTAACCTATTTTTGTTCTACTAATTGTGGCGGTCTATGAAATTATTAAATTGATCGTCTGATCAAAAATCTAAAACCAAAGATTTTAGTCACGTACGAACAGGAAAAACATATTCATGTTTTAGACGCTGAAAGAGATATGACATTAACAAAACAGTAGCTGCACAATTTTTACTACTGATCCATCTAATCGATTAATCAATTAATTATTCCATCTCTTGTCCATTTCCCAGTGTAGCAGTACTAAAACAAACCACATGGAATCAATGCCATGAAATGCAGCCGCAGAAAAGCTCGGACACAAAACTGAGCACCTCATTCTATTAGATTTTTGAGGAAATGCAGCTGCTTTGAGGGAGGCTTCAGAGTGGTGGAGACAAAGAGCTCCTCCAAATTCCAGTGTTGTCAAAGTGACACCTCTGTTCCTCTTCCTCTCTGACAGCACCAGCTGGAGTTGATAAACCACAGATTCCAGTTCAGTCAGCCTCAGAAGCTGACAGTGATGGACTCTCTCTGCTACACCCGATCTCTCTGCTGCCATCAATTTTTCAGGGCTCAAAAAATGTATTAATAGAAGGGTACTGCGGGTCCTGTTGGTTGGAGAGTCCAGATGAAGATAAAATTCACACTAAAATGCACGAGCAGCCCACACATACTCACACACACCCACTTCCCTCCGAGCTCTGAATCATGAATGAGACCAGACTCCCACACTGTGCGAGGAACGAGACACGACCAGGAAAAATGGAATACGACGTTGCATCTTTAATCACCTGAGCTGTGACTTCACTTGATCTGCAGACACCAGCTCGATCAGTGTTTCCCTGCATGTGAGCCTCATCTCACGGCTCCGATGGCTTCAGTCATCTAAAATTAATTTTCTGGCGTGCCGGAGTTGAGAGTACACTCGTAATAGTGGACGTTCAATTTATCCTTAATTATGCATATTTTCATTCACCATGCACACATGATTTGAAGAATTACCAAGCAGCTCTGTTGAAGAGTGGCAGTGATAATGACATCAAGTCTTCAACGGATGATGTTATTTTACAGTAAATATTCAGTCATTAAAACAAATGGACAACATTTTTAGACTACATGTTATGCTTAATCTTCAGAAAAGACAGTATAGGTACAGATTAACTGTATATTGTGTCTAATCTTATTTGTTGTAAAAGTGAATGCATATATGACTTAATCCTGTGACATCATAATAATTTCATAACAATGTCGTTGCTCCTATAATAAAGTCTCTATAACTTGCTGAGTTACCTTGGAAAATCGTTTTTTCGAAACCATAGTATTGCTGCGCTGAACATTTGACCTATCGGCTCCAAAAGTTAATCGTGTTGAGATAAACTGCACACACACACACACACACTTTATTTGAGGGTGCTGCCTTGTTATGCAGGCACCAATTTCTTACTATTGTTTCTAAATAACAAATATTGTATTTACAATTTTCTACCTTCATATAACTGACAGGGTGGTTGCTGTGCTTGAAGTAGGCGTCCCATCTATTTGATCCACAAAAACACAGTTGTAGCATCCTTTAAAGTTGGAAGATTGGCTGCACTTTCAAAGCAGTTTGGAAGATGCATCCTTTTGCTCTTGGACTGCAAACACTGAACTTGTGAAGCTCCACAGAGATTAAATAAAATGTTACTTCCCCCAGACCAACTTTGCTCTTCAAGAATCTATGATACAGCTAGGACCAATAAGCTCTAAACTTTAGAGCCAGAGCTTTTATATGTGCCAGCCCATTTTTTCCTTTCTTCACAAATGGCACACCACAGGAGTCACAGAGGAGCCATCGTATTCCCCAGCCAAGATCCCACCTCAGATGGTGGCACAAGACAAAGAGACTAATGGTGTTTTGATCTAAGCACACAAGCCGCAGGCATGACATAACACATGCCAGCTTCTTCATTTCTCCACACCGCACAAGGGGCACTCCACGAGGCGCTCATCCCAGTCTCCCTTGTGACAAGCCCAACTGAGTATGCTGAAAGGTTCTCCCTGCACACATGCTCCAAGCCCAAGTCTTAATATAATGAGCATGGTATACAGTAATAATTTACATAACATGAGAGATTTATGAGTCGATTTATTTACTAGAAAGTTCCAGAAAATCTTTTTGATGCAATGGTTAATCCTGTGAGCTCATTGTATATACCCTTAGGTAACGTAAGCTCACTGATTAAAAGTTTTGACTTATTATTTTTATTAGAAATAACCTTAATAGGACTGGAGAAGCTTAAAATTAAATCACTTTAAGGTGTGTCTATAGCTCTGACTGGTTGTTTTTAAGGTGCAGTGCTTGACGGTGCCAGTGAACATGCCTTTTATTAAAGAGCCTTCTAGTTAAAGCCAGATATTTACAGCAGGTCTTTGCTGGAACACCGTTTGACTACAGCCATTATCATGGGAGGTCATTTTAAGTCGAGGATGGAGAAATGCAAATTGTTATTACTATGAGCAATGAAAGATCAAACCACCTTAAGGGATCGTGAGCTTCACAGCTGAAGGCATCTTTACAAACTGGAAGAAATGTGGAAAAACTGCCCCGCATGGCGTAAACATTAAGATTGTGGCCCAGTTGAATACTATACACAGCAGATGGTAAATTGTTATACTATATTGTTCTGGCAGTTACTAGTCAAGAAGTTAATGTATTTTCTTTTTTATACAAGACACTGCAGTGATTATCTGTCAAACTACACTTTTGGAATAGCAAGTAAACTTGTTTTTCCTACATTTATTACCTTACTTTTATGTTTTCTGAGCTGTCTCTGGAGACAGTCCATCAACTCCACATTGAAAAATGGATCTTGTCTGCGTGCTTGGATTTTTATGTATAACGTACCTCATTTTTACCTCCTTTTCTATGTGTAAAGGCACTAGGTACAAATACAAATGGGAAATTGTCTATAATGTGCAACCGAAAACAAAGCTGTGGACAGTAACAATTCTTTGGTATTTTATCATTTAAACTTTTAAAATCTGAATACAAAATATAAATTTGCAAAGGAGTGCCTTATAAATTACAGACATTTTGGTGAGAAGAGAAGTTATACTACATAATATGTCTTTGCCAGGAGAAGATTATATTTATGGATGGTCATATCTCTGAGGATGCCAGACTCAAACAATAAGGGGCGGTTGGAACCTGAACTTTATGGTTCCTCACAGAGCAGTGCCTGGTATGCATGACAAAAAGCAAAAAACAGACAAAATACTGAAGTAATTTGATGCAAGGGAAGCTATCTGCATTTTGATTAGTACAAATGAGGATTGTTTGCTAATGAGTCAATGAGAGACATTGAGACGTTGTAGAACTTAGAATTTAGTGACAAAGTGTCACTTTTAAATCTGAGAATAAGATGAGAGTAACTCTAAGGATGGAGCTCGGCTGCTTCCCTTTGTTTTTTAATCACGAAAAACAGAGACACAAAACTGAAACTGATTTCTAGAGGAAAATCCTACTACAAATTTTCCCCTGCCGCATGATGAAGCATGACAATCCCCACTTTATACACATCATGATGCAAAACATGTTGCCTGCACCAACCCTTTTCACTGCACGTCTACTGCTTAGCGTGCAGACCAGGCTCCATTCGGTGGGGCACTGTGAACCTCATGTCCCACCCTCCTCCTCTTTCTGTACCAGTGACATCATCAGAAATCTGTCCAGCCATAAAGACACTTCCCCAAGGACATGTGTAGTAGCTCTACTAACCCAGCCACTTGAATACAAGAGGTAAGAAGAGTAACTGCACTCTGGGGTAGTGGTTTGGGTTGCAGCGGGGTATTAAAGCATGGCAAAGGGCAGAAACAGTTATGCCCAAAGAACATCCAGCTGGCACATTGTCAGCGTGAAACTAAAGACAGTGCTCACAACCCTGAGACGCCCCTGAAAAGAGGAAAGCAGATGAGGCTGGATGTAAACATTTTGCCACAGGGTGGAAGCGCTAACCGTCAGAGGAACCACTTCCAATTTCTGAGCCGCATCTAATTTACTTAATAGTGGAATCCTAATGTGCGAGGCAGCTCCCTCCTCACACACGTGGATACTCGATTCCATGAGAATAAACGTTTTCAAGCAACGATCGCACACTAAAGGAGTTTAGACAATCTGAGACAGCAATCAAGCTTGTGTACAATCAAAGACGGTGAGGGGAGGATGGGACTGGACTGAGTCCAATCCCCCTGTTGATCACTGCAAAACAAATGAGTTCTTCCAGAGGTTTGAAATGAGCAGGGTTGTTTGGTGGCCCTGGGTCCTCTTACAGGAAAGAGGCATGGAGTGAGTGATGGCCGTGAAAATTAAGAGCACAGAGAGGAAAGTTATTATCTCTAATGTGGGAATTGTATTCAACTCAGGAACAAGGCAACTGGAATTCTAAACCCCTGAGTTTGTCTTAGTGTTGTATGGTAATAAGAGCACGCACACAGATACATGTATTCATTTAACTTCTATTTAACCTTTATAAGAATTATATTATCATATTTTGAATTCCTATCATGGTTGGATTAAAATTCAGGAAAAGAGGCTTGCATTGAGTGATGGCCATGATAACTAAGATGACACAGAGGCTGAGGTGTCAAAGTGAAGTATGGACATTACTGTACCTTTTATTTAACCTTTACAGGAAGTATCTCAATGGACTTTCTGTAAAGGTCAGAATTAAAAGGGAGGATGGACGCATGGAGCGAGAGATCGCCATGACAATTAAGAGCACATAGAAGACTGTTATTATCCCTAATGTGTGGATTGGGTACAACACCGGAAAGAAGGCAACCGGGATTTCACCCCTGTGAGTTTGTCTAAGTCATGTATGGGCAAAAAGGCTTGTTCACAGATATATTCAATTACATTCTATTTAACCATTAGAATAAATCCATCGATATCAAAGGTTTTTAAGGTTGGATTAAAATACAGGAAAGATGCATGAAGTGAGTGATGGCCATGAAAAGAAGAGGATATACACGCACACACACTCACACACACACACACACACAGACACATGTATTTATTTACTTTTCATTTAAACTGAATAGGAAGTACAGTATTTCCTTTAGCAGTTAGATAAAAATGCAGGAGAGATGCATGAAGTGAGTGATGGTTGTGAGAATTAAGAGGACAGAGAGGAATGTTGATTGCAAATCTGTCGATCTTTGGATATTCATATATTTACTTTTTATTAAACCTCATATTCCACTGAGGTTAAAATGTCTTCGATGGGGAAGATCCAGTAAAGGTAGCGCACCATTCGAAAATATGCCTTCACGAGACAAGTAGCCTAAGAGGCTTTATGTGTGTTGCCTACTATCTCCTTTAAATTATAGATATACTATAAAAGCAGAGTCTAAAAATCCCCCCAGACCAGGACAGCCTGTTCACTGACAGTTTAGGAGAATATCTACAATTTAGATCTTTATTGATTTTCTCCTGCCACGAGGGGAAGTTTGTGTTTTTGTGATTTCACTGCATCAAGACAAAACCAACCAGATTTATGAATCATTTAGAAAACACAAGATAGTTATGGATTATTTACCTGAGTTCGTCCCCTGCGGTGCTCGCTGATGTTTATCCCTTCTCGGATGTCCATGATACACCGCGCATCTCCTCACTCCTCCAGCCCGCCAGCGGCTCCCAGCATCGGGGGGGCACTTGAGTTCGGTTCCCCGCAGGCTCCTTCTTCCTCGAGCGCGGAATGTCGTCCAGCGCAGAAAAACAGACCCCAACTCTCCTCTTCGCCCTCGAGTACAGCAGGATTCACGCCCCCAGTCCCCTCCGCTGGGTTTCAGACTCGGGTAGAGTTGCTGGCATCCCGGGCTCCTCCGGTCCTCTCCGGTCGCTCATCCAAGACCGTGCCCGACCCCTGTGCTCACACCGCCGCCGGGCCAACACCGAACAAAGAGCCCCCAGCAAAAGCGGTGGCTCCTCACGTGGAGGATAGGTGGAGGGTTTTAGGAAGAGATTCACGATGGTGATGAATTTTGTGGAGCAGAGAAGTGGAGACTGTCTCTGCTGACGTCTGTGTTCACACTGCGCGTCCGGCACGTCCACTGCAAGAGGACCGGGGCTGTCTGTGCGCGCGGCGGCGGCTGCGGCACATGGGACATCAGTGGTGGGTGTTCGGGATTTCCATTATTTATTTTCATATATTCATCGATAGGAGGATTTTTGAAAATACTGTTTGGATACTTTACGCAGGGCTACTGCAAAAGTTGATTCTGCATTGTAAATTATAAGGAACGCCCCACTCATTTATGAGAATAAGTTAATATTAGTTATCTAAACAGTGCATAGAGATTTGGTGAAATCACAGAGTTTTGGTGACATCACAGCCCAAGAGAGTAACTGTAATCAGTAATGATATCTCAGGTATCCCAATGGAGTGAGTCAAATAATGTTCTATGAAATGTAGTGGAGTACTCATGTAAAGTAGTTTTTCATGGAAATATATAAATACCCAAAGTACAAGTACCTCAAACTGTACTTATGTTACTCAACTGCTCTCCATGGAGTTCACTTGAGGAAATGTAAGTGAGCTGAAGTTGATGTGATAAAGTTCAAATGTTACAGGACATAGGCTGAACTCCATATTAAAAAGAGCTGAAACCTAACTTAATCAGTTTTACAGAGCAGTGTCCAATTAGCAATATAATAATCATTACCCTTTATCATAGAGTTTCTCAATTACCCCTCTCAAGATGGAACATATTCCAGGGACCCCCTCATGTATGTCCCTTGGAATAACTTCTCTTTGACCTATTATTACATTCTAATAAGTAATGTGAAAGAAAAACACAAGAGAAATAGTTATTGAATATATTTTCAAATCTGAAAATCATTCTCGCTTTTCACAGACCCCCTCCTCTGGCAGTGTGCCACCTACACACAGGGGTCCTGGAACCACCATTTGAGAATAACTGTAGGCGGCTGTGTGTTCATGACAGGGACTGAAAGTAACTAACTACGTATATTTTATAGTATATATGCTAGTGTAATTAAGTATATTCCTTGTTCTTTGAGTGCATTTCAATTTATGCTAAATCATACCTAATTATACAACAATATAATACATACTAATATAAACCTCAGTACAGAAAGGAATTGTTTTTCTTATGACATAATAAAGTTCACCTTTGATAGTTTAAAAGTATATTTCGCAAATGTAAGCGCAAGGAGAAAAACAATGTACTAGTTAAAGTCTTTAATTGTATTACTACTCTCTCTTTAGTGCAGGAAGTGGATACTTCTCCACTGACAGGTCCATTATATCCCTGTTATTAGGTTTAATCTGTGATAATGTAACAGCCGGGCTGTGCATATTTGGCATTTGCTGCCTCTTTGCTCTTGCTTGTCTCTAAAAAAAACAACTGATGATTAAGGCATTCCACTTTCAAATCTAACTGGGATGATATAATTCATAGTCTCAGCAATTTTTCAAGCAGTGTTCAAAGTATTTGCTCACCCTCTGGTGCTGCAAATTAACCCAAAATTTTAAGAAGAGTCCAGAGTAACACATTTTTGTCGTTAAATAAGAAAAATGAGTGTGTGAACACGCACTTGTTTCTCATCATTACTTCTACATAAAACAGGGGATGAGAAAGCCAGCTCATAAAGTTTAAACAGTCAGAACTTTCTATACGCACTATGCCCTCGGCTCATAATCCACTCATAACGCTGAGTAGGATTTAAGAGAATCTACTTCTGTTTCAGCGAATGGGAGAGCAATAATTACATTTGAAATTAATGAATGCCCTGATTAGCCTAGGAAAGGCGATAAGAAAAAGAAGAATATTTGGGTTAACTTACTGAATGAACATTTAATACTCCTTTGCCAGCCATTGCCCACAGCTAATAAAGACACATCAAAGCCCAGAGGAACACTTAATAGAACAGCCACCCTAAACACAAACATTAGGATTGAACATTTCATGTATTTTTTAGATTGTCAACACTGATGATTTCTCACTGTATTTACTGCCATTGTGCTCTTTTACTCCTTCTTCTCTGCTCTCCGACAAACGTTTCCTGTGACCGGGCCCAACGCGACAATGAGCTTGTTATTGTTGTGTAGACGATGCCACTTAAATACACGAATTTCATTTGTCCTGAGGCAGTGAATGAGATGCTGAAATGAGCAACTTGGAGCTGCCAGGAGTCAGAAAGACGAGCACTTTCAAGGCCGCTTCTGAGAGACCAAGAAAAGGCAGATCATTCTCTGCAGAGGTGCCACACTGCCACCGACACATGTGAAATAATGATCTCCAATAAAATATGTTTTACTAACGTTTTCACAGCTTCTACTTGTTATGCTCTGAGGCTCCTCTTATATCTGCCTTGGATCCTCTACTCTACTTACCTGTAGATCCATTACAGTGTGTGTGCGTGTGTGTGTGTGTGTGTGTGTTTGTGTGTGAGTGGGTGTGTGGGTGTGTGTGTGTGTGTGTTTCCTGATTGCCACTACTCACCTGCACACATGGTTCATCAGCCAGTCTACTCAGTATTTAAGTGCAATTCATTCGCCCACAGACACAGTTTGTTCAGTCATCCAGAGTAAATACCTGCACTGCCTGCCAATACCCTGCCATGTCTAGCCTGTCAACATATTTCATTTGCTTGGTCTGTCTTTTATCTTTAGGCTTCTCAAAGCAAACTCCAACCTCTAATAGAGGTTAACAACGTGTTATCTTATGGTTCTGCTTTTGTGATCACACCTGGAAAATAGAGTCTATAAAGTTAAGATAGACAGCTATTGTGTTCCCTTCTAAATAGATTTGGTGATGGCATTATATACGATTGCTATTCTATTTCTACTCCTGCTATGAGGTATGAACAGTCAACACAGGCCTTTATAGTTTTTGCTCCGTTCTTTCCCCCGGGCCCCATTTGAGAACTCCCCTTTTGCTCTTAACACTGTTATACCAAACATGCTCACTTCTTATTGCCATAAATCTCCAGGGTAACTTGTGCTGTATCTCTGACCGGCTTCGGAGCAGGTTCAGGTTTGAGGTACAGTCGACAGCCCAACCACTCACAAATCCAATCACTCAAAACCAAGGGTCTTGATTTCTGCAGGACCCTTAGAGGGATAAGAGAGTTTACAATGGCAAATAATAACAAGGAGCAATAATAATTTTGATTGATTCGTTTTTTTTGTTTTAATGATAAGGTTATGCTAAACAAATTAAAGATTGTATAGCTTTATCTTAATTGAACCGATTATTATTTGCCTAACAGGATTGTTGACAGTTTTGATGCTATTACTCTCACTATTACTCTCAATGCAGCTCAGAACAACATAAGGACAAATAAAAAATAAACCATGATATGTTATGAATGAACCTTTCAATCCGACTGACCTCATGGCATGTTAACCTAATACTGATGTTTTTTTATTCTGAAACATGTAATAATTTGTTCACCCGTCCATCCTATTCTATTGAAGGGAACAGGGAGACTGGAGCCTTACACTGGGCGCCAGCCTTTCACATGGCTGACAGAGGACAGGGACAAACAACCATTCACTCACATTCACAGCTCCAGGCGATTTAGAGTGTATATGCACAATCTCTTCTTTTACTCCATATATGACACTTTAGCCAGTCCATTGCTTATCAGGTTCTTTGGTTCAGTTGCCATCGGCAGCATTGAAAAATATGTCCACTCGAAGGCACCATAAAAGATCTGATATAGTGGATGTTAATCCCATTTCAGCTGAAAGAAAATATAATATCACAGCATCTCTACTGGTCCAGTTTTGCAGTTCTGTAACAGAGTATTTTAACATCAGTCTCATGTTTAGCTCCTCATCCTTGAGAAGGCCCTGAGGATAAACTCCAGTGTGTTATCTGCAATACTGAGCAGGCGACTGAGCTGCTGACTGTGGCTCATTTCATTAAAAGTGAATGACATCATGCAGAGACAAGGGCAGTGAGGGTTTCCCCAACTCAGTCGATGTAGTATTACAGACACTCTGCCACAAACCTGAATCTCTTACTAAGATGCTTCTCTCAATCAACAAATTTACAAGGTCTGCCTGAGATTCAGGTAGATGGAAATGAAAAAATAAAGAAATAAGAATGCTTATTGTAATCCTCCAAAGAATACGTTGTTGGCACAAGTAAACTACCAACATGGATGTAGCTGTGTTTACCTTAACAGGTATGAAATGTGTTGGAAGGATGTGATGAAGGCTCAGGAAAGAGCGAGCAAATTACTGGCAACAAGAATACATTTTTCAAATTTTTCAGCCATCATGTTCCTTGGCTTTTCTTAAGTTTAAGGTCTGATTTAATTTCCTGAAACTGAGACAATTTGTTAATTTCATTGACAATAAGAAAACGGGATAGATAAGAGTTTGCCTTGTTAGGTAGTTAATTGCTGGACTCTATTTGCTGACAGAGAAACACAGAGGCTTTTTAATGTGTGGCACACGTCTGGGTTAACTGAGCAGAACAAACTTGTGGGTTCCAGATACGACTGATCTCCATGTAAAAAGGCTGACAGATGAGGGTTTAGTTCAGGATTCACATCCTCAGGCACTTTGTGCCCTTGTGGGAGGAAATTAATTGTGAAGGTGCCTCGACTCTTTGCTACTATGAGGCAGAGGACAAAACAGCCTCAGTCACCAATGACTCAACTTGAAGGAAGAATTGAAGACCTGGTGCTAAAAGTTAGGTCCCAGTTCTACCAAGCACAACCTCTATCAACCAACCCTGGAAAATCCAGTAAGCCTGCTAGGGGGTCGAGCGTGGGTCGATGGCCCTGCTCTCGCACTAATCAGTAAGCACACGCCAACTTGTCCCAGACAACCCAAGTGGAGGGGCCCTGGATGTTCTGGTATGTGAAGATGTCTGAAGCTGGGACACCCAGCTCATTCCATCTCTCCCTCTCAAGTAAGGTGGCAATGACCTTAATTGACAGTTCGAGGAAGAGGTGGGAGCAGAGAAGTAGTGGGTTAGACCGCAGCTGCCAAAGCTCAAGCGTCGGTATGCTGCAACCTCCGCTGTTGAGTGGCAGCTGCCAGCATTCATTCTCCTTCAGGTTGGAGAGATGCAGTGAGGGCTGCCTCCTCCCTACCTGAGTGGTACATATTGACCAGCCGCCATTTATGGGGAAAGTTGTGGTCATGTGTAGCAAGAACATCACCGTCAAAGCTAGAACCTCAGGAAACCCGTCCACTAACAGCTTTGTGCATGGTGGGGGCATTGACCTCATACTGCCGTGTCTTCTGTCTTATATTGTATCGATTTATTTTATGCTCTGTTTTTTAATTGTTGTTATACTTACAGGATAAAAAGAAAGCGAGGTTCATCATTTAAATTGAGTTATTACCTGAATTTAAATACTCAAATTTTTCAGAAAACACATCACTTTACTCATACTGTCCATTGCTGCTGCTCCTCTTGTCAGCCTCTGTCTGAAACACTAGATTTTAGCTCCTCTCCCTTTAAGACCCCCTTCCCTAGGTAGCCCCAGTCTGCTCTGATTGTGCAGCTGACCCGGTGTTTTGTGATTGGTCAACTACTTTGAGTGTGTGAGGGAAATATCAGCCTCCACTCAGACTTTCCTATAGGGGGGATGCCAGACGAGCTTCTAGGGTTGCATTATGCATATGCGGGTGATTGTGATGTCACACTACGTCACGTGACCTCTGATGAGCTGTTTCAGGGAAACATGGTACGGGCCTTTCTGTTAGGAGTGCACATGTGCCGAATGAATGCAGCGGGTCCACGCACAGAGCTAATTTGTGTGCGTGAGGGTCTCAAATTGCGAGGGACCACTTTTGGCGAAGGACTGGATGTGCTGTTGGCTTGTGTTCATAGTGACCTCAGACAAACAGGAGTGTGAAGCCCCTCCCTCATCATCTCAGTCTCCCGTATGGGAACACTTTGGTTACACAGTCAACTATAACGACGCCGGATAGAGACAAGGGGATCATACAAAAGCCTACATTGCGCAACTGCAATCTGGAATGTAACTGGTAGCACATCGAACATGCCGGCTCGTTTGAAACAGAATCACGAGAGTCATGTCCACTGACTCAGGGAATAACAATAGCAAGGAAGAAAACGAGTTCTGTGCAAACCCAGCTCCCCGCTGCATAAAAGCTGCCGCTTGGAAATAATTCAGACCGTGTCAAAGCAATAACGAGCGTAAGGTGATTGTATAGCAGCGAACATGCCACCATTCTCTGGTGTAGAGAACCCCCGCTACCAAGTTCCTCCTTGTTCACATTTCAGCCAGCAAGTCACACGCTGAGACATTGTTAGTGCCAGCAGGGCATCAAACCCTCTCTGCCAACTATGTGGACAAGATCATTATTTTTAATGGGAAAAAAAGATTGATAATCAAAACAATACAATAACAGTGCAGTTAATTTCCAACATATTGCACTTTAATAAATATTTATTTGACTTTTTTTCTTTATTTATTTATGAGAGTGTTTATTTTGTTTTTTTACGTTGTAAATTTACCTAAGTAAGAAAGACCCAGCCACAGTTAACCAGGGTTGAATAAAAATAAACGAAAAATCTGTTAAATGTTTTTTGTTCTTTCTACTGTACCAAAACGTAGAGAACCATGATTTTCATGTACCGTTACACCCCTACCATTTGTTAATACACTATACATGTGTTTCTGATCATGTGACCCGCAGAACCTTTTTCTTTTTTACAACTAAATGAAATGTGTAAATTGGGTCTGTCTTTTGCTGTCATGCACTACTAGAGTAACCTCCCTGCGAAAAGGCTCCTAGGATCAGTCTATATGAATACTCATTTTATCAAATTAAACATGTCTACACAACTAAATGCTCAGAAATACTTCCACAGGAATATTATACTGATACACTAGGGTTCTGATGTTGATGCTGTGACTCCTGGCTCCACGGGCCGAATAGTCTGTGAGGAGGAGATATCTCAGAGGAAAATCAAGCGGTTGAGGTTTTCACTTGCTGCACGATAAAGACTGTCTTGCAGCATTTAACCTTGAGCCAATCTGTCTTCTCACTTAGAAGAGCTGAGTTCTTGATCCATGAAATAGAGGCAGTTGTTCCTCTGAAAGGAGGTTACCACCCAGACCACTTCACGATTTATCAATTATTGACGTTTCAAATGTCATGAAGTTGTTGATTGGAATTCTTATCAGAACCTTGTTATTCCAGTCGGCTTTTTGTTATGTTTGCTCTGACAAATGTGAAAGTGACAAACTTATAACTTCAACCTTTCTTGAGCATGAAAGTGGGAGAAAAGAAGTGTGCTGTGTGTGTGTGTGTGTGTGTGTCTGTTTCAGGGTGTTTGCCAATGTGTGTGTGTTGGAATGATTGCCCTTGAGGGTTTTTACTAATCTGTAATAAAAATTTCAAATATATCTGTTTTATTTTCTATTTTGTGGTTTCTTCATTCGTGCAAGTCAATATTTCCAAAGAATTCCCACTTTCAGAAAAATTCTGTGTTGTTGGGACATAATTCATTTTAATATATGTAGCCTCAACTTAATAAGCTTAGTTAAAGTTTGAAATCAATACTAACTGTTTTAATAACAATTTTCTTGCAGAAGATATTACTCGTTTTGACCTCATTCCTCCTCATCGCCGAGCTGTAAAAGTATTCTCTGAGTGAGATGACTGGCAAAGGAAATCAATAATTTGTTCGCTAAAGTTGACTTATCGTACATAAATAATTCCTATTACCTCCAATGCAAATTATTAATTTTGTCAGAAGTTAATAAAATCTCTCTGGTATTATCTTAGGTCAGATCTGAAGAAACACTTGTGTGGTCAAGATCTTCTTCCCATGAGTAACATCTGTGTGATTGATTTTGTTTTTAAATAAAGTTTTGTGTACAGTCATAGTCATTATACAGTAGATGATTCACACCTACATTCACATGTAGGTGTTTGTCTCTGTGTGTTCACTCTGTGATATACTGCCGATCTGTCCGGGTTATCCCGCCTCTCGCCCATTGCAAAATGGGATTAGCTCCACCTTCCTTGTGACCCTTAAAGGATTGGCAGTATTGATAATGGATGGATAAGCTTGATTATCCATCCAAAAAACTCTGTGGAACAAAGTACTTGCCCTTGTTTCTTTTTCCAGAAGTTGTATAACATCACCATCAGGTGTGTGGTACCCGACCTGACACAGACGGAGCGAGAAAAACCTAAGCACCAGGATTTGCTATACTACTGCTCTGAGCTTTTGGGACTGATATGGTTTAGCTTACATACTCTTTGTCTCCAGTACACCTCTGCAGTGGCAGCAATTGTGAATGTGTGTGTGTGTGTGTCTCCTCTCTAATGAATAATGCACACTTAGAAACCCTGAGTTATCCAAAACCAAGTCCCTCCTATCCCTTTTCGAGTGCATTGATTTCCTGGCTCTCACCAGCATCTGCAGAGGCTCAAAGGCTGCTCCTGTGTGTGGGATAGAGGATAAAAGAACAACAACAAGGCATGCATCAGGCTTGTAGTGCACTTGTGGATACTCGGAGTTCACTACCTGGTGCTTGGATGAAAGCTGCGGCCACAACATCACAGTGCTTATGATATCTGTAATTACAAAAAGCAGCTAAGAGGCTCTGCGTTGTGTCAATGCAGCTGTGATTGTCTTCATAAGAGTGACATTTGGCCCTGTTGAGACCTTCTGTATTTTAAGGCGAGTGCCTGCAACGAGTCATCTGTAATTATCTGTGGGCAAAAGGAGCTTTTCATGAGCTTCTCAGCTCAACTGCTGCTGAAACGGCCTCTGTTCTACAGTTGAAACAATTCTCGCTTTTCAAAATCACGAACAAGTGGCCCAAGAGGAATTATTATATTCAACCTCTAATGCATTCATAGCAGCTATATAATGAGGTACACAGACTCTTCTGTTGGTTGATTTTAAATATATTAGAGCTTGCAAAACAATGTGTGTTTTGCCAGAAATTTGTTTTGGATAATTTGGTCACCTTTTGCTGTCGTAGTGCAGTATTTTTCAAGTTTCCCTGAAGCATGAGAGATAACTGGTCTTATTATTTGCCAAAGAGGGCACATTAGTACACAACTGTGGCTATTTCTCAATAAAATGTTGCTCAGTCCCTTGAAGAAGACGATAATAGTCGACAAATGCCTCGTTGCCACGCAGAGGAGAAGGAAGATACCCAGAGAACACAGTGGATTACAGACAATAGCTTCCGCATGCAAGGTCTTTCTACTGTCACCATCTGTCCCATATTTAACAATTTCAGATTAAATCAATATTAAGCCTCTGCTGACCAAAAGGGACTTCACTCCCATTCAAATAAACCAATCCAATTAGATAAGGAGCCAGACTATTTGGATAAGTGTGGTGAGGAAATCAGCATGAGATACTCTCTTGGAGATAGTCTATTTTCTCCTCATCCTTGATTGCTTTAAGGACTTAGTGCACCAGAAAGTAAGTTTAGTGGAGTTTGATTGCTTCTCAGGACAAGTCGCTTGAGAAAGGCTAGCTGAATACTCAAATAACTCAAATATCAAAAGGCCGTGGGACCTGCGGAGCATATGGTAGAATCTCACCTCCCGATTCAAATAGTAGGAATCAGAAAAATGATGAGTGGCCTCCAGTAACGCCCTATATAAAACCAACTCAAGGGAACATTTTTCACTGTGTTGCTAAATGTATAGAAATCAATATTTAATCTGCACCAAATATTGGGCAATGCTCAAAAGAGCCCGAGATACTGTGTGCTGGACGGATACAGGGGTTTGCCAGCAATAGAATGACTAAGCTTTAAGAACAGATTAGAAAAGAACTTTGTGTCATCATCGCTGCATTAAGAGGATTTTAGAATACCACACCTTGTGTGCAGTAGCTACGGCTGCAAAGACCTCTGCAGGAGGCCGAGCAATGAGTTTACCCTTGACAGTCATTTGATTCTTTGCTGTCAATTGATGAATGAGGATTTACAGGGGATAAGAAACACATTCTGTGGCTGAAACTAAGCGTCGCTGCTGCAGAAAGCGTAAAGCTTCACAAAGACTTGGTGTCCTGTTGAAGGTGACCTCAGTGTTAGACAGAACACTTCGATGTGTGTGTTACGCAGTCACAATATGGGGAGGGACATGTCATCCTTATGGGGACAGAGACCAAGTCCTCAAAAGATAAATACATTTTAAAGGTGAAGTTGTTTAAAAGGAGTAAGATTAACTTTAGGTTAAGGTTAGGTTAAAGTGATGGTAGGGTCAAGTTTAGATTAAGGATAGAGCAAGGTTAAATAAAGTTTTGGTTCTGGTTTGGTGAAGGTTAAAGGCAGACAATCAATAGTTATGTATAGGGTTTTAAACCTCCAGGAAATGAATGCAAGTCTATGTAATGTCCTCTGAAGTTATGGAGACACAACCATGTGTTTTTGTGTATGCGCTTGCATGTTTGTGTGTGGCTGTGTGTGTGTGACAGCGTGTGTCTAAGAGAGAGAGAAAGTTGTTGCAGGTCACAGTCTAAGGGATATGTCTAATGCTTGTTCTAACAGGATTTGCTCCAGTGAGTGCAGAGCTTACAGGTGTACTACCTTCTATTCACACACACACACACACACACACACACAAACACACACATTCACACACATACACACACACACACACACACACACACACACACACACACACACAGAGTCACATTAGATTTCAGGAGTCATCTCACCTCTCTCTTTTGCATGCCAGTTTGTCCCTGCCTCTCCAGAGAAGCTGTTTTCACATAACTAATCAGGATATGGAGTATTGTGAAAACATATGCGGTATCGTTTGCAATTTCAATGCAGTGATTTCATTGGTCATATTTCAAAATTGATAGAATTGCCGATTTGAGAGTAAAATGCGATAAAAGCAAAAGTGAAAACAAACATTGTATTGAGGTGGTGGAAACAGAAATACATAGCATTTGGCCCTTTCAGATCTCAGGAGACATTATTCAAGCAGTAGTCTCATGAAAATACTGTATTTTGCATCTCAGCCTGAGCACATGAAAGCCTGGGCACGGATTGGGACACCTGGCTATCCACCTGCCACAAATGTGGCAAACATTTCTTGGACTTGGTAACAGGATGGACATGATCCCAAAGCACCAATATGAAAAAGGTCCCGCAGGGGCGTCCATCTTTGAAAACATGTGCATCTGTTCCATACAGAACAAGCAGAAACACATTCAGCCCCATAAACTAGGTGAAGGTACCCACAGGGACCAGCGCCAGCACACACAACATCATGTTTCTACCTATAATCTATACAATTGTTCTGATGATCAAACAATTTGACGACAGAGATGCTATCATACGCTCAATGACTGTATGGTAAATTATTTCCAGATATGAATGAATGGACAACAGAATGTGCTTGCAAACATTTCTAGGCCTTTCATTGAAAGAAAAGGGCTGAGTGAGAGACGGACAGCCGGCCTCACAGTTGGTCACCGCCTCATATTGCCAAGGTAAGGAAAGGTCAAAGTCACCACATGCTTGCTAACCAGAGCCATATCACTGTTGTTCAGCCCAAAAATGAAGCATCATCCCTCGGCCCAGGATTCTAGCAACAATAATGGAAATGTGAAATTTTAATGTGAAGTTCATTTGTCATAAATCATCAGTACAAAGATTTCTGCCCAAAGACACAGACGACTTTTGAAGGGAGCTCAGTATTGTGACAAATTCCCAGCGTTAAGACTTGAAACAGTCTGCAGCGGGCTGTCTCCAAGCACAGCTCGGTCATAATGAACACTTAAGCCCCCGACCGACTCAGTGTGTCCCTTGTAGTTCAGAGATTAATATTTCATGCACATTAGGGCCAGAGTTTGTATTTGATTGGTTCACAACAGTCCCAATAACACACCCTAGATCAAAGTCAGTGTATGGTTCCTGCCTCTGTGCGAAAAATATCAGAACATTTTAGTTTTGCATTCTATTTGAATAATGGTGAGGCAGTTGTTCATCCACTAGTTTATTATATCCCTAAAATGCTGAGTACAGAGTGGTATAAGAAGTATTTGCAGTAACTCCACTGTTGTAAATCATCAACACTTAAAGCATTGAATCAACAAACTGGGTTTTAAATTCCCTTTTTCTGCCACCATCAATTCTCCACCATATTGTTTATGTTAGTTTATTGGTTGGTTTCTTAAGAGGATGGTAAATGAGTCAACATAGAGACCACTTTATTTTGGTGCCAATCCGAACAAAGGGGCAGATCTAGAATTTTTTTCACTTTCTTCAACGTTTTAAGAAGTGGCTTCACTTATTTGTATTTATTCATTTATTTGTTTACATGTTCACTGATTGGCCAGCAGTGTTGTGCATGACAAACGCAAAAGAACGCGTTCATTGAACACGTTCACTTTTATGAGAATGATGAACTGAACGCACCTCAATTACAAATAATGAATTTGAACGGTGAACACGTTCATATTTCAGCGTCCTCGCTTATATACGACAGGAAACTTCTCTCTTTATGTGTAACTTTATTAAAGTCCAGCGAACACGACACACTTCTTGTTGTAACTCCGACACTCCTATCATCCATCACTGTGTTCTTCACTCCCCTTCTTCATTCACCCTTGACATGCCAACTCATCAACCAATGAGAGCGTGTCATGCCAGGTAACTCTCCAGCCATTGGTCTAGAACTGTTACTTACCCCACCCCGATTGGTTCACTGACCCTCTGGAAATCCCAATACTTATTGACATGGTGTAGTTAGCTGAACATAAGTCATAACAGTCGAACAGAACATAAACCTAACTACCAGTCTGTTACAATATTATCTGAGGTCTGGCTAAAACGTTACGGAATGTTTTCCTTCTCCTCAGGAGAGACGCTGTCTAAATCGAATGCTTGCACCATGTCGTTGGTCAGTGCCCGTGAAATGTCCGCGATGTAGCCTAACCTGAACCAAGTAACTCGACTTCGCACTACATTACCCATGATTCATCGCACACACACATGCACATGCACACCAAACGAGCAACGTATTCCAAGTGTTTTCTTCTCTGGCCAGTGTCTCGGCTCCGAGCCGTAGTCTAACCAGCCGTCCGGACCGCTCCGTGAATAAGGAGGAGGAGATGTTTCTTTACTTGGAATGCGGCCACTTCATTTCTCGGATATACAGCAGGAGAAACACTCGCATCACCTCTGGGTGGTCCGTCACTTCTCTTTATAAACACACTTTTAACGTCTCTTCCCACATTACCCAGGTGCACTACGTCACACACTACAAACTTTCCTTAAAAGGGCAGGCCATACCTGCAACACAACAGCTCTGGCCTCTTACAAAAATGGCTCACTTTCCACCTTAAACTATGAAATGACCTGAACTATGAACTAGTTCAGAATTTAAATGGTGAACTATGAACGTGAACTATTCATATTTACTTGTGTGAACTGAACTTTGAACTAGTTCATGAGAGGTGTGAACTTGCACAACACTGTTGGCCAGGGAGTCATTAAAGGATCTTGATGAAAAAAAATCTGGCTTGTTCAGGGACTGATGTCTATGAGTCTGTGCACTTTGGTGCAGATGCAAATGAAGATCTGGATCTAGTTGATTTAAGTGGTTTCATAAGAGGACTTTTGGACCTTGGAGGAGGCATGTGCTCTACTTAGTGCCATTAGAGTTGCTTTCACTATCTCATTTGTTTGGCAATGTTTTATTTATTTATTTTCTCATTTTCTTTTCCCTTTTACAAATATTTATTGAGTCAGTCATGTAGACAGAGTCACATCTCCGCTCTCTTCTAATGAAAAGGCTGCATGATGTCTGTCTCCCCCCCCCTCCCCAAAGTCTCCGAGCTAATACACCATATCCTGGAAGCAAAGAGAGAGGACAGGGACGTAACTAGGGTGTGTGATTCACTGGAGTGGACAGCCAAACTGCGAGCATGCAAACACGGGTCAGCACATAGAGCCCACTCAAGAGAAGAGCCCCCCGCAGGCTACAACATACAGCTAAAGGTGGAGCGCTCATTGAGGAGCATTATAATGATGTTTGTCACTGCTGATGATTCTGCTCGAGTAGAGAACAAGAGGGGCGCGAGTGGCTTTGGACTCATTGGAGCAGAAGAATGGAGCTAAGAGAGATGGCGGTGGCGGTGAAGGGCTGAGGTGAGGGGGTGAGAAAGGCAGGAGTCGATTACATAGGGTTCGTGTGCTGAGGAGTCGATGTGTGGTTGGGGAAAAAGGTGTGTTTCGGAGGGGTGACATCCCGGCCGGTGACCTCATCATATGAGCATCAGCTAATGATTTAATGGCATGAAATGAACCAGTGCTTTCCCAGAGCGTCATAGATAAAACTGTGGTGATCTTGTGGCATACTGCCAGTCGTGTTCTCCCTGTCTAGCCATGTTAAAAGCATCCGTACATTTTTCCTGCCCAGTAGAAGCACAAAGTAGCCACATAGGCTCAGCTACCACACAAACAAAAGACCGTGGATTTCACTTTGATACTTTTTTTTATCCCAGTAACCTCAATATTTGACCCCATTCAGTCCTGTCAACTGGGAGCAAACCCTTACTTGCAGATAGACAGCCCCAAGGCACTGTTGTGGAATCAGAGGATTGAACTTAGAGGACAAAG
This sequence comes from Platichthys flesus, assembly GCF_949316205.1. Lineage (NCBI taxonomy): Eukaryota > Metazoa > Chordata > Actinopteri > Pleuronectiformes > Pleuronectidae > Platichthys > Platichthys flesus. The sequence goes on from NC_084951.1 coordinate 13,102,685, forward strand.
CTTTTTCTAAACAACCACCATTCTTTGACAAAACAACACAAGTGAGCACAAGTATTATTAATGTGTCATCACCTTTTGGATTTAAATGAGGACATTTACAAGACATTTTATGTTTTGTAAGGTCACAGTGATCTTGACCTTTGACCACCATATTGTTTTTCGGTTAATCCAGGCGTCTATGTGAAAATCTTTACTCAATTTAAAAACAATCCCTAAAAGCATAACAGGGATTTTGTGGACACAATTCAAAAGTGAGTTTTGACCAACAAAATCGTACGTATTTATTCGTCCAACTGAACATTCGTAATAAATTTTAAAATATTGTGATGGGCAGACAACCAGAACATAATGCCTCCTGTGCGGAGCCATGAAAATAAATAAGAATTAGTTTGAACAAAGATTTTAAAGAAGAAAAAAATAGGCTGGCTGATTTGATGTTTTCAGTCCCGGCGTTTGAAAAAAGCAGAATCATTTGTTGCCTATGATTGTCGTGTTGGCGGGAACACAGTGAGTGGATGAGGGCTATTGTGTTAGGTGCTCTGAAGAGGCTACACCTGGCCACTTGAGGTGGTCGGGCTCCAGGGTGGAAACACAGGGAAGGAAAAAGCAGTAAAGTCAAACAGTGAATGATGAAACGCATCAGAGAGAGCTGTGGAGGGGCTCCCTTGAGAGGTAGAGCGGGCTGCATGTATGTGTGTAAGCATCTGTGAAAGTGTCTATTAGTCTATTTGCACTTGTATGCCTGTCGTGTGATTCCTGTTTTATGTAACCGGCGGTGCAGAAGTTAATCATCACCACAACCCGCCAGCTGTTCTGCTGTCATTTAGGCTTTACTTGTTTCAAACATCTCGACTCAGCAGCTCCATTAGTTTCCGAACAGAACGTTGTTGGACACATGTTGTTTTGCTGTTCTGCAGAGATTCACCAGCATTGCTCTGGAAAATGCCTTTAAAGCAGAGGCGCATTTCAATGCAGCCGCCAGTTTCCGTCAGTTCCTGTGAGTAGTTAAAACCAGTGGAGCGGGGCTAATCCAGAATTTGATTGTTATTTACATTTGTTCTACTGCCAGCACTAATTGTGGATGTTAACATTGACAAAAAGAGGTGGAGCTCACTAGATGAGGTGTGATGAGTTCTTTCAGGGCGTTTCCTCTCTGTCTCAACGCTCGGCTTCGACAACAAAATAGTTTTTGCAAGAATAACCCTCCTCGTGGATCCGATGGTTCACTGCATCCATTTTCACTGAGTTCAATTGCAGATATAGGAAATTGCTTCTGTTCCACAGCAGAATGGGACCATGCGGTTTCCAAAGGACATTTATTTGACTCATCTTGACCAGACTGCTCCTCTTGTAGTCCTCATAAATGTATTGGACGTTAACGTGTGTGTTTTTGAGAAATTCATCACATTGATTTGTCCAATATGAACAAATATTAAATCCATTTTATCAATGTATTTATTATTGACCGAGGGAATCAAATATGATCATCAAAAGCGCCAGGTCATAGTTAGTCTCTTCTGTAAATATCAAATCCCAGTCAAAACACCTGAAAATAGCCCCTTTCTGTAAAGGAGAAACTACATAATTGGACAGTCTGGTGCTGGCTAACAAGGATTCAGCAATTATTTAAATTTCACCACAAACTCTCAGTCTCTCCGTCGAAGATAATATTAATTCTCAACAAAGTATGACAGTTGTTTGACAGCACCAGTCACAACCCTTCAACTCTGTGGCCAGTAACAGGACAGAAAATAGATCCTGGCTTATTTGAAGTAAAATTTCTCGCCCTGTGGGAGTAACAAGCCTTGCATTAAGGAACATTTTGTCACCCTCAACCATGTCTAGATCAGCATCCATGAAAGTAGCGAAGATGCAAAACTTTTGCCGAAGAGAAAAGAATTTGCTTAAGCCTCACATCCCACAAATAATGTTTGTATAATAGCATAATTAACCTGCAAAGTACATTTCATGGAAAACAACTCGTCTGCTTTGTTGCTAGATATTAAAAAGAATGCTTATGACTGCAAATACGTCAATACCAAACGCTTTATATTTTAATGCAGCATAGATAATGTTTGGCAATTGAAAATAAATTATTTGTGTTAGGCAGAGATGTGCTCCATGTAATCAAATTATAATCTCTGACTGCGTTTATGATGTTAGACAAAACAATTGCCCTGTCAGTGTTGAAGGTAAAAGCTTGTCGGCCTATTCTACCACCATGACCTTCACAGCCTTACTTTTATTGCACTATAAACACCACAACACTTTGTGCTATGACTTTGACCGTTGCCACTGAATGTAAATGACTGATGCAGAATGAATGCACACTTGAAGAGTATAGTGTGCCGTTCATACTGTACATGTTGTTCGCTACTTTACTTTTAGTGATCTTTGAGGGGAAATAAAGTGAGTAGACAATAAAAGTACCTAAGTAAAGAGATCAGTTTAAAAGGAGAGGAGGATTTTGCCTGAAAGTGGGGGACGAGCATATGAAAATATCTCCAGATGTATCTAAAAATAAGCTGCAGTTGAATTTGCATCCTAGAAAGATGGCTAGTCAGATCTGAAGTGGAAAACTCCAGATTTCAGGACACAAAAAGGGAAGTCAACAGTATAACAGAGACTCACCTACTAAATTTTCACAAAGTGGGGATTCCACTTTTCCACAAGTTCCAAAATTCATCTCTTCATGTCAGAGGGAACTTTCAACGTTGTCAAATGAGTGCTGCTAATTTAGCAGCGTTGTCAACCAATATGCTGACACCATTGCAAATGAGTTTCCAGAACAAATACATTATTATCCAAATATCAGTACTCTATATTCATTTCTGTGGTGATATCTTGAAGGTAGGTATTAATGATACTGCGCCCCAGAAGAATTCTGGGCTTATTTCCATCCCCACTTATTTCTTTTTACTCATAATGAAGCCATCTGATTCCACCCTTCTTAGAAGCCATTTTTCTACATGATCAAAACAAAGATGGGTTTTATCAAGAAATGTACTTCTCACATAAGAACAAGAGAACATAACAAGCCCATCAACAACTTTGACTTCTAAATGCCATGAGCTGTCAATCACACGTTTCCCTTGCCCCTACTGCGCATCTATGTGACTTAAATGGGACTTTAATTTGATAAATGGCTAATCAACTGTTTTGAAGAAAACTTGAAACTAGCGATTGAGACCATTAATGTTAAGAAAAGGGGAAATGTTTACTGACTTTATCAATCAAATGAGGAGCAGGGTCATTTTCTCATAGACACAGAAACAGACTTAATTTTGCGAAGTGGAGTTTTTTAGCCTTCCCACAATGTTGTGTTCTAATATTAAATGCACTTTAGCTTCTGGCTTGTAAGGCAGACAGGTTGTGGGAGTATGAAAAATACACTGCAATCAGTTATATCAGATTTTGAGTAGCAGTAGTTTGGATCAATAAAGGTTAAACTGTTTAAGTGTGTGTTTATAAAAGATGTTCCAGCCCCAGTAAGCCTATATTAGGATTTCTCAGGAATATCTGGGTTTTTAACTGAAAATAACGTCAAAAGTCACTTATAGTTTTTGGGATCCTAACATGCACATACTCACATATGTTACAAAGGCTTGTGTCCCTCAGATGACTCCCCAGAGCCTGTTACTCCCATTGCAGCCTTTCTAATGTTGCAGTAAGGCTTGTGATGTGTTTCAGGTTTCTGACATGTTACTTTAAAGCTCACAGACCCTCATGGGTGGCACCAAAAGGAGTGCTCCTACAAACCAGAACACACAAACCGGCAAAAGCATTGCACATGTCAGAAGTGACACAATGAGAGCAATGTGAAAGAACCTTTCTTACAGATGAAGATCTGAACGCTATCTGCGGCCATCAGTGTTGGTCAAACCAAATTGTCCCTAGTCCTTTGAACCTGCCTCCCTTAAAGTAAAAAATATAAAAAGCTAAAAACACTATAATGAGTTACAGAAAGACTTTTCCTAATCCTGTACCAACCTCTATCAAAGGAGTTAGTGTTGAGTTGTTGGATGGTTATAAATATTTGGGCATCGTTCTTGACAACAAAATTTGTTTTGAATCTCATGTTGCCTCAACAGGGAAAAAGATCCAGCAACGTTTCTTTCTCGAGAAAATTGCGTTCTTTTAATGTCTCCTCTGAGATGATGGCTCTCTTTTATAAAAGATTCTTATATATTGAATCAATAACTTATTGAATCAATAAGGATGTTCTGTAATGCTGCTTGGAACGGAAAGGTGACTTTGGCAGTGAGAACAGGCTCACCTGCATCATTAAAGTAGCAAGTAAGATCTCAGGGAGGAGTCAGGCCCAGCCTACAGAGCTACAACAAACAGGTGCTTAGGAAGGCTACTTCCGTCATGGAGAGCCTCACACCCCCCTTTGAACTTGATCTTTGCCATTTTGTGGGAATGTAAATAAAAGAAGATGTTATAAAATCGTAAAATTGATAAAATCCTACCTCAGCTCAGTCTATAATATCAGATTAGTTCAAGTACTTGAGCTTGTACTTGTCCTGTTTCATTTGAGCATCTGAGAAACATATATTTTAATAAATTGATAATTACAAATTAATTTTTCATGTCATAACAGACGCAATTGTTAAGTTGAAAGAGAAATTTCTCCCGAGTATCATCAGAGATGCACTCACCAACTCACATCCGTTTATTTGAGCCTGACGGCCTTAATCATATTATACGGTGCCAGGAAGCAAGTTTAATTTTATTTTTAAAGGCTAACCCATCATTTCAGCCAATCATGATACCATTGTGTTCACCAAAGAAGCAATCAACTAAATCCCACCAAGGTCGTATCACTAAATGTTATTCCGATGACGCTAAAATAAACCACTAGTCTAGCCAGATTTTAAAAAACAAATTATTTGGAGGTAATAAGAGTACAATCGAAGTTGAAGTACAAATGTGTTCTATAAACTGGGATTAAGTGTGTTTAATACATAGTACAAGCTTAATTAAGATTGCCTTCATTTGTCATGCCAAAAACTTTGGTTGAACTGGAGTTTATGTAGAAAAAAATAAATAAATTGTTGCCACATTTAGAATTGTTTATTGTTTTGCCAGTGACTGTGGTGACATTACTGTTAGAAACAATTCAAAGCTATGAATCGAGAATACCTTCTAATTAACGATGTAACATTAACACAAGCCTAAAAATCGTAAAAACTGCAGTGGTTCAACTTCTCATCTTGCTGCTGTTGACAGACGCATCTGTGTGTATCATTGTTGGTTCCTGAGAAACAAAGCACAAATCTTTGTACACATTTAAAGGTCAGCTTGGATTTAGAAGCAGAATAAATAAACCCACCAGCACCAAGGAAGTGGAGTGCACATTGCAGGTCATATTTTTTTTATCTTGCTAGTTAAGTTTATTGAAATTATCCAAGATAATACATTTCTAAAACTCAATTCATTACACTATACCTATAATGTATATTTCATCACAGTGAATGAGAAGAACTTTTTTAACTTAACTTATTTTTATCAGAAAAGCTGATGAGAAAATCTTGACCGAATTCCATGCTGTAATAAAAACCTAATGTGATAATCCATCTTTGAGGTTGAATAGAATTGTATACATCCAATCTATTTGAGCTTCCTCACATCAAGAAGGAGCATTGAAATGATTTCTTCAATGGCTCCGGGGAGCTGAGAAATGCCAGTAATGTCCTGAAATAAGTTGCCGCAACTGCAAAAAAAAAAAATGGGGGCGACTGGATCTTCGAGTGGTTTGCATAAATAGAAAAATAAAACACTCATCCAGGCGTAACTAGTTCATTCCAAACTCCCTGCCTTGCTCTCAGAAATGAATGTTCCCTGACTTTTTTGGAATTGAGTGGATTCAACAAGGCAGAGTGGCAGATGAAACCGCTCCGTGCTTTTGGTGTGCGAGCTCGATAAGGCAGCATTTAATGTGGGGAAACAGGAGGGAGGCGGGGGAGCGGGAGAGCGAAAGTTATGTTGTCAGGGAGGAGAACAATTGGGGAGGACAAGGGAGGCGCAGAAGATAAGAAGCACAACGAAAAAGCATCATCTGTCGCCGGGATGCTTTGCCGCAACGCTCCGCTAAAATGTATTGGTTTTTCTCATGTTTCATTTCCTGTGAAGCCGAATCCGGGCGGAGGAGAGTGAGGAGGGAAAATAGAGCAAGTGAACATTCAACATCACCTTTTGTTGCGTTCACATCCAAGGGGAAGTTTTAGTTATTTTCGCTTTCTGCCTCAACATCTGTGTCGTTTTTATCATCCAGCTCTCCGAGGAGTGCAAAGAAAATTAAATAAGCAACATGAAATAATAACTGACTTGAATTAGATGTCAGTACTAATTGTTACATTCGCACTGTAATGAAAATGTGTTGTATATTTGATTCAGTAGCCAACTCCTAACATTTATCTGCAACCGCCGTCATTAAAGCCTCCAACCACGGCCACATGAGACCACTTGGCTGGATTGAAGTGGTGATGTCAGTTTTGGTTTCACGGGGGGATGTCTTGACTTCGCGTCGGGCAAATTGATGTCAGGAATGGAGGAAGCAGAGGGGGTGGTGGTGGTGGTGAGGGTCTGGTGGTGCATGCTAAAGTGCCATTGAGTGGACGGGCATCTATTATTTATCTCCCCTACCCACCATTAAGCCTGTAATGAGCTGGTTTAATTCACTGGGCAAACAGGCTTACAGCAGTCATGTATCAATAAATGTTAATTATCCTGGCTCCTGGTCGCGTCTCAGAGTGCCCCTGTGCTGAAGTCCGGGCCTGTTTGCTCCAGCATGGAATCCAATATGTTGGATGTCAGTGCCGCATCAAATGAGGAATGCGGTGGGTGTTGTTTCTACAATTAGGGATTCCTTTCTTTCAGCATATTGGGGCAAACGGCTCCTGCTGGAGCAACTGGCTTATCTGATGCTCTGGCAATGAGGCTATTGATCCGCCAATGGATCAGGTATTTTACATCCATGCAGTTTATCCAGGTAGAATAACTGGTAGTAAATAGGAGAGGAATCTGAGCTTTGAAGATCAGCAAATCATTTATTGGCATTGAAACTTAAGCTGCTGAAAGACATGCCAAGATATCCTTTATTTCTACAGTATAATGATTACCTTCATTATACAATAAATAAAGAATTAATATCAATGCTTGACAAAATACTTCACAGTCTTGAGTTTTTCATTTCGAGGAACACTTTTTTGAATAAATAATGATCACTGACCAGATCATTGGATTTTGCAGTGGAGTCAGTGACCACCAATGTCAGTAGAGACCCTATTACTTCCTCTTTCTAAAAGACTGCAGAAATCTTCAAAGGAACGATGAGGTGAGAACTCTGACACAAGCAGGGGGGAAGGCATTGATGTTATAAATATGTCCTTAAATAGGGCTTATTTTGTCCTTAAACTGACCATAGCAACTTTAAAGAATATACCCAACATTGTACTGCACTATTACAAAATATACCCCGAGCCAAACACCACAGTGTAACATTGTGATGTGATGACTTACTTCCGAAAAAAGAGAACAAACTGTGATGTCAGTGACTACAAATCTTTTTGGTCCAAAATGTCCACACCCTGAATTCCTTAATCTTCACTTAAAGAAGAAATGGACGGAGTCACTGTTTCTTGGTAGGATGGGGATAAGAAGATACATTTTCCATGCCTGCACTATAATCATAAGCAGTTAGCATAGCCTAGCGCAAAATGGGAAACTGTAAGGGAGGCTCTTAGCTCTTAGAAACCACACACATGACTGCTCCAAATCATCTTTGTTAGAGAACACTCTTCTCATTGTTTTGCCCTTTTATTAGAGGTGTTACGGTATCTGTTTGTATCACGTGTGTTGTCAGTTGGTTCCCCGTTACCTGTTCACTTAACGGATTAACAGAGCCGGAGTACAGAGGATAAAGTACTTTTAAAAGAGACGCTTTGCTCATACTTTTTACGCCAAGTGAGTAAGGATAACTTAACAATCTTTATCAACCCTGGCTAAAATATAGGTAATGAACCTTGTCTCCTCCGTGTCTGCAAATGAGACTTGGACCACAATAAAAAGTCAAAGTACACATCACATACCTTTTGTCAAAGACGCTTCCTGTCATTTTAGCTGGTTCTTATCACACTGATGTATATTTAAATGTCAATTTGTGTAGTAAGTCTCAAAGTGACTAAAGTTTGATCAAGAATGTGTATTAGGATCTCGATAGCATGGTTCACTGGCACAATACTGTATAGAATCTGGCTCCAAATTATGTCGAAGACTCATGGTCACCTGTATCCAGAATATATTTGGCATATGGGGAAGGAGGAAGAACTGTGGACACGTTGTTCATCTTTATAAACAGTCAAAAGGGGAAAAAAAGAGAGGACATATTCATACCTGTGTTTTTAAGCAGGCCTCATACTGGCACCTGTGTTTTCAACCGATCCTGTAGCCATGATAAGAGTTCCTCATTTGCTTTTAAAAACAAAAGCATAAGAGTGACAAAACATTTAACCTGACTTGTGGACACCCCTCGGCTGTCCAGAGAGAGGACTCTGCTCTAGATTCACAGCTTAGACACCCACAGATCACACGCCTCCAATTCATTCATCCACATGTAAATCAGTTTGAAAAAGAACAATGTCGTCTGCTTTTCTTCTCACTGTTTGGGAGACTAGCAAACCGTCACTGAGACAGAACGTTATATATCTGCGCCCACCTTGCTTCTATCAAGTTGAATCAGTGAGGGTGGCTGTGAAGTGGAAAACAAGACCATGCTTGGGATAAACATTACAGTTCAGAAGGAACGAAGCATCTCGAAGACGAGCATCCTTTTGGACAGTGTCGCTCGTTAAGCCAGCAAAACAGCACAGAGCAGCACTTAGCTTTAATCACTCTCTCTCTCTCTCTCTCTCTCTCTCTCTCTCTCTCTCTCTCTCTCTCTCTCTCTCTCTCTCTCTCAAACATGCACACAAACACACACACACTCTAACACACACAGATGGTTTTCCTAAGACATGACTGGGTTCAGCATCTGCAGCTGCTGTGCTGCATTTTTTTCCAGTTCAAGTGCAGTTCAGTTCAGTTCAACTCATCCCCTCAGCACTCCCTGGGGTTCATCCAGAGAGAGACACATGACATGATTAATGAGCAACAGAGGTGGCTGATGGGAGAAAAGGAAGAAGGGGAAGCCACAAAACACTACGTCGGGAAAAATGATAAATAAGGGTATGAGGGTGTGCAGGAGAATAAAGAGGGAGAAGGTCAGGACAGTTGAAATAACATCCTTCAGTATAATTAACTGGATGGAACCTTCAAATGCAGCTTCATTCACTCAAAGATGTATCCTAGGTTTTCTGAAGGGTACATGGTACAAAGAAAATCTGAAAAAACACTGATGTTTGCAGTGCTAAAGGTTTTAATTGATTTTGCCAGTTTTTTCTTTAATTTGAACTTCCTGTAAACTCTGCACATGGTTACTATGGTACTATGGTTGCTGCAAATTAAATAAGGATAATTATTTTTCACATCAAAGTTAGGTCATTTGTGCTCTTGCATATGTGTTATGAGTTGTTCTAGACAAGAAAAGAAACGTGGGGGTTGGCCTACAAAAGGGAAAAAGGAAAAGAAAAGCAGTTGTAAAAAGTGTTCACTGTTAAGATGTGTTGAAATTGGTTAGGACTGTTTTGGAATAGAAAATGCAAATAATAGAGTTCAATAAAAGTTGAGATAAATATAGATGTAGTATAGATAAGTGAAAGCAGTTAATGATGATAAATGAACTAAAAGACCTGAATGTTGGAGTTGGATGTAAATGTACGGAAATGTGAACGTAATTCTGATGTTTTCTGAAGTTGAGAAAAGTTGAGACCTCAGTGCTGTGGATTATTTGACAGCGTCACTGCCGTCTTCCTCCATTACTTCAGGAACAACAAATATGATGTTACATGATGTTAGCGGATCAGTAGGTGACTTTCAAAACGTAAATAAGGTGATGCACCTTCACAAAAAAAAAAAAATTAAATGCTGCATTGTACTTGGTGCAGCGTCATCCAGTAACTATATTGAGAGGTCAAATTTATCATCATATATTAATTTTGAATAGAGGATATTTCCTCTGAAAGAAAACAAAATGAAACCAAATATAAACGATTATAGAACAAAAAACAGCTGAAGCACATCAACAAGCACGTTTAATTGTGGAACAGAAGTTGTTGGTAATTTTGATGTGTTTGCTACACACTGTTTATACAGATGTGTTGCCGGTGTGTGTGGTGTGTGTGTTTTACGATGTAGAGGAAGAGACAGTGGGAGACAAAATGTGCCCCTCTAGCCTTTGTAATTATCTGCCAATTTTCTCTCCGTCAGTTGCCTTTATCATCCCTTTTCCATCTCACCTAGAGGTCGGAGACTGTCACTCGGTGGCACCCTCCATCTCTCAGTGTACACTGCATGAAATGTAGAAGTCCTCACACTGACCTCTGCCTGCCAGCTCCTGCTTTCCTCTGCCCTTATTTGTTTCCTCGTAACAGGAGACATTCGGAGATAAGGATAATTATCAATCAGCGATCTCAGCGGCTATTTATGCAGCAACTGAACAGGAGACGGAGGATGGGTGTTACTTTCTGACAACGACCCTAGGTGGCATGATAGATGGTGTCTTTTTTTGTCCACCACACAGAAAATGCTCTAGTGGGAGATTTGCAATAAGGGATTGTCAAGTTCTGCTCTTTCTCACTGGTCATGATATAATTTATTTACATGTTTGGGAGTACTTCGTGTTTTACATTACTTATGTGTGACTAACTTTCCCCATCTTAGATCCCACTTCATTCCCTCTATGTGTTTTCCATATCTGTCAAATTTTTCTCCCCTCTCCAGGTACATACAGTCTCTGTGCTTCCTATCTTCTGGGCCATTTAGGCTTTTCTTATAAGCAACCCAGCAATTATCCCCCAGTCTCCTTGTGTTATTATTTAGACAGCTTCTCTCCTATCAACCTTGATCCTTCGGGCCTCAATTATCTCATTGTCTAAAACCACAACGTATATCTTAGACCCCATTCCAACAAAGTTACTCAAAGAAATTCTGCCCTCAATAAATAGTTTTTCACTGAATACAATAAATCTATCGTTATCATCAGGATCTGTCCCGGAGTCCTTTAACTTAGCCGTAATTAAACCCGCTCTCTAAAAAAAAAACATTCTGGGCTCTGACAGTCCGATATCCAACCTCCCCTTACTGTCTAAAATCCTTGAGAAAAATACAGCACAGACACAGCCTTGACAAAAGTCACAAATGACCTTCTCATAGCTGCAGATCAAGGGTTTATCTCTGTCCCTGTCCTGTTTGATCTTAGTGCAGCATTCAACACTATTGATCATCACATCTTCCTACAGAGACTAGAAAAGTTAATTGGCATTAAAGGAACCGCCTTAAGCTGGTTCATCAGATCGATTCCAATTTGTGCAAATTAACGATGAGTCATCTGTGCACACCAAAGCTAATCAAGGGGTTCCTCAGGGTTCTGTGCTCGGCCCACCTTATATATGCTTCCACTAGGAAACATTATGAGGACACCATTGGTCAATTTTCACTGCTATGCGCATGACGCTTGTGAATAAAACCAGAACAATGTAATAAATTAACCAAACTTCAGGCATGTGTCAAGGACATAACCGTAAGGCCAGCAATTTTCTCCTATTAAACTCAGATAAAACAGAGGATGTAATGCTCGGCTCTTAACACCTCAGGGATACATTATCTAACTATCGATGGGATTGCCGTTGTTTCCAATGAAACCATTAGGAATCTGTGAGTTACCTTTCTTTCTTATCTGTCTGGGAGTATAGATCCCTACACTGGCTTCCTGTTGAATTTAGAGGAGCATTTAACATTCTCCTCCTCACCTACAAAGCCCTTAATAATATGGCACCATCATACCTTAAAGAGCTCAGAGAACCATATCATCCCACTAGAGCACGGCGCTCCCAGAATTCAGGCTTACCTGTCATCCCTAAAGTCTCTAAAAGTAGAGTAGGAGCCAGAGATTTCAGCTATGAAGCTCCTCTCCTGTGGATTTATCTCCCAGTTTCAGTTCAGGAGGCAGACTCCCTCTCTGAGTTTAAGAGTAGGCTTAAAACCTTTTTCTCAGAGCTGGTTCAGGTTTGATGCAGGTTTGTCGTGGACCTGCTCTTGGTTCGATTGTCGGGGGAAACATGAAGCTTGTTATTGTTATTGACTTGAATTTTTCCCAGGAGTCCTTGTGCTTTTGTTTGCAGATCCAGGATCAAGGCCTCAGTCTACAACGTGGATCAACAACCAACTATCACAGTGGGTTGTAGATCCTGATAGTGGACCATAGATCATGACAATGGATGGCGAATCAGACATCATGATAGTCCATCGTGGTGGAGGCTGATCGTGGACTATGAATACAACAAGACTGCTGGATATACAATCTGCCGGCATATTCTACCATAATTGGCAATAACCATTTCAATATTCATCTCTGCTCCTTTCATTTGTATCAGACATTTTCTCATGTATAAATACTCTAAACATTGACAGTTTTCTATCTTGATCACCACCTGGTGGCTGGCTACAGTATAGGTGATTAATACCGCCTCCTCCATGTTAATAGATGGTACATGGACCAAACTAAAAAGTCCAAGCCAAATCATATTTTGCTCAAACATGGTTTCTGGGATTTTTGATTCACACAGATGCATTTTGTGTTCATTGTTCAGATAAGCTTTGTTTTAACTAGCTTTTTGAAGCCATACCAGTTTCCTATACAAATTTTGAAACCTTGCTTTTGGGTCGTGAGACAGTGTTTAGTCCGCTGCCCTGAGGTTCACCAGTTTTTAAAGGACTTCCTGATAAAAGTAATCCCCCATCTGATGTGACATTTGGACAAGCTATGAAAAAGCACATGGAGCAAGATTTAAGAGCGTTAATACTGTGTTGAACGCAGCCCCCCATCCCATCATGCACATCAGTGTCATACCCGAGGAGGTAATCCCACGACAAGCCCTTAATTGTCTGGCAGTCCTCTTTTAGAAAATGTCACAACTTTATTTCTCACAAAACACTTCTCTCAGCCAAAGGGGACAGGCCATAATTAGAAAATATGTTCAAGCTCATGAAAACATGATTACACTAAGACGCCACTTGAATCTTTCAACAGCCTTTGTTTTCCAAGACAAATTCGGGAACAGTCAGTTTTAAACACCAGTTTACTTTTTTAGGTCATTCAGGTTTGTTTATCTGTTTTTAAATACATGCAAACACTTTATATTCTAGAGGGTTTGTTTTTTAACCCAAAGTGAGACAACAGGTGGTTTATTTGGTTACAGACATTGACATTAGCATTAGGTCAGAACTGCTGCATGGTCAATCGAATGGAATCTGACACCTCTTGTTAGTATGGATACCGTTTCCAGTCATAATTTGCATTTAACCAGTTAACCATATGTCAGACACAAACTCCCGAAAATTGGGTCTGGAGATTATTCATAGTTTACCTTTCATATATGCAGAACGCAGCACGGAAATGTTGCGAGTCTCAAAACTTGATATGACGTGTAAATTCTGCTGCAGAATTCACGTTTTCCTCTCCATCACACTGACAAATCGGCAAAAGCTTTCGAATTGCTGCATCTTTTATATGTATGGCACATATTTGTCCTGCTATTTGTATTTTTTTCTGGTTTTTTTTGGTTTTAATCAGTAGTGTGTTACAAACATGAAGGCACCCACTTTCTTGCTGAGACTTTTCCCACACAATTTCCAGCTCTACTCTCACATGGATTTGCTCTGATGGCTGGCAGAAAAAAAAAGGAAATCATTTGGAGCAATATACGCGTTTGCGATTTCACCGGAAAATTTCTGGAAAATGTCTGGAGTTCCATGCATGTCTAAAATCAAACCCGATGTTTTCATTGACATCACAAAGTCAGTAACGGGAAAACGTTGGTGCCTTAGTTACAACAACAATACATAATGATTTGTTTCAGTTGCTGTACAGAACCTCAAGGTTCCTCACTAATGAAGGCTTATATTTCCGAGCACACTAAACTAAATGTATTCCATATTTCCGGTTGCACCCACAAATCAAAACATGAGCTGCTGCTACTGTTACTAAAGCTGTTTTGAACCTGAAATCTGTTCGGTCTTTCTAACATGACCCTGGAACCTGTTGTGCAGCAGCAGCCGCCTGAAGATCTGCAGTTGTCTCCACACTGTGTCACCACCATCTGCTTTCACATCTGGAACTCACGTTCCCCATAGAAAAGCTCTTGAACATTCTCTCATCTATATTTAGCGGGTCTAATATCAACTGGTGTTGACATTCCCTTCTCTCATTACACCGTTATCACAACCTTGCAACCTTCGAATTAATTAGCTGCTGCAAGTCAATTAGCGTCCTCAACAAACACATCCTCCCTGTCACAACACACTTCAAACCTCCAAACTCCAATCACTTCCAAATAATTACTGGGTGTTGATCTTGAAATCTTAAATTTGTTTCGAATCACTGGTTTTGCTCGCCGTGTGCGGAGCTCCCGACATGAGGAGAAAAAGCATTAAGCCTTTTGAAAACATTGACACCAAATCAAACACTCTTTAATGACTTCAACAGAATCTTTAAAAAGAGGTTGGAAATATAATCTGAATCCTTCACTCTCTGCAGTATGACAACAGAGTGTGAGGACAATTGCTTTCTTACTCACAGCTATGGTGGTGGTCTGCATGCTGATGAATATTGGATATAGCCTCCTGGTTTGATATGCGTAGGTTGGTTTGAAGGAAGCTCCTGCTGAGAGGCGCATCTCATTGTGCAGCTTCTCCTGCGGTGAACTTTCAGGCATGGGACTCCGTCTCAGGTGTCCAGCTGTGTGCTGAGGCACTCATTTTGAAGAAGGTGCACAGCGATTGCCCAATTTCTCTGCTGCTAATAAAATATTTAAGTGAGTGTGTGTTCTTGTGAGACCATGTTTTATACAGCGTGCAGACAGCTACTTCAAAAACAGTCTTTGTCCAGGTTTCCTCTGAGAGATGGCATCATTTATAAAAATAACTATGTCAAGGACATTCTTTTGTGTTTTGTGGTTGACTCTTGTTTTCCCGCAGTTTTTCCTTCCATACGTGACTCTAATAACACGCTTTATCTAGGCCATTTATGAATGTCAGAGTCATTATGTGACTTCTGTACAGTGCCCGTGGACCCACTGTGTAATAAGTGATGGGTTATTATTAAATCTCTTTGTAGTTTAAATATACAAACAGCTGAGAAGTCTGTGTCTAAGGAAAGAAATGCAGTGGTAAAAAGTGTTAAAAATAATTCCACATAGAGAGATGAAGCTCAAATAATAAAGTCCAAACGCGAGTAAAAGTTCCTCCTAGATCTTTCGGAGGCGCAGAGTGGCTGCTTTGGGTTTCAGGTCGTGCTTGCAATGGATTTTTCTGGCTGTTATAGTTACTGAGAACATGCTTCAACTGCCAAGAGGTGGATGAGAAATGGAGCTGTTAGACCTACAACAGCATAAAACAACTATTTATATCAACAGTGCTTTCACCACTGGATTTATGATTCTTTTAACCTGTCTCTCCAAAAGGCTGCGCTGTCTGAGGCCCTGGCATCGTGAAAACACATTATGCTCCGTCGGATTGTCAGGGATGGACACAGATAAAGAGCGTATGTACTGGAGCTGTTTTTTATCAGTCTGCCGCTGGGCTGTGTATTGCTGAATAATATGTTGATAGTGGAACTTGAATGTGGTTGTTATCAGATTTATATCCATCGAAAATATGCTCACTCGTATATTTTAATGACAGTCATAATCCCTCATCTGTTAGGACACCAAGACTACAGGCTCTGACGATTTGTGGTGGAAGGAAGTCAGGTACGTGTACTCGGGTACAAACTTGAGGTAGTTGAGTACTTTTGATTCCTGCTGCTTTATACTTCGGCTTCAACAAGATTTTAATTCGTTTTTACCATCCTAGGTTTTGTCAATGATTATTAATTTTCCGATCTCCACCAACTACCACAGTCATATCTACAGCTTAATGAGGGAGCTATTGTTATGTTTGGTTTATATAATAATAATAATAATAATAATAATAATTACATTAAGTATTACTATTATTATAATTATTATTACTATCGAAAAAAAACACTATTATCTAACATTGACGATGCCATGTTTCAGCAGCTGCTTTTGATTATGAAGATGACAATGTCATTAACATGATATCAAATGTATATATTATATCCTTATTATTCTAAACCAGATTTTTCTGCATATACATACAAAAAATATTTCATTTTTGATAGCTGTGTTTATTTGATCAATTTATTTCTCTACTTAAATTTGTTTGCATTACTAAATGCAGGGCTTCACTGTAACTGCACTGTCACTGCATGTTTCCTCTATTATTTTGTGTCCAACTGAATTTTATTTTATCTTATTTCCCATTCTCATTGTAAGTTCCATCTCTTATTATCATAAATATTGTTCACACGCTTACCCCCCCTAATGTGAAGCACGTTGAGTTGCCTCTGTGTCTGAGAGATGCTAAAGAAATAAACTTGCAGTTGCCGCACAGAGTGAATAAAAAAAAAGAGTGGTAAACAGTGGTGGGAGTGAAGGACGGTTGGAGGTATTGGTTCACCTACCAGGGAAAGCTACAATAAATCTTGACCTGAGCTCTACCTGTCAAAACAGCACTGCTCTTCTTTCCCCTGACGTGGGCTTTTGTTGAGAAGCAGCGCTTTAAGGACGATGAATTTGCTTTAAACAAAACTGTCAGCTTTTTCTTTTGTTTGAGCAAATTCAATATGTGTGCGCTGGGCGTGCGGGCTGCCAGCAGTCAGCTACACAACAAGACTCTGGTGTGTGCATGTGTAAGTGCAGTGTGCAGCCATTTCTGGAGCTCACACCTCATGCTGCTTTTAATCGAATATATTGTCATTTGAGATTCATATCCATTTCCTCCACACTACTGGGTGGCATCTAAATGGCTCCTTTGTATAAACAGCAAATCTTTATTCTGAAATATAGATCAAAACAGCGAGAATGCTAAAATAGCACATTGATGAAAAAAATGGCAAGGGTAAAGAGATGGATTTCGTCGTGAATTTGAATAAGTGTGGAGGGAAATGGCACAGGTTAATAACAGGGATAAATCATGTCTTTCTCACAGCTTGAGGCTGCGGCTTGTCGATCCTTGTGTGTCGTTAGTCATCCACTCTCAAAGACCTGACAAAAATACAAACGCAGAACTAGAGGAAACAGAAATCTCCGTGGCAGTAGTTCTGACCTTGCCTCTCAGAGAAATCTAACAAACGCCTCAGATGCGAAAGCAGACAGAGTGAATGGCGTTTTGTTCATAT
Organism: Platichthys flesus; assembly: GCF_949316205.1. Lineage (NCBI taxonomy): Eukaryota > Metazoa > Chordata > Actinopteri > Pleuronectiformes > Pleuronectidae > Platichthys > Platichthys flesus. The sequence goes on from NC_084951.1 coordinate 13,120,086, forward strand.
CCTCATAACACTTTTGTCTCTTTGCACAACTCAGGAATTATTTTTGTATTATTGGAAAACTGGAGAGAAAATGAGGAGACTCCTAATGAATGCATTGCATTGTGTACTTCTAGAAGAAGAAAAAATACAATTTCATATTCATGAGCGAATGCTATTTTTGTGAGAGAGAAACAAACAAGTTCTTTTTTCCCCAACAAATTCAGAACCAAATTGAAAATGAGGCTGCGATTAACAGAGTGCACGGAAAACACTCAGAGGGCAACATGTAGCTGTTTAATTACACTAAATACATCTTTCAGTGCTGTATGATTCCTTAATGTCCCGAAGTCAGATGGTACCTGGGTCAATACTCGACTCCCTTATTAATTTTTCATGGCCGAGGATTCACGGGTTGCAAATTTCACAGCTCATCGTCGCAAATATTGTGTTTCAGGCAGGAGTTCGCTGGAAACCCAATAGCTCGGAGGAGATGCGATCTCCTCTGGGGGTAAACCGAGGTTAATGATGATAACATGCAGTGGCTTTCTTGGGTCTTGGGGTCAGACATTGTGTTCCCACATCAGTTTAGGAGCAGCTAAACAGATTCATGTGTCGGATGAAAATTCAATGATTATTCCGGGCACATAGCCCAGGATCCTGTTGTGACTGTGCCGATTCCGAAAAAGCTTGGTAGAACATCCTGGGAGCACACAGGCAATATGTAAGACCTCCCTGTCATTTCTTCCCCACTGCTCTGAACCCCATGGTGCAGCAGGCTTGTTTCACAGCCTGAAAAATCGGAGAGCTCAGGCAAGTCAATCTCTCATGGTGAGGGTTTGCAGCAAAGAGAACACTTCCCTGTACTGTATACGTGTCATTGAGATAATGTGAAGCACAAGGAACAAGCTGAGCTAATTAACTCCAGGTCATCTAGCACCACATAACTAATAAGATGCAGTTTTCTGAGGAATATCAACATTATTACTAAAGTTAATTATAAACATACCCTGCTCATCAGCATTATGAACACCTTCAGTGTGGTCTCCTCCCTTTAATATCAGACAAATAGTACAAGGAAATAAACAGTTACCTCTGTAATGAAAGCATGTAGAGTAGTATTTAGGCATTGAGCAGATTCTGACTTTCTCCGGAGTTTGTCCTTCATGCATAAAAATCGCAGCCGGAGATTCTCTGCTCAGACACGTTGACAACAACCCAGAGATCTGCTGTGTTCTCAGAGTGGCTCCTACGAACATTCTGTGGACTTTTCACTCGGAGAAACTCTGCGAGAAAGACCGAGAGTCGCTCACTCGGATATTTGTGTTGCCTCATACATGAGAATGTCTGGAGGTTCTCCGGAGTTCAGTGAATGTCCGAAATCCGCTTAAGTGAGTTTCCCCCTGTGTCAAAGGGCTGAACCGGGAGAAAGCATTAAGCGTAGTATCATGAATCCAAGCAACACGTAACATAACACATTGACAACATGAGTTTGTGTATTCATATAAGAGCCTGCAGATGCTGCCCTACCCCATCTGAAAAATAATAATCTGAGTATATGCACATGCGCATCGACACATTGAGAAGAAGATTGAAGCTCAGCACCAAAGAAAAGCAGCACAAACTTTAACAAGCGAGGAGTGTGATAAGATGTGTCTCCAGAATGATTGTGGAGCCCTCATGCCTGCAATACAGACTTTCAGTCACACACTGATATTCACTGTTTCCATAGCAACACATCTTTGATTTTCTTTCTCAGGGTGAAAACATTTTTTTTTTGATGACGGATAAAATGAAACGTCATTAATTCTCCGTTCAATAGGAAGGAATTGGTGATTTTGTGAAGTGCATGTGAATGTTTCAAACAAAAAGGGAATAACTTCAAATGGCTTTTTCCTGGATGTGTTGCTCAGTGTTGATGTGTGGGTTTGCTCTTTCAATAGTTGGTTTTGAGCACATCCTGCACAGCAGGACGCGACTTGCTTCACATCAAAGCACACGCTGTATTTGAAAGAAATACAATAATGAAGCTTGTCAGGTATCTAAAGGTGGATGAGGTTGCCATCCTTAAATTGGTGAGTGCACGACTGGAAACTGCAATGCAGAGCCAGTTTAACTTTAGCTTAACACGTCTCACATCGACAGTGTGAACTCTCTCCTTGGTGGTTTGGCCAAGACTAACACATGTGTGTTTAGTGAACTGTACTGCAGAAACATATCAGCTAACAACTGAGCACAGATGTTCCTCCTGTTCATCTACTACTTGTTTGCACAACACAAACATATACTGGGAAAAAAGTAAGGAAAGTGCAAAGATTAGGATTTGACTGTGACGGGAAGCTTCTAAGGAGCAAGTGGTTCTAGAAGACATTCAAACTTTTTACGACGCCAAAGCGACGCCGAAGCGTGGCGTAAGCGCTAATACTATCACTTTCTTTTGCTGTTATCAGCCTGCAGTAAAAACGATATTTAATCATATTTTTCAAGCATATACTTACTTGTTGCTCCAAAATTAACTGCAACAGTGGCCCAACATGTGTCCTTTTTAGTGTTGTCTTTATACAACATGTTCCGAGGATCATACAACTCACTGTACTTCTCCACTTCAATTATTAATTTAATGTCATCCATCTTCAAGAACTTCTCCGCTGTTTGCTCCGTTAAATGTCAGTTGTCGAGGGTAAATTCCGTATTCTCCACTCAAATGTGGAGAATACATAGCCCCCCCCTCTCCCCTCTCTCTTTTTATCTTTATGACGGTTTACCAACCATCTTTATGGTTGGTAAAAGTGGTAAAATTCAAACTCCTGGACAACAGAAGGTGAATACAAAGTATTGGATGCATATTTGATCATTAATATCATATAAAATATATTGTCAATATCGTTTAAAATCATTTTTCAGTGTGTTTCCTGTCGCGACACACTCACACAACACTGTCCAGTTCACACATCATATATCTGGGCCGCAGCATCTTGTTGTTCCACATGCTCAGTGTTGGGGATGGCAAGGATATAAATATGAACTTGCTCATCATTATGTACTGTAAGTCAGTGACTCATTTTTGTACAAATGTAATGATACAGTACTAAGAATAAATCAGTTCAAATGACTCACACCCGTTATTCTGACTGCGGAGAGTGTTCACACGTTTTTTTTCTTTCCTTGATGTCCTTGTTTTGTATATTTGTTGTGAAACCACATCAACATATCTGATGATTGCATTGATGTTCAATTTATATTGGACTTTTATTGGGATGAAAGTTTGGCAGCCATTCCAGCATTGACTGTATAGCCACACGATTCCGCTTCACAATTCAGTTTTTATACAGATTAATGAAACAAGATAGATGAGTCAATGAGTCATTTGAAGTTAATCACTGAGATTTGAAGGTGTGGTTTGGTGGTTTTTGTTATTACCTCTGATGAGGAGGTTATGATGTTTTTGTATTTGTAAATAAGATTACGCAAAAATCTGGACGGATTACCAAGAAACTTGGAACGACGCAGTATCGGTCATGAAACAAAGCATTCAATTTTTTGCAGATCCCCTTAAATGTTTTGTGTTACTTTCTTTCACCTCGCGAGACAGTTTTATAAATGTTCTTGATATTTTCACTGATTTTCCCAGAGAATGTTGCATTGATCTTCATGAAAATCAGGCTTGATATACTGTATATATTAGTGTGTGAAATGTGATCCAGCTTGATAGAGCTGATAGTCGATAGTCCTCTCCCTGTTTTCAATCTTTATGCTAAGCTAAGCTAACCAGGTGACGGTTGCACCTCCATATTTACCACACTGAGATGAGATTGAGCTCAATCTTCTTGTTTTGACAGGAAAAGCAAATAATTCCTGTTTGTCATTATTTGTCAACTTTCTTCGACTAGGTTGTGCTTCTCCATGTGATCACGAAAAACAACGTGGAGAAAGTCAACAGGTGCTGTTTGAACAGTCCGGTGTGAATAAGCTCCTGAGAGTCGGGGACAGGGAGAGTGACAAAGTGTGATAAATTCAATGCAGTAATGTTTGATTAAACAAATGAGACGAATAAGACTGCAAACACAGCTCCTGGTCTTTCTCCAAGCTGCCGTTTCACCTCATGAATGTCAATGAGGAGGGGGTCTGGTTTTATTTATAATCAAAGATTTGATGCAGGGTCTATCCCTCTGCCCGATAATGCCCCCCTGTTTGTCTTCATGTGGAGATGGAGAGATGTTTACGCTTAGAGCTACAGAGCTCCGCCATCACGCCCGGCGCCCCGACACACACGAGCCGAGAAGATGAAGAGAATGAGAGGAAGATGTGGAAATAAAAGGACATAGAGTTTGAGTTATGCTTGTGGGGGAACTGCCTGTAGCGGGGACACGCAGTCACAAATAAAAACTTGCAGAGAAGTGCACGATAGTGGGTATGGGCCATGGCCTTTGTGTCGCGCCAGCTCAGTGGACACGCAGGAGTCATCACTGGCTGCCATAGATATTATCATAATGAATGTAAAGGCCCAGACACACAGACACTATTGCAAAGAAAAGCCCACAGTAAAACGATGGTTGTCTTCTTGAAATAAAGAAAAGTCAGGTATTCGCCTGAATTTAGAGTTTCCTTCTCAATAACTCTGTCATCTTATTAACATTTAGCTTTATATTCATAGACAGCAGTTCAAACTAATCATAATGGAAAAACTCTAGAGCATAATATATTATGGTTTGCGTTTTAAGTTACAAAACTTGCATGTACACACATATTTCTACACTGAAATATTACCTCTGGCCTCTGCAGGACATGCCTGCAATTGCCCTGCCAAGGCGTTTCAAAGTGTAAATAATCTTAAAGGCTTCACAGATCTTACAGCGCTGCTGAATAATGCATGCCTGAAATTACAGTTGCTGTGATGGTCGCCCTCTGTTGTATCGAGGCATCCTCTCGCTCGCTCGCCGATTGATCGCAGCCCATAATTCCCAGTGTCTGAGACGGGGGATGTCACAGTGAAGACTGCGATAAGAGATCCTGCTTTGTCACCCTCTAAAAAAGCTCCTGATATCTGTGGTTGTTCACTGCGGGCAGGAATTGCACACAGGTATCTGAAGGTTAGAAAATAATTCCCGTGGAAACTGGCCAAATAACCGGAACTCAGAATACATACATTCTGTTTTCTCTCCACATAACCAACCTGTTTGCCTTGTTTACCATATATTGATCAGACTGAGACATTATTCCAGATAATTCCACATCTTCCTGCAGGCTACAGTCCATAAACAAGCCCTAATGTTTTAACTAGGGGCGGATCAGAGCCAAATCAAATAAGTGGGAGGTTTGCAGCGAACTGTAGTAGAGGTCCTGGTAGTGGCAGAAACTTGGACTATGGGCAGAGAAGGTCTCTGGTTCGTCTCTGGTTCGACTCCACGGAGAGACAACAAAAGACGAACCTGGATTGATCTGTCCAAAAATCCAAGAGTCTCCCTACCCTGTCTAGTGCCCCTGAGCAAGGCACCTTACTCCCCCAACATCTGCTCCCTGAGCGCCGTACATGGTCGCTCACTGCTCTGTGTGTCCTGCACCAGATGGGTCAAAAGCAGAGATTAAATTTCCCTACCTGCATGAGTGTGCCTTTGCATGTCTGTGCATGTGTTTGGGATGAATAAATGCATCTTAATCTTAATCACTGTAAGCAGAATAACTTTAGAAAATAAACTCAGAATATTTGAATTATTCTGACACTGATATCAAATGTGTAAAGTGACAGTCGTTTGTATATTGTATTTTATAACTTTGACAGGTTTATGTATCGGTCACATCTCTGAAGGATAGGAGCCAAATACAGATGACACCTGGGGACAGATTTAACAAACAGTCTTTAATTAGACTTAACATACATGTTTGTGTGTGTTGTATTGTTGTTGCTGCTGCTGCTGTGTTTTAGTGTACTTTTATTGCTGTTGTTGTTTCACCAGATGAAAATAAGCTTATAGCTGGAACTCCTGTACTGCCACAGAGCTTTGTATCGTCCCTGTCAAATACACAAATGAATAAAAGAAAGCATTCTCCGGACGCTACATTTGAAGTTCGATGGTGTCACATGATTAATCTGTCCTTTTTCAACGGCTTCTCCAAACACGGCTGGCAAATTTATCCTGCGAACTTAGAGAATCAAAGGCTCTAACAGTTGGATGTTCTATCTATATCCCCTGAATTGGGACACAGATAATGTATGGATGTAATTCAGCATTACACAGTAATAGGTTACTGATAAACCAAACTGAACAATTCTTACAGGAAGCAGTATCCTCCGTCAGGTGTTAGATGAAGAGCAGCAGGCTACAGGCTGCACACCTCCATCTCTTCGGTGAGGTTACCAACTCCGACGTCTCCCGCTGTTGTGCAGAAAACAACCGGCACCATGTATTGACCTTCATAACTAATACAATACATACATAACTACCTGCTCCTGAGAGTTGCACATGCTGTAAACACCAGTAAACATAATAAACAGGGATGAAATCTAAAGGAGTATCACTTAAATAATGTCTTCATTGCCGGGTGCTTGCTTGTTTATCTGTTATTACAATTTTTTTTCCTTTGAAATGATTTAAGATATAACTAGAATTCCACTTAGTAGAGTGCATACCTCCACCAAGGCCCAACAGTCTGCTTACAATCCAAGGCTAAATTATGTTTTTCAGCTATAGTGTTGTTACCATGCCCGGTGGAAATTCCGATCCCGATTTTTATTTGCATCTGCACAACATTGCACAGACTCATTCAAACCAACCCTCAAAATATTGGGAGTTTTTCGTCAAGATTCACACATAATTCCGCATCAGTGAAAACGATGATAAATAGCCTATATCGACACGTTTAAGAAAGTTAATATAATCCTGCATTTCCCCCTGATCTGGATCTGCACCAACACTAAATGGGCTCATCCTGACCCATACCGCATCCTTTCAACAAGCTGTAACAACATAACATCCCTGGCAGAGATAATTACCAAAAGCAATTAAAGAGTATTTGCTTTCAGCTCCTCGCCTATTAAATCAAATAGAGATATTCCACATCAGTGTATAATTTAGAAATATGTTGCTGTGAAAGATTCATATTTTTCACGATAACAGTGCATCCAAGACACACTAGTTTCCAGCTCCAGCTTTGTGCAGCCCTGTATGCCTCTCCTGGGACTTGTGAAGATTTGTAATTGTCTTGAAGGCTCTGGAAAGTTTTCCCTCTGTACTCTGCAGAAGAGAGGAGAGCATCTCAGAACAGACACACACATTTCTCTGTGGGTTTATGACCTACTGTCTGATTATACTCCTCCTCTCACTAGTGGACGTTTTCCAAACACTGTCTGGAAAGAAAGCCGCACAAGGTCCTTCAATAAAAAGATAGTAGAAATGACAGTAATGACTTATTCATTCATCATCCCCATTACCATCTTCAATTTACTGGGAATAAACCAACCCACAAGACTGACATTAGCCCACCAGGTCTGCTGGAACACTGGTTATATAAGGCAGCCGGTAATTCATTATTTAATAGGATGCTACGCTGCAGTCCGGCTTCAGGGGTGCTACGTATTTAGTCTTTGAAAAGAGTAATAAAATCTACTCATGAGTTCCTGTGCAGAAAAAAATTATGTACACAGCAAAATCTCTGTAGAAAATAATATTTTATAACAAATATACCTGTTGGAGGATGAATCCAATATGCTGCATGCATACAGAGTACAACAAAACTGGGTTCCTCCATATATTTTGCTAAATTAGCTTATTCTGTCTATGTGTGTGGTGCCAGAAAGCAACGCCAGCACAGTAGTTCTTCTTCTCTCCTACAGCACTCAGCAGCAAACAGGAGGAAATTGGTCTCAGAGGACAAAAGCAGCATTAATGTAGTGTATCTAAAAAAGAAGATAATAAAAAGAAAAGCTGTACAGAACGGTGAAGTCATTTCCAAAGACATGACCCCGGTGTGCTGCTGGTAGCAACTGCCACACGAATGCCAAAGCGAGCGGCTTCTCCTGGAGCTCTGAGTGACGTCTGAACATCCAGGAATCATCACAAATTAATTACAACACCGAGGCTGGAAGTTATCCTGCCGCACAGAGAGCTCAGGGGGGGCAAGAGGTAACAGATACTCCAACTTCTCCCTGATGATCTTTTCTCCATTCTGCTGCTACAGGGTTTTGACAATGTCTTCTGGCTCCATGTGGCTGTGCGTGTTGGAGCCAACGCAGAGCCCCCGAAACATCATGTTCAGTTCACACACATTCTACTCCAGGATTCTTAGTTCTATGTGCCAATGATTAAAGAGGGGGGGGGGGGGGGGGAAACAAAGAAAAGACTTGAATGATTGAAAACTGCTGTCTTGTGCGTACGCTTGTATCCATTCACATCCAGTATATGACACATATGGAAAAGAGGGAATTTCACACTCTGCCTTCTCAAAATTAGGCTCCATCACAGCTGAGTAAGTATGATGGGAAAGGACAGTGAGAGGCTTTCTAGTCATCGTGCATGTCGGGATTTCTCACAGGCAGAAATTGCAGAGTTAAGAAGAAGGGTGAGTGGGAATAAATGAGGTAGGCAGGACTTGATGGATTCCAGTAGGAGGATGACTGACCACTAATTGAGGGAGAGGCATCCCTGTGTTGTCTCGCTGCGTGTCGCCAGGTTTTTGGAAGTCATAAGGGAGATGCAGTGGAAGCTGTGATGGAGTATAATAGGCTGATGTAATGAGGTGATTTGGAATGGAAGATACAGAGGACACAGCTCCTTAGGGGAGCTCGCGACCACTGGAGTGTGACAAGTTATAAGAACGTCGGCATTATGAGTCCAGATGAGTCAACCTCTTGCGTCCCTAACTTCTTATCGTGGATGGGGGCGATGTCGAATCCAACATCACAGGTGAAGCTTGACACGGAAGCCAGGTCATGCAGTGTGAACAATGGAGGCTGAGCTACAAACGTGTCATTGAATGTTAGTGTGTGGGTTTGCATGAGTGTGCAGTGCATGTTAGAGTCAAGTCAAGTTTATTTCTGTTGTCTCTGTGGGTTGAACAGGTTCAAAAAGGAGGAGATCCAGACCCACGAAAAAAGACAAAACCATCCGAAAAGAAAAACAAAGACTTAGCTAGATGAGTTTTTATTTGTATAGGGAGAAAGTTACAATAATAGTGCTATAATGGTATAATAATCCTGTTGTAGCTGGACTCAAATTCAGAGAAAACAGGAGGGTGCAATGGGATATTTGATAAAGGACCAGCTTACATAACTTAGAAACAGCAAAACCATAGAAACAAGGGCATGAAACAGTGATAAACCAAGCAAGGAACTAACTGTGCAAACAACTGAACGGATCTTAACTGACAAACCAACAAAGAAGACTGAGGAGCTGTGCTTCCACTTGCTGCTTGGAAGCATAGATATATATATAAAGGCTTGGAAGGGCCCAAAAAACTGGAAGCTGTAAACAGAATGTGTTGTATTTGTGTTTTAAACAACACTTTGATACCTCTTTATCAATATCAACATAATAACCAAGAGCAAAGAATAAGGATCAGGTGTGTTTGACATCATAACTTTAAAGGTGTGTGTTAATCCTAATTGGTTTGTTAGAGTTGGACGTAAAGTTGCAAGTTCAAATTAAAAGATGATAGTAAAATTAGCAATTTGAGGCAGAAGCTTCAAAGTTGAACAGAAACTAATAAACTCAAAGCGCTAACAGTTGAGATATAAATCCAAAAACCAAACAGAAGAAAATAACAACTCCAAAGTTTATGAATTCAAAACAAGTCCACAGATCCAAACATGTAAAGCCAAAGTCCAAACTCAAGGAGATTACAAGAAGAAAATCCAAAATAAATATCAAAAAGTCCATTTACAAGTCTATAGATTCAAGAGTCAAATGTTTCACAAAGACAAACTGTGTGTTCACGACAAGAGTTAAGCAGGGACAGAAGCAAGCTAAATCCAACAATATGATAATGATCCCAGTACTAATAAAAGTCCAAGAAATAACCAAATGCAATCAATAATTTCATTGAATGTGTCAGTAAAGCACTTTTTAACTTTTCACCCACTGCTGTTATGTGAATATTAGCAGTTGGGCTTATTGATGAACAGTTGGTTGCAGTAATTCTAATAATAACAACAATATCATTATTATTATGTCTTTTGCAATATTTTACCTTTTAAATGTACCAATTGAAAATGCATATCAAGTTAAATTGACACACTTAATTACTCGCATGATCCTTTTTTAGATCATATTGTCGATGTCATATGTATTATCTATTGAGAGGGGTTATTTAATCTACTGTGTTATAGGATAATTATATGCTTGCTAGTTTTCACTAATTGCAGGCAGTTAAATTCAACTTTGTGATTTTATGATTTATAACTGGAACACAGTATTTTGATGGCAGGGCTCGTATCCCCCCCATGTCCCGGAGTGCTAAGCTGAACAATTAATCCTCTCTGAATCATCGGAGACATCAGATGGCGTCTGTGTTCTAACTCCCAGTCAACTGTTGCCAGTTGCTGCCATTTGGTTTGAGAGTTAAGTTAATCATTCCCAAACAAAATGATCATCCGGAAGTAGCAGCAGTGCAGCAATTTCACAGAGGAATCGCACCAGAGAAATAAGTTTGTTGAAAAAAATAAACACCCGCACTGTTCTTTCACGACAAAACAGAGTTTGCTGCCGCCGCTGTCAACCTGCGCTTTTACAAGATTTATTTGTGTGGACTGGGGCCTTCAAGGGGCAACACATGATTATAATAAAGATTGTAATAAAGAAAGACAGTGAGAGATAGAAATCGCCACTAAACACATAATACCCATCTGTGCTCTATGTTCCAGTGCGTGTGTGTGTGTGTGTCTGTGTGTGTGTGTTTGAATGCTCGGCGGTAATGATACACTGCATGCAAAAAACGGATCAAGCGTTTTCCTGGTGTATCACAGGACAAATCCATTACAGTAATCAGTCTGTGCTGAGTGGAATTAAAAGAACCAAATATGAAGGATTTCATGTTAGTGTTCCACCAGGATTTAAGAGTCGCTTGTGTGATTATCTCTGGCCAGTTCAGGCCTTGTGCACCAGATCTACTTCTATTTTTTATCCACTCTCAACGTTTCGCAACTAATGGAGAAAAAAAGGGGCAACGAATCGAAAACATCTAAACCTCACATCAGCATACTGGGAGTCTGTCAGCATTTCTTCACTGTAGAAAAACAAAGCAAAATCAACAACAAGTCCATCGACAAGTATTTGACAAATCCCTCAAGATGCCTGGTTCTGACGATGCAACCTCTTTGATTCTTGAGGAAACTTGGAGAACAATTGGAGGCAGGCAGGAGTGTTTCAAGGGATTTTGGGAGCCCCAGATAAATGGGCTCAGGGTGGCCCTACATTGATCCACACCACAAAACCCCATCACCATCCCAGGCATTTCATAAACACAAATTTAGACATATTAGGCTTGAATCAAACCTCTCAAATTACAAGGAATTTAGCAGAAAGCTAGTGGCATGGGGCCTAATTAGGGGATTTTGTTTATGATATGAATGTCTGGTATATACATATAGTATCCAATTATAGAATTTAATGCGGTTCTCACAAAAATCTTGCTGCTGGGGATTAATCTAATCAGCCTTTCTCTGCAGTGTTGTGCCCGTTCGCACGTAACAAGAACCAGTTCAAAGTTCAGTTCATACGGATGAAAATGAAGTACTTCAATTTGTTCAGTTTTTTTATTTGGATTATTACATGACAAATTTACAATTATATATTGGTATATATATAATATATACCGGTCGCTCCGGTCCCTTTACCACGGAGTCCTGGTTGTGTGCGTCACACCTTGTTGTGCTGAGCGCGCCCAAATAATGACGACTCATTTTTCATTATGTTTCAACGTATCCTCATAAACTCTGGAGTGAATCAAACAAACACTAAGTCAACTTCATGAGCTGGGGAGGAGAGCGTGGCCTAGGGGATAGAGCGGGGGCTCTGCAACAAGAAGGTTGCCGGTTCGAATCCCACTCTATCCCATCTGCATGCCTAAGTGTCCTTGGCAAGATACTGAACCCCTAAATGGCCCCTCATAAATGCTGAGTGTTCTAAAAATGTAAGTCGCTTTGGATTAAAGCGTCAGATAAATGACATGTAATGTAATGAACTGATCCGGTCTTAATAACTTGTGATGAGTGTGTATTAGTTGAAGTGAGAGCAGGTCAGCAAGAGGAGTTTGGAGAGGACACAGAAAACTCCAGCTTGGCATAAATTTACCATTTGACTGTTGTTTTCCACCATTCTTCAACAAAGTAGCTTACCAACTGCTTCCCGTTAATGCTCCTCTTATCTCACTGTGTGTGTCGCTCTGAGCAAGTGAGTGGGGCCGGGGGCCTGTGTGTGGGTGTTTTTATTCTGTTAGGGAGCACACACACACACATTTTCGCTCGCTCCTGGCCTGTACGATGATGATCTTTTGGGAGTGAACGCCGCTCACGGTCATCATTCATACAACTCGATTTGTTCAGTTCAGCGTTCACAGAAAATAGGCACAACCCTGATTCTCATTGCATAACATGTCTCCCTACTTCTCTTGTGATGTCATCCAAGTGTCCGGTGGCCCAGACATTCAAATTCGACTCGAAACGGCGTGTGTCTCACAAGTGCAGAGTCACCTTTTAAGTGATGATGATTGTACATAATCCTGCATCACTGACCAGCCACGCAATCTTGACAAATCCATTGTGACTGCAGCTCAGTAATCCTCCGCCACCTTCCATCATCTCTCAGTCAGGTATTCCCACGAGGAGGAGCAGGAGACTTTATCCCTGTCTGAAGTCAAGAAGTGAGGAAGAAGTACTAAAAAGAAAACAAGGATCAGAGTAATGGAGCAGTGCGGAGCGATGATTAAATTCACCCGAGGAGCAGAGCAGAACATCGTCCCCCAAAGTAAAGCAACATGTCTCTGCAGATGTTCCACAGAAGAGTTTCCTCTTAAAAAGGTAGTTATGATTTGCAAAAACCCAGAAGAACAATATGAGAGCGTAAATTCAGCCTAGTGATCATATTTGTTGTCCCCAACAACAGTCTATTTTGATACTTGTTAGCAACCTTATGTTTAATATCAAAGCATTAAAAGTGGAGTTGATTTTTTTGTATATGCGTGGGTGGAGTATTTACTGATGTCGTGGACTCAATCATGAAAACGTCTTGTGCTTGTTTGAACTCAGACTTTCTTTTAGGCATCAAACCAAACAGAAATGGATTGATTGAAACATAAGTTTAAAAATAATAACACATTTTTTAGGATTTAGGACTCACTGCTGCAGTACAAAGAAAGTGTGTGTGTGACAGGTGGCATCTGCCCTATTGGAGCTATCAATATTAATGCAATCTGCTTTAAATGCTTTCGACAAAATGGCCGGTGGTTACACCTGTCACCTTCTCTCCAATGCAGCTTTTTGTCATTCAATCTGTGTTCATTAGCCTGATTGCTGCAACCAGGGAGGAACAAAGAGGGAGGCTTTTAAAATGTGATGGATGTGCAGATGAGGGTGGGTGTGTGAGTGTGTGTGTGTGACACATTTCAATAGTTTATAATAATGGACACTTGACAAATTCTTTACTTTAAAATCCGGTAAAACATCATGATCAGATTTCAATTTGACAGGAAATATATTTTCTCTGTGAATCACAATCAGGTCATTTAGATTGTTGTGGAAGTAGAAACAACAATCTGTCAATACTGCATTATTAACAACAGAGATGCATTCTAGATTAGAGGGGGGGGGGGGGGGGGGTGTCTTAACATCCAATCTATACGGGGGGAAATGAGGACATGAAGGACACAGTAGAACTTTCAGAGTTTAGTGGTTCTTTGGCTAATGTTGAATGCAGGTAATAATTGTTTAGTCTACTTCCACTATGTCCCCTCTAATTGATGAGAATGATGCATAAATACTTACCACCGCTGTTTGTTAAACCTTGCGAAGACTTTTTAAAGATTTCAATTTCCGATTAAAGGATTTGTAGACAAATTGGCACAATTTAGGGCTAAAGTTATGTTCAGCGGATGCAGGTTACTCTTTGTTTTTAAGGCTTAAAGTGGAGTTTTGCCAGTGAATCACAGTGAAATACACTCTTTAAGCTCTGCTGAACCCTACCATCAGGGAGAGAGCAATAAAAAAAAGGGTTGAAATGCATTCAGTAGAAAATTCAAATGTGCCTGAAGATGTGAGGAATGGTAAAGCCTTCAAAGAAGACACACTAGGCAAAGGTTGGCTTCCTCAGTTTCAGCGATCTCGTAGCAAGATGCGTTTGAAGTTGTGAATCCTCTCTGATCTGGCAAAAAGAAACACAAGCTCTGAGATGAGTGGGCGAGATATTAGCTCATGGATGCGAGGACGGCTGTTTGATCAGGGATTTTGTGTAATATGCAGAGAATTCACTTGAAGACCACATTTGGCAATCGTGCATCAAGCTTGAGATAGTAGATATTGTCTTTGTCTCCATAGCTGTGTTGGCCGCACCCTGTGAGGACCAGGCCTGCGCAGCCGGCTGCTTCCTCCAAAGGTCAGGTACACTGCGTCCTGCTGGTCTTACCATGGGCGTCACCAGCTTGTTCAGGGAGTTACAGCCATCCCCTAGGTCTCAACATATGTACAGTTAGCTGTTTGGTTGACTACTTACATAGAAAAATTATATTCTCCTGACATTTACGCATTGATTTGTTCCTGGCATTACCTTTAAGCGCAATGAAGTATGGGATGTTGGGCCATGAAGGATCCACCCGGTGATGCCTCTGTTACTCGGACACATTTGTTCAGTGCATTCGGAGGAACCTTCGAACTGGGAGGGTCTATTCGAGTCGCTGTGACACAATTGGTCTACAAATGCAGCCGTAGCTCACACCACCCAGGAAGCCTGTTAGTATGAGTATAATTTCCAATACTCCACAAATTTTTCCACTGGACTATCTTCTCAAACATATTTTTGACAGCGTGCACAGAGGCTCCTTATTTAAAAAAGCCACCTCTATAGTACTTTGGCAGAGAAGCACCACTTGCTTTTGACAGGCCCTCTTTGCATTCAGGGGAGCTTGTTCTTCAAGTGAGCCAATGACGATCCAATGTAGAATATTGCATTGAAGAAGCTGCAGAGACACAAAGAGGTGTTCAGGGAAGACGCACAGGAGAAACCCGTTCTGTCGCACACAGTCGTGCTACACAGTGGAAAAGATTGGCGGTTGTTCTCAATGTTAATGAGGTCATGAGCTTGGTGGGATTCTTCTGCTTGTGGTCATTCAGGGAAAGATTTATTTTGTTTGCAGGAAATCGGTGGTCAGTGCAGCCTTGGATCTGGCTGTCCACATTGTGCAGCATGACACACAGCCTCATTAAATTTGTGTCAGTGTGGATACCCTTGCTGACTATTAACAGTGCTGCCACTGTACAAGATGTTTCACCTTGATGTTATTGCACTTCATCATGGAGCTTTTTTTTTTTTCAGGTGGAGCATAATTGAAGCCACCATTAAAGGTGCCCCCCCCTACCTGGATAATGAGTTGCGGGAAATGATCCCACAACACTTGTCAAACTTCGGTGTGAGGACGGCTGATGACACACACTTTGTAAATTAGGAGACTCTCAGAAACCAGTGGATCACAGGAAACCACTTCATGGAAATGGGTAAATTAAACAGTCTTAAGGGTTTCAGTTAAATACACAAAGTTATTATAAACATAAAATACAACCTAGGACCAGGGCAGATTATTAAGCAGAGACATTATCCTGACAGCATTAATGCCATTGGGTGAATTAAGTGGACAGTGCACAAATTCTACTGTTCCTGTAGTGCTTGTAAACACAACACAGGTCCAAATTTACCTAATCATAATTTGTAATCTGATACATCTGCATCAGTGACCAGGCTAACATTAAAACATTGTTTGAAACAATGTTTGTCACCACTAGTTTCAGATGAGTCATTGAATGTGTGTGTGTTCTGAAACTTTCTCTAAAAATCTATTGTTGGATACTGTGCCAGACTGTGTCTAGACAAAGTTCCTGTTTTTAATGCTGTTTCTTAAAGGTTGAACCTCTGTTTTTTATATACTGTTATTGTGTTGATCAGATGATCTGCCTGCTCCATGTGTGCAGTACATGTGTTTTTGAAAGTTCCTGCTACTGTTTTGCAGAACTCGGAGGGGCTTCTTAAACTGCCAGTTCTGAGAGGCTCTTTGCACTCTCAAGCACACAGCCTTGCTCTGTGTTTGACTTGTGTCCGAAGCTTTGTAATCAAAGACAAACAAACGGTTTGTTTGTTTCACTCTTTATTCCGAATGACGACATAAAATTGCCATCACAACAGACAGTCTCTTTTAGTATTCCTGTTGTTCACAGTTTTAATACTCTGGGGTCTCTAAGGCTCCTTCTCTTGACATATTAACCACAAACAAAAATAATGAAGTCCTAAACCCCCCCCTTTATGATTCAATAAAATATGGAATGTCATTTTGTGTCGATCTGGAAGAACACATTTGACAAACAACTTACTTTGCTGCTGTCAGAATAATTCTTATAATAAATCACGTAACTCTAACTTCTTCACAGAGAAGCACTAATGTCCTTAACATACTTTATTTACTTCTTCAAGTGGGTTATTTCACCAAAGGGGTCCACTCTGACCCACTTCCTTCTCTGCTTGGTAATTTTTCAAGGCGAGCAAAGGTTTGTGGCCAGCTTACTTTGAGACGTTTAAACTCTCCCATGTTCCGTGGGCTTTTTGGCGGTCCTGGTTCTGTTCTAGATTATTTGACGTGTACACCAGGATCAAAAGCCCTAATGCATCTTATGTGGCCCCTGTGTGTTATGCAAATGGGGGTGTTTTAATGAAGGCGTCATGAATAATTCAGGAGCGGTGTTTCGACGAGAAACACAGATACAAAATCATTAAAAAAAGAATTGCTTTGGAAAAATAAAAAATTGACGCCGAAGAAGCAGTCTCTTCTGTTTGATATCCAGAGCTGCTCATCACTCGCCTGTTAAAAAGCAGGAACACAGAAAAACACTGAATTTCATTTGTTTGTTAAAGTGCAGGGGGGGGCTGTGTCCAACCCTTCTTCCAGCCTTTTGTACATTAATAATACGAAAACTGAATATCAGTGTCAGGTTTCAAACTCACTTTGTCTCTTTGAGGTCTTTTTATCAATACCACAGTCTGATTACTTCCATCAAAGGGAGAAAACATCGGAACATACTGCAGCACTTTGTTTTCTGACATTTGCTAAAATAGACCAATTCAATCGTTATTAACGAAAATGTCGGCGCGCTACAAATAGCATTGCAAACCACGCTGCGGGGGAGCAGGCGGAGTGTTCAAACTTGAATGAATAAGAAAGTCATTTTTTGATTCACCTGGGCAAGTTTCGGATGCAAAAACATATTTTTTCATGGTTTTCTTCCAAATGTTGCTGTGACAGCCCCAGGCTAAGACAGGAAGGTGAGAATTATTCACAACCCACACAGTACTTGCATGTGTATTATCTAATCCTCCAGCAGATGAAATCCTGTTTTTGGGGATCAACCTTGGGGTGTATGGACCTGGAAGGGGACTGGAATGGACTGCTGTCGTTAATAATGCGTCTTCAAGCTTCTCTTGGTTGATTATCATTATCTGAGTGACAGCTGGTCTGTGCATCCTTTTCCCGCCAGTACCTCACCGCCACTCTCTTCCAGGTCCAGTAACGTGACGCGGATGTGGTGCAGCTGAACATGTCAGTGTCCACTTTGTCCGGAGCAGATGTCGCTACCGAAGCCCGATCCACCCGTTGTTCTCTGACATAGACGCGCTGACTTTGTAATCATATTACCGATGCATGTCTCATTAGTTTCTGCCATGGCTGAGTGTCCCTGCCTTCTCTCTCTCTCTCTCTCTCTCTCTCTCTCTCTCTCTCTCTCTCTCTCTCTCTCTCTCTCTCTCTCTCTCTCTCTCTCTCTCTCTCTCTCTCACACAGACACACACGCACACAAATACCCACTCAATTGCTGGCTGGCATTTGAGAGTGTCTGGGCTTGCATCTAAAGCAGTTTACTGGGGAAATAATAGCCCCCTGAAAGGATTCTCTGTATGCAGAATCATCCCGTGCCATTTGCATTCTAGTGAGACAAATTAAATTTTAGCAGAAGGTGAGTGTTGCACCGTGTTGGGCTGACAAAATGAATGAACGGAACGGAGGGGGGAGGGCGTCTGGGACCTAAATGAGATGGGAGATCTTCCAGGTGTTACTGTGACCGTGAAAGCAATCATTGGAGATATTAATGCATTCAGATTTTAGTTTGGTTAAACATGTGCATCAATAAGAGCCGTGAGGTTAGGAAGTTTAATGACTTTAAAGTATATATCGCTCCAACAGCAGCCTCTCAAAAGCGTGTCTAGACGCTGATGTCTTGCTCGATGGCTTTTCTTTGATTCTTTTTAGACTGCCTTGGATTTCTATGATTAGATAAGCCTGGCCATTGTTCCCCCAACCCTCTTAAAAAAAAACATACAGACAAAGAGTGTCGGCTATTGGAAGAAATATGGAAAATAAAACAGTGGCATTTGTGTGTCAAAGTCGTGAGATCGTGAGATTTCTTTCTGCACTCTCTTTTCTTCATCTGCAATGTTGCTGAAGCAGGTTTCAATGAGGAGCGTGCAGTCAAATAACCTTCGGTACTTAACCCCCCTCCCTTTTTCTCCACCCACTCTTATACCCTTTCTCTGGTAAAGTGCCCACAGCTTGTCCTTGAGAGAACTAGTGTGTATTGCTCCCAGCAGGCCCGAATGGCTATTTGTTAAAAGACCTGTGCCGTTGATTTGACTCCTGAACGCTCCGGCAAACGCTTTAGCTGCGTTCTTTCAAAAGCCAACAAAGGGAAAGAGGCCTACCTTAAAAGCAACTCAGGAAACACCTGTCACAGTTCCCCTCTCTGTGAACCTGACAGTGTACATTATTGATGAGGTCTTCATGGCCTTCATGCTAACTACTTCTTTACCGGGCAGCTGCGGTGTAAAGTCACCATCTAGCGCCATGAGGAAACTACGTATCTTCCCTGCGTACCACTGTTTTTTGCAACATTCTTTTGTCCTTGTGGTGTCTTTGGTTGGTTTGAAGTTGATACAATGCTGAGTGGATACAGCCCGCAGTCACTGGGCTGAACTCACAGCATGTGTGAGCATGCTATTGATTTCCTCCCACCAGGTAATTTCCAGGGCACTTAGTCTAAATATCAGCGCCGATCAACCCAGCTGAGCGGGAGTTGTCTGCGTTGAGCTCAGAGCTGTGGGCTTGTCGGTGTGTGTGTCTGTGTATGTGTGTGTGTGTGCAGCATCCGCCATCAGATAACATGAGCATGAAAACACAGAGTAGCAATCAAGGCACGTATTGAAGGAATGGTAAATGTGATCCTGACCCGGGCTCCTTGTAGAACAGGGCTATTATGACTTTTGAAAGGGGTCGCCTCCATGTCCTCGGGATATTTAGCAAAGAAAAAAAAAGAAGCTGCTCGTGACACTCAGGGAGGCTTTGACCTGAGTAATCGTTCGTTGTTGTTTAGAGGTTTTAACGTTTCACGGAGAAAGCAATTTTAAAACGGATAAGGGCGTAATCCCTGACAATACAGAGATAATCTCTTTAAATGACCTTTATTTTGCCATGAGGCATGGAGTGCTTTTCAACTCCACTATCCCAAGTCTGGTTTGATTACGGCTAGAAAGCCCTTGTATAATCACCAGGCTACTAACAGAACCGCAGCAAGGAGGCGGGGAGACATGTGCAAGAGGTCCAGCGATGGAAGGAGGAGGATTTGATTAAGGGATAGCTGGAATGAAGTAAAATAATCATTTGGTCATTTGATTTTCATAAATTTCATTGATTTTCATAAATTTCACAGATTTTCATGTGCAGAGTGAAGTTAGATGACTTTGTGTTCATCCTACCTGGTTTATCAACAGTCAATATATAAATACAATTTAACTGAATTAGCTTTACTACTGTTCACATATGTGGTTAAAAATATACACATATTTATACATATATATACAAACTGTTGTTATTCTTTCATACATTGGGTAAGGGTTATGTCGGCTATTTCAGAGGTCTTCTAAGCAATCGACACAATCGTCAGTCCCAAGATCACAACTCCTTAAAATAAAAGCTCTGTATTTCAGCTTGATATGAAGCATTGCAGCAACAAAACTGATTTGGGGCTTTTAATTTGAAGACCATTTATTCCAGAGAAAGGGATTCTGTGAATGTTGTTGCCATGATAGAGATCAGTGACACGACAATGCCACTATCAATATGGTAAAATGAACAAGATCAGAATTATCTGGCTGAAATTCTGACCTGCGATTTGACCCAGTTGTCGACTGCTGATGTAGTTTATGGATTACGATTTGTGGATCGCGAATCAGAGGTCGCAATGGTGGATCCATTATGGCGGATACTGTATCGTGCGGGCTGATCGTAGTGGTAATGGCGGATCCTGTGTCGCGTTGGCATCATATAATGGTGGTGGACCACGGCCGAGGTTGGCGGCTGATGATGGATCCTAAAAAGCGGCAGTGGACAATGACTGTGGACTATAGTGGATCCGACATGGGAGAGGGATCCCTCACATGTGGCTCTCTCTGAGGTTTCTACGTATTTTTACCCTGTTAAAAGGGTTTATAGTAGTTTTTCCTTACTCTTGCTGAGGGTTAAGGACAGAGGATGTCACACCATGTTAAAGCCCTATGAGACGAATTGTGATTTGTGAATATGGGCTATACAAATACAATTTGATTGATTGATTGATTGATTGATTTATCTGAGGATGTAAAAAAAAGACACGTTCTAGTCTTTTAACAGGCTTTGAAAAAAGATTGCTTGTCCAGATCGCACCAAACTCCACGTCCTCAGGCAGTTTAAAAAACACACAAGCTAAGTGAGAAGATAAAAGGTTCCACTTACCAACAGAAGGACCGACAGACGTATGTGGAATTAGTAGGTAGGTACTCACACTGTCTCTGAGGATGTCTTGTGGGTATCTTGTCTCTGAATGCACAATACAATTTAATTTGGATAGCAGTCAAAAAATGTAGGAATTTGGGGTCAAACAGATATGATGAGTATAGAAAAGGATCTTTATCTTAAAAAATTGACTCAGAAGTAAAGGACTAAACCAGAGTGGTAATTTAAAGGAGGATGTTAAGAGGTTCCCAGCAAAGGACGAATGAGTCAATCATCTTTTATCTGTGTTAGGTGGAACTCGTGCCTCATCAAAAGTGTTATCCTTTCCCCAAAGAAAATGAAAAGGAGAGAACGGGCGCTGCTTTGGCTCAGATAATTGGAGCCATGAGACCTGGTACAGTGACGGGAAAGAGATTGGCTACAATTTTTGTCTCTATGTCATCGGCTAACTTTTTATGACCACTTTTGCACTTTTTGGAAATAAATTATTGTTTCTCATGTTGTTTATCATGTGGGCGGATATAAGTTTCTCCTCAAACTGAGAACAAAGAGTTTTTCTGGTTTGCATTACTATACACCACATGTTCTTTCCTCAATAGGAAATGCAGTACGATGGTTTTGAAGTGGTCTTCATATCTTGAGAGAGCTCATGGGATCGGAAACATAAAAAGTAAGCCAATGAAACATTCAGTACTTACGCAGCACCGCCGCTATTATTACATCTGTTTCATTCAGATTGTTGAATAGGTCAAATCTCCACTTTATTTGAGTTATACCCTTGCTGAATATTTCAGCAACGTGCATTATGTATGTAAGGATCCACTGCATCTACTTCAGATTTAAGGGGCGAAATATTTTCAGGAGTTTAAAAGTGTCCGACGTTTGAGAACATATAGCTTATTTGTGCATTGTTTCTATTTTCATTTCACTTAGACTTTGGGCATTGTTTGTTAATTTTGGCAATAGATATCTTAGTTTTACAATTCAGTGGTCAGTCCTGATTTATTAATTCATTAAACAGAGCAACAAATACAAATTGATGATTGCAAGTTTAAAATGAAAAATAAATAAATATATATATATATATAGTTTGGGGATAATAAATAGCCCCCTGATAGTTTGAAAGTAATGTAGAATGAAAGCAGCAGATTTTTTAGCTTCTTTAGATTGAAAACCTCCACTTCATTTCTGGAGACTCCCTGTGGTGAAAACGTTATTCACCAGTAAGGGCAAACCTTACCATGATTACACTTGTACACCTACATACTCATACTATCACACCAATCTATACCCTGTAATAAACTGACCAGGAGCATGGTCGGGGGAAATCAAAAACTTGAGGTTATAAGAGATATGAGAACATTGTCAGCATTTCTTACATAAAAAATAAAATATGATCAATTTTAACATGTGATGTAGAACAATTGACGGTTAATAATTTATGAATAGATATTTGTATTCATGAGAGTGAGAGGAAGTCGGACACCATGCACTGAATTAATGAACATATATAGTGAATACAAAACTGTATGTATGTCCACTCTATGTGTACATTTTTATCCAGTGTTTAAAAACGACTAATAGCCTTTACGATGTATCCGGTTATTACTTTGTAGAAAAT
Organism: Platichthys flesus; assembly: GCF_949316205.1. NCBI lineage: Eukaryota > Metazoa > Chordata > Actinopteri > Pleuronectiformes > Pleuronectidae > Platichthys > Platichthys flesus. The sequence goes on from NC_084951.1 coordinate 13,142,683, forward strand.
CCTTTTTGTTACAGTATGAAATTAATATACACCACTGAAGATCGTTAGGTACAAAAAAGCTCTTTATTATCATCAATAAAATTATTCCAAAAGAAATTTAAACATTCAAACGATACAGTCCATTCTCTTACAGTATGTACAAAGACTCACATGGTTTTTCCCACTGAGGTGTATGACTGGTGTGTTCTTCCCTTCCCAGTCTTCAAAAAAAAATATCTTTGTTCCTCCATTTGGCTATCGGAGCTATATTTAATGCCAGTGATGCTGAATTTATAAAGTCTCTTGAAAGGATTTGAAGTAGACAGTTTGAGCCGCAGCCATGCTTTATGCAGTGACTGGGCCGGATCCGCTGGGCTCGCTCACTGAACCTCTGTGCCTGCGTCCAGAATATTCTCCGATAAATGAGCCGTCCTCATTGAATTCCCCTTCACTCTCGGCGTAGTCACCCAGGCTGTCTCTGCTGACGCTGTCCCCGACTGTGTCATTGCCATTCAGGGAACACAGGCTACTGCCCTTCAGTGGTTTCTCGTCGCTGTCACTGCCATCAACAACAACAGAGAGGGATGACTGGGGTCAGTGGTGCGGCGCATAAACAAACATATTGTATAGCATGTCAGGCAGATGTTCGGGAAGCAACAAACTCACACACACACACACACACAGAAACACATGGATCTGGGCGGCTCTATCACACACAGGAACAGATATAGTAGTTTCACACAGAACCAAACGCTATGCACAAACTCACAGCAATACCAGCATGTACAGTGTGTTAAATGCACGGCTGCACTCACAGGCCCACCGGCTCCCACTCAAAAAGCAAGTTCTTATGGGAGAACTTGTAGGAAAAGGGAGCACAAGGGAGGGGGCGGGGGACTTGCTACAATCACTTCACTAATTGCTAATTGCCAAGGCTTCAGGACCAAAGGCAATTTCAAATCTCTTTAGAGCCAGCGATGGAAATTGCCAGAGTGCAGTGAGAAAGAAGATGGGTGGGAGATGTGTGCGTGTGTGTGTGTGTCGGAGGGGTGGAGGGGTTGAGGGCTGAGATTGAGAAAAGGAGAAGGAAGAGGTGGGGCATATGCAATCCCAGACAAACAGCCTGTCATTCCTGGTATTCCCGAAGGGCCCACACGCAGGCTGAGGAGATTAGATGCCAATTTACGGCTGGGCAACTGGCCAACCTGCCGGTGTCTCGCTACAAGACGCGGGGTCACCTCAAAACACAGAGGATATTTTTCCTCCCTGTCCTCTTTTCTAATTCCCTAAAGCGCCGGTGATCGGTCACACCTCTGTCCGCTTTAGTATTCATGGCACGGAGCATCTGCGCTCGGCAACAGCGCTCAGGTGGCTGCTGTATGCTGGTGCATGTTGAGGGCGTGCAGTCGTTGACACCTGCGTCGAATACAAGCTTGACATTTCGAGCAGCGTTTTAGCACGGACAGGCAGTTCAAGCCAAGATTACGAATCAGGTCTCCTTCACAGGGATTTTTAATAACTGACCTTATCTAGCCCATTTCACACGGCCGTTTACCATGCAAGCCACACTTTCATTCCTTATCAAACCGTCTTTCTCTGACGACTCTAGAGGGCCGAAGATAAGTGGCTGTTATCTAAGAGGAGCGGTATTCCACAGCCGTGGCAGCTCGCCCACAGTGACTTTGAATGCAGTGATAAAACGGGACTGGGTGCTTCTGAGCCGAGGCTCGTTCAGGAACTTGGTTGGGATCCAGCTCAGCCTCAGCTGTTGCTGCTCTTCAGCCTCACAAACAGGTGAGAAATGGAAGCACATCACACAAGGGGCAGAAGGTAATTACATTTCTCTTAACATTGACCCATGCTGACTTGGTTTGGGGGCAGTGCAGAAATGTTTTCCCCTCTTTTCAACTGAAGTTTTATTCAGTTTAGTTTAAAGGTGGCTAGAGGATCTGCTGCCATCTCCCGAATTGCACATACAAATGTGGGAAGGTGAGAGTTAAGAGGAGCAGAGGTAAACAAATAAAGAAGGAAGGAAAGGAAATAAAATGCATGGCTATGTTGGCTAACAGCCTAATCCAGCCACGACACCAGCTGTTCCTGCAGTGGGCAGCGGGACACGGGAGCAGCGGCCTGTCACCAAAGAGAAATCATCAGAACCATAATAACCACTTGTCGGCTCCCCAGACACTTGGCATACCAGTGGGTGATCCATTGTCTTCAGAGATTCAAAGTGCACCAGAGAGCCCTGAATCTGACTCTAAAGCCAGGAAAACAACATCTCAGTGAGGCTAAGGGCACTCTGGGGGGACCGTAGTCAGAATCCAGCCAGGAGAGGCATGCTAAACAAAAGGCTGCAGCCACACAGCTGCAACCGACTCACACACACACATATTAAGATGGCTTCTCCTCCCTGAGGAACTCACAAAATAAACTTGGCATCACAGAAAACCATCCCAAAGCTGTGCGCACCGCCACCACATGTGTACAGCAACAAATGACAACACCATGCAGCAACACTGTTATAATGATCTTGGGCTCTGGGGCTGGAAAATATTACATCTTTAAACTGTGTTATCTATAAACCGAGCTGTAGACGCAAGACAATGCATTTTTTTTATTAGAATTATAGTCTTGGCAACAATCAAAGGGACGCATTTGGCAGCAACTACACAATTTTGAGTAATCATGTTCTGAAGAATGTGACAATGAGTGGAATCAAAGCTGACTGAAGAGGCTATTTGCGGTGGTTTCTGTAGCAAAACAAACACCACTGTCACACAGTTGCTGACAGCGCTGCGGAGCAAAAATAGGATCCAGTCGATTTCCCTAAACTGTCACGGTGGCAGCAAAACAAAGCCAAAACAATAGAAATTCAACAGCTATTATAAAAAACAACAGCTGTCTACTTCAGTTTTTCCAGCCATTTGCCATGCTTAGTGTGTGTATGTTACACTGAATATAAGATATTTTCAATGAGCAATTACAGTAAATCTATAATCGATCCGTACGTCCGCGGTGGGAGCTTCCTTTATTGCAATTTAATGTGTCACCTCTACTGAAGGTAGTGCACAATGTGAACAGTAAATCTGCATCTGCTCCAGTCTCCTTAAAGACATCCTTTTACATTAGAGATGGTGAAATCATAAGCAGATCTAAGAAATTCAATTGTTAAAAGCAGTTGTCTGCCGGCCCTTCACTCAAAGGGAAACGTTTCTGGTTCAAGATTACAGCCAGCCCCAAGTCCCTTGCAGGTCAAATTATTTTGTTAAGAAACATATACCAGCAACAACCTTTAATGCCTTTGATACAGCTAACAGGAAATGCTGGGGTCGGACCTGGCCGAGTGCATGAATAAATGTACAGATACCACATCTTTAGAGTATATTAGCTTAATCCAAATAAGTGCAAATTTTCTTTTCCCAGAAATCACTTCTTCTTAGCCGCACCAAAACAGCAGCTCAGCTGTGCTAGGATTCCACACATAAGTACTTTGTAGTAGTGTAGCATTAGCCAGAGCTAGCTAAAATGGCAGCTGTAATGTCGAATAAGTAAGACAATCTGCCACTACTGTTGCTAGGAATAGGCCAAACAACAATGATATCAACCACCACTCTTATAAAAGGTTAGTAGCACACAACTTGTAATACACTGGTGTCAGATCAGGACTTGATATCAGACAATATGCAAAGTCAAACAACAGAATCAGTGTCAGGGAAGGTAATGAAGGGTAGTGGAACCTTTTGCAATATTACACAAAATCAATGCATTGGTGTTAATATGAGATAGCATTTGAATGAGATATTTGGCTCATATGTTATTTATCATATTGTATCACATAGGTACTGGAGTTTGGCTTCTGAAAATCTGATCGGGTGAATGTGTGAGTATGTTAAGATGATTTATTTTGACCTGCATACTGTGAGTCAGCTGTAATACACTCAGCGACAGCAAGCGTGCAGATGCCATTTAATTCAACTAGCGAAATGCCACTTCATAAATTACACATGTAACAAGAAACAAGCAGACTACAGGTAGGCACAAACACACACACTAACACACACAAGCTGATCTCTACTGAATCAAGCTGACTCACAGTCTCCACTGAGCACGCACATGCACACAGAATCAAACAACAAAGTAAAGTGTGTCACCATCTACTCTTAACTACTCGGTGTGATTACCTAGCCCATTAAATGAGGAGAACATTGGCTTCTAGGCCGATCCTGCTCGTGAATGCAAGGTTTGCTTTCGGGATGGGAGAGAAAAAAATAACTGTGACACATGACAAATGAGTTTCTCAGCCACAAAAATATTTCACATATGGTGGTTAGATTAATATGACTACAACACAAGGCATTTCTAGGAGATAAAGAAAAAGGTAATTTCCCCAGAACACATTTCTGGCGCTGCAGCTTTCCTCTGTAAAGTGGGAGTTCAGCTCACCTGTATTCAGAGAAGGTGTCATCATTCATTGCTTGTGACTCGACGTCAGGATGGAGGTCCTCCTTCTCTTTCACTGCAGGGGGACGGCAGGACAGACATTTCAGCGCCATTGTTAAAGAGCAGCACTTTCATCCATAGTTGTAATACATTTCACTTGTACTGCTGGGATGTGATATCATTTGTAATGCATCAGATTCAGATCACTAGGAAGGTTCCTGTCCTCTTACATTTTCACAAGGGAGATTACTCAAACAGTAGCATCTGCCATTGGTTAGCGTTTATCATCAGAGGTGAACATTTATGCTCAGTCAGTTTGTAAGAGTGAGTCGGTCTCATGCAGGTGAGAATTAATGGACCAACTGGTCATTTCAGGATAAACAGTCACAATCGCCTGCTTTGCTCCTGAGTTATCATGTTGAATAATGACTCTGATGTCACAGTGAAGTTGGCCTTTGACCTCTTGGGTGTAAAAATGTCATCGCTTCATCTATTTCAAGACATATTTATCGTTTTGTCATAATTAGAGTGTGAATTTCTGAGTTATGGGCAAAAATGGGATTTCTGCTGTCAAAGTGACCTTGACCTTTGACCGCTAAACTATTATCAGGTCGTCTTTAGGCGAACTGGTGGAAAAAATCTCCCAGGGCGTTCCTGAGTTATCGCTTTCACACGAAGGACAGACGGATGGTCAACCTGATGTTGGAAGTGTAAAGGCATAAACAGCCTCTGAGTGCAGCTAAATATGACGGAAAACTAACTATCAAGTCTGGACACTGAAAGCTTTCTGCACAAAGTGCTGCACATCGACTCTTTGTGTAAATATGCTTTAAAAATACCAGCTGCTTTTAAAGAAAAACAAAAGAGGGATTTCATCAACAGAGCTGGATGGGCAGTGGGGGAGAATCCAACAGAGCTGATGAAACATTCAATGCTTCATGTCAGAAGCTGCTGCAGGCAAAGAAGTGGAGTTGTGTTGAGAAGACGGAAAAAATCAGGCTGAGAGGAAAGAAATCGAGTGAGGAGACAATTTGCAGGTAGGTGGCATTGTGAAACTGAATTTGGCTCGGACACAAGGTTACACAAAGGCACAGAGGAAGAGCCAGGATGTCTGCTCAGGTGAGAGGTGAGGAGCAGTGGAGCTAAGCCAGCTGATTCTCACTCATCTCGCTTGATAAGTTCTGTGATCACAGGCTCCAAGCACTACTAACAGAGCCACACTAATGATTCCACAAGGAGTCAAATTACACAAGCTCATCCCATTTGGGGTTAATGAATTCGGACTTGGTGGGGTTGGCATGCATAGGTGTCCAACATGCATGCAGGGTGGATTTCCAAACAGGGTTGGGGTGAGGGTTGAGGTCCACTGCACATTTACTTTCCTTCGGGATGTCAACCAAAATGACAGTAGAGTAAAGAGTCAGATCAAAGAATCACCCTGGAAAACTGGTGGTGTTTGAAAATGTCAGAAATGATGCATGTAACCAAATCAGACTGAGATCTTCTATCTGTTTCCTTAGCTGCATTTTGGTTCACTTCCCGAAGCAAGATGATAAGGGGGCCCAACCCCAGTCAAAGACTAACTGACCTTTTTCCATGGAGAACATGTCTGGTCGCCGGCGCGGCGGTGGCGTACCTGCATATTTGCCACCTTTGTTTCGCCGCACAAAGCAAGCCATGAGTGCGACAAGGGTGAGGAGTGCCAGAGCACACATGGTCCCAATGACCCATCCCTGGGTCGAGGAGTTTCTCTGCTGACCTTCCACACCTGAGAATTAAGAAAGGAGACGCAGAGCTCAAAGATCATCCTAACACATAGTCTATTTGAGTATAGTCTACTTGAGTACAACAAGCATTCCTCAGACAGCGTTATCTTTGAGTAGGAACAAAAAAGCTGCAACATGTTGAATTCAAGTTTGAGAGGATTCTCACATCGTATTTTATACACATACCCTTCGGCTATAACAATAAATCTCTTCTGAAAATATATGAGATAGGAAGGAAACAAAACATTAGATATGGAGGAAACAAAAAAAATGTCGATGAAACACAAGGAAAATAAATGAACTCGCACATTCACCACAGTCAATATCAGTTCGTTGATGATAGGTTTGCATTGTTATGGCAGGATACTAAACTGTACGGACTGGGACTCCTCTGTCTCTCCTCTCACCTTTGACTTGAGTCTGGATAACGTCCTCGAAAATGCTAGCGTTATCAAGTAGTCCCTTGGCCATGAGGCGCACTGTGTACACCGTCCCGGGTGTGAGCCCATCAATTACGTGGAAACTTTGAGAAGTGTTTACGGCTTCAGAAATCCACCAGTTACCATCACCTACACAGCCAAGCACAAGAGGTGCACAAGCAGCAAGTCTGTATTAGAGGTCATGCTACAGAGAAAGAGGAAAGGATAACCTGTCACCGAGTCACAAAGGGTTCCTATGCAAGCACACTTTTTGTACTAAATCTAACATTAATCTAACATTAAATATTAAAGGAGACATATTGTGCTGAATCAACATTTCTCTTTGTTTTAGGGTGTTATAAAGGGTTTTGTCAGCAATTGACAGTATAAGGAAAACAATGTGTAAACGTTTTAAAGTAATATCCGAAATTAAAACTATGAGATCAGTGTTTGTCTGTCCTAAATATGCCTGTTTGTGATGGGCTGTTTGTAATGCAGTGGTAATGCAGATTTCATTCTGAAAATGTCAGTGACTTGCAGTATTTTGAGCGGGGGCAAGAAAAGACATTTTTTTGGGAGTTAGTAGATAGATGAACCTGAATATAAACATATACTACATATACATATACATATATTATGTCTCCTTTAATACACTTCGATATCGTGGAAATGATGGAAGTTACCATGCAGACACTAGGCTTGTAGTTTATGTAGGATGTGAAATTCAGATTCACATAAATGTGGTGCCAACTAAAATTCCTATCAATGTTTAGCAAGGCTGGGGACAGGAAAAGTAGCTTACGGTTATTCATATAAGCCACATAAAGCTGTGAGTCCTGCTGCTCTTCTCTGGCAGTCCAGCTGATTTTGGCAAAGGTGTCACTCACATAGGAGCTTACGTTCACCAGGGCCGGAACTGATAAAGAGAGCAGACATAGTGGGAGGAGAAATCAAGGACAAAGGAAAACATAGACCATCACAGAGAAAAGGAGAAAGACAGAAGGCAGGAAAAGAGGATTAGCAGAGGCAAACAGTGCAGCAGCAGCAAAAAAATTTTTCAAGAAGACAGTTCAGAAGGCAGCAGTGGGCCCGAGACTTAATTGAGTGGAGCTGGATTTTGCCTCATAAAGGGTTAGGAACAGAGATTGTGGGCGGCGTTGACATCTTGTCTTCTCTCGCTCTTAAGCAAAGCTGACATTTCCTGATGCTCCGACCCCCCCGGCCCCACATCCCCCCAAAGAAGACATCAGAACAGTCGGAGACGACTCTGTGTCTCGACTCCCATTGTTAGTTGAAAGTTCAGGTACAATCTGGATGGGATCACAGGGGTATTATTGTCGGTGCATGTGTGAGTGTGAGCTGTATACCTAAGGAAAGATGAGTAGAATTGCCTGGCATAGAGGTTGGAAAGGAGAGAGAGCAGTTGTGGGCTGAAATCAAAGAGAACCCTCAGATGTTAGATTCCAGCAACAATACTGTCAGATCTACTGCTCTATATCGTGAAAGAGAGTGAGGTCTGAGATTACATGAAGGCAGGATTGTTAGAGAAACCAGGGAAACTGGATTAATGCTAGCAAATGTAGCAGGGAGTCTCGTATTGCCTTTTAGTTGGTTTCCAGGAATTACCCAAACATCATTATACAACTATAAAGGACAAACAATTGCTGAGGCCATGGCAAGCTACACACTACAGCAACACACCTACAACCTTGTTTATCCCTAGCGCTACTACTTCTACGTTGGCATGCTGCAGCCACTGCAGGGGCTGATACATACTGCTCTGAATAGGGGCCACAGCTGGAGTCAGGGACAAATCTTCAGAGGGATAAAAAGAAAATGAAATAACAGCAGAATATTAGAAATATACGGCAAGCCAGCTTTAAGGTTTCTAGAAAAGGCGCACAGACACACTCTCCTTGCAGATTTGTAGGGATGCGTGACTGCACATACATGCATATCCACATACAGGTACGTGGGCAGTACATCCCCGTGTACAGATCCTCGCATGGCGAAACCTGCATCGGTGATCTGTTCTTCAGATGAGGTGACTGGTGGAGGAACACACTACCAGAGGGCACCGCGCAGCAAAAGAAGCATACACCTTCTCCCTCCCAAATTACTACTTCTACTAACTCTAACCAGTGATCCGGTATTTATCACAATAGATAATGTAATCAATAACAAATTGGTATTTGATGGATAAAACCACATTTGTAGGCACAAAATACGGCAAATCAAAAGATGACATAAAGAATTCATTAAAAGAAAAAATGAATCTTTCCTCATTGCTTGACAAGTTTCCATTAATCCCACAAAATCCCAGATTGACTGACATCAACTGATCAACTTTAAATTCTTGAGTTTAGATTATTATGCTAACTGCTTAACAGTGGTATGATGTATGCATGTGTCTTACATGTATAACTAGAGAGGAGTCTCATGTCGCCCAATGTCTGTATGGGTTTCTCCAGTTTCCTCCAACAGTCCACAGACAAGAGGCTAAGTTTAATTTGAGACATTCAACTGACAATAGGTGACTATGGGAGCATGAGTGGTTGTTTTTGTCTTTATTTCAACACTGTGATGTATTGGTGACCTGTCCAGAAGATGCCCAGCCTCTTATCCAATGGCTGCAAAGACTGGCTCTAGCCCCCCGGCGATCCTTAAGGGGTAAGCTTAATAGATCTTGGATGGAAGGATGAACAACTAGTAATAAAACAATAGTTTCTTAATAATCATTTTGCTACTTGGAACTGCTTTTTTTTAAAACTCAAACAAGTTGTTTGCCTCCTCCATCCAATGCAGTTTTAGTATATAAGCAGTGTGACATTTTAACTTTAGCCACTGAACTCTAATCACTTAATATTTGAGACAACTGGTCAAACTTTTAACAAATTCCCTTGAGGCAGACTGGAGATATCTTCAAAAGTTCAAAATCATGATTTTCCAGGCCACAGTGACCTTGAACTTCGACCTTTTACAAACAAATACCAATCAGTTTATCTGTGGGTCCACGTTAACGTCACCAATTTTTTTTTGATAAACTTTGTTCACAAGGCAAAATAATTTGCTTTGTGAGGTCAGAGAAACCCTGATGTTTGATCTTTGACCCTTGACCACCTGAATGTATATTTTTTAAGCCATGAGTCACTAACTGAACGTTGGCTCAAAACTTGAAGACCTTTTCTCAAAAATGTGACGGACAGACAACCAGAAATCATACTGCCTCTGGCAACTGGCTGAAGGCATAAAAGGTGCAGTTGTAACTGTAATTACTAAGACTATAAACGTAATTGTGTATTTTTATTATCGTACAAGTTTACAGGTTTGTATATTAATGAATTGCTTCTTGAACAAATGACAACCTGTACATAGGTGACCCGATAACCCTGAATCTAATAAGTGAATGTACGATTTTAGTACTGTTGGTTTTGGAAAAGATAAATTCATGCTGATTATAGATCTGATGAACTGTTTTTCTGGCGTCACAAATATTTTTTCCAGAAGTTGGATTTCCAGTCAGTAATAGAAGTGTGGTAAACAGATCTCACTGTGCGCATGTGGAGCCCCTGCGTGAACTTACAGTACATTGAAAGAAATGATAATAATACTGCTGTACACTGAAGCTGTCTGTTCTGCTCTGATTGCTGAATCCTAAGCTAATTAGAATGAACATAAAGCCAGCCCTTGAATACACTGTTTCCAGCTTAACTTTTTTCAAACATTAAGTCCGAGCCATTAGCAAATGTGTCGGCGATAACAACTTGGGTATTCGAGTGCTGTGCTGGAGAGCAAATAATTGGAGGAGCCGGTTTTGTGTGTGTGGCTTCAGAGGTGCGTGCTCTTCTCTGCGTTTTGTCTAGTTTGTAACCCAATTTATCTCTGCTGCTTTGTTATCTCATTAAACCTGATGGAGAAAAACAGTTTCTCCGTCTGCCGCACTCTCTTCTGCTGTGGCTGTTCGCTCTACTCTTTGTTTTTCTTTCTGTTCGCCTTTCTCACAGATGTTCCACTCCATCCTTCTGTAAATCTCTCACTTCAACCCCCCCCCCCCCACAACCCTTTCAAACAGCCACACACACACACAAACACAGGGTATGTCAGTTGTAATTTTTGTTTCTCGTACTTAAACGGTGATAAGCATTAAAAGCTCACTCAGTCAAAGGTGAACTTTAAAAGGAACACTCCAGAGCCTGCTCACTGGGGCTTTATAACTCACATGCATTCTTCTTTTTTCACTGCCACTCCAGCCCTCCACATTAATGTCTCTAAATTCATGATGCCCCTGCTCTGTGATATTGGCAGCCATAAATCCACTCTGCTGCATTGTGACTAACACGCCCCGAGGACACGCTCCAAAACAGAACCATTTCATCTCCCCACCGAGCCCCTACTCAGGCCTATACACAAACAGTGCATCTAATGGCTCTCAGGCTGGACATCCACCTCCAAGATGCAAAGCCTCTCAAAGGAAACATAAAAGCCAGAGAGAAATGAATAACTTTTTATGAAAACATACAGATGGTGGAGAAACATATTCTCACCCTGCCAATAAGGGAGGGAGCAGAGAGTTTCTCTTTTAACTTTGTTGTGAAATTCTGGCACTCGTTATGACAGTGTTACTCATCAAGGCTGAAATGAACAAATGCCAAACCCAGCTGAAACTGTATTGGGGCACGTTATATTGTCAAATAAGGAAACCAGAATGTCTAAATTGAACGATGTTGCTCTCAACTAAGTAACGTAAAGTTTTAGCAAAGAGTTTCACTGAGTGCGATACAACTTAAACAGCTACATGTGAGGAATTTGTCATTTTTGGCTTTGGCGACCAGAAACATGGCGTGATGGTTCTACAATTCAAACACATATTACATTAGATAATTTTATCTCCTAAGGTTTTGCATGTAGTAGCTTATAATTGCCGACAAAGCTGATGGAGTAAACTACAACTTCCTATAGTTCCGCTAGCCAGGTTGAGAGAAAAGAGCGTGGATTGCTGCTGTTTCCTCAAATCCTGATGGTTTTGAACTTTTTCCTACATTTGTAACTACAAACCTCAGCAAAATCACGTGCAACAGCTTGTTAACAGTTATAATAGTTTGTTGAATCTGATCCAAGCTTTAAATCGTACATCAGCAGATTAATTACAATAGCATTCATTCATCTAATGTGTTTATGTATTTAGTATTAACTCACTATCCCTGCTTGATATGTATGGACTTCTATACTGAGAATACACTTGGACAGTGGAAACCAGAGGAAAATGCTTATTTTGCAATTTATTGTTAAAAGAATAACTTGTTTCCCACAGTTTGTGCTGGGATGTGCTTCTCTGCCCATATTCACCACACTCTCTCCTCTCATTTCTCCACCGTCAGCGCAATGCATGATGGTAGATACTACTCGGTCATTAACCATAGGTTGTACACCGTTTTTAAGGATGCATTATGGGAAACAATGAGTGCACTTTATGGGGAATGAAAAACTAACCTAAACATTCAGACAGCCCTACAAAATGACAAACTACCTATAGAGTGAATTGCAAGTGATATCGGACCCAGCCAAAGTGAGAAACAGTTCCAGTTTAAAGGCCTCAGCTAGCAAAACGCTACAATGCCAATCCATGCTTTAAAACACGGACCATTGTATCTTCTCCCAGGCCTTATTTAAAAGGGTATTTAGAGGATAAAAATGCTCATAATTCTGCTGCTAGACATGCATAAAAACGAGGACGCACAGTAATCCAGTTTTACATGAGCTACGCTGGCTCTTAGCAATATTCAAAAGGTCTTTTTGCTTTTTCACGAAGCTCAAAATGGTCGAGGATCACGCTAAACTGCAGACTCCCTGTCGTTATATTGTATTTGTCTTCAGGTCACTTGGATTCTCTGCTGGTTTGTAAGCTGTTCGCCGCCCCTATCATGTTTAAAATAGAGACACACTCTTTATAAGCAAACTGTGGGAAAGCATTCACAGGGATGATATGGAGACAATCTCACCGAGCATTCTAAAGCAGCATTTTCAGAAACGATTTCCTCTTTCAGGTTCGCTCTTCATTTATTAGCATCTTTTTAATATGATACACTGTGTTAAGTCACGGATGTTTCCATTATAACTGCTTTCAGACATGCACTGAACTCTGCAGTTCCTCCGTATTGTCTCTATGTGTGAATGCAAATGGCCGAGTGAGAGCGCTCCCCACTTTCTGCGGACTTTCTCCACCTCCTCCCAGTATAATGTCCGTAGAAATCCAGGAGAATTAAAGAGTAAACAAATATCTACCAGTGACATCAAGTCTGTAGTCATGAAGTGAACATTGGGGGGGACCAAAATGATTTTAAAGAATGTTTAATACTAGATTATAAGTCTCATGTGTGCTTGGTAATATAAAGATATCAATGTGTATTATAACTTTATATATTCATTTTTTTATATTTTCCAAAATATACTTTCATAAGTTTATCAAATTATATAAAATATACTCAAATATCTTTATATTAGCATAAATACAGTAGTCTTAAGAGGCAAACACATTAGGGCCCACAATGTTAAATATTTGATTGTATTATTTTTTAAACAATGAACAGATATATATATATGCATTGCTATAGATCTATAAAGACAAGTACAGTCAGTTTAGCAAAAGGTTTAGCAAATTGGTTTTATATTGATCCTACACTAACTCTCTCTTCAGTCATCTTTTCTCCTCCTCTGCTCCTCCCCTCCTCTCCTCCTCCCCTCCTCTCCACTCTACTCTTCTCCTCTCTCTTCTCTCCTCTCTCCTCTCTTTTATCCTCTCCTCTCCTGTCCTCTCCAGTCATCTTGTTTGCTTGTCATAGCATTGGCATAACCGTTTACTATTGTATTCAGACACTTTACAATTCTGTTTATTGGGGGGGACAATTTGACCATATTTAGACATTGGGATTGACACCATTATGTCTACTGCCCTGGATGACAAACACGTAGAAAACACAGACAAAGATGCCATGGCTGTGTTTTGTCAAGATAATTGTCTGATCCATGCAGTTAATACGTCACTTCCTGTCTCTGTCTCCTGCACCTGGCAGCTCCACCTCTCGCCTGAGTAATGCAGGCAGAGTATTTGATTCTGTTGGGAACGCGTCGGTGCAGAGAACCTCCCGCTGTGTTGTGCCCGTATTAAAGGCAAACTGCGGAGAAGTCCTTAGCCAAGTCTCTGGAATTTACCCGCAGGTCATGTCTGAAAACGGCTTATTTGTCTATTCTTCACATCCTGACTCATTGTTTTTAAATGTTTTTTTATTTGTGTGAAGGGCACAATTGTTGTTAAGTTGATTTTCATTTCAAGGCCACCACTGAAAATCCAGAGAGGCAAGAATATGTAACAGGGAAGTGTCGATAAAACACCCAAACTTTTATTCAGTGTGAGCTGAGCTCCAAAAACCCAATTCCCTCGACTCAGCAGAGCATTTGCATTAGATCATCCATACCTTGTAAACACCCGGTTTTTAACACCATGCTTCAAGTCTGCAGCATAAGCTTTGCATAAATAAGCAGTTTCCAGGCCCAGATAACAGTAATGACGTCATGAGGGGGTTATTATTTTTTTAGACGTGACAAAATGTTTTCAAATGCAGAAAGGCTACTCACTGTAATGATAAAAAAGTGTTTTCATTGTGGGGACAGTACAATAAATCATCAACATAACTATCTCCAATTTGTATGACTTATCAAATTTCACGTCTACAGTGATTTATGCTTCCAACACTGGAAGGGCTTTCAAATTAATACCAATGCAGATTAGCCACACTATCACCACAGGTACACTGACTTCATCTACTCACGTTCCGGAGTGACCGTGTTGCTCTCCTGGGCGAGTGGAGGTCCGCAACCTGCTCGAGTGCAGGCACTGAGGTGGAAGCGGTAGAGGCTGCCCTCCTGCAGGCCGTGGAGCTCCCACTGAGTGGTGTCAGCCCCAGTGATGTTCGTCTCCTGGGAGTCAACCACCTCCAGTGTGGTCTCATTAACTATAGATGAAGGAGAAAGATGTCAGGTCAGTTCACGTGGCCTGAAGTGAGCCTATAATGGGAGGACGCGGCTGAGAGTCGTCACTGTTTGTCCCCTGTTATGTGTGAATGGAACACAACTACAATGAGGGTCAATGGTCGAGGGAGGGGCGCTTAGGGATGAGGAGATGTCATGCTCGCTCATGCAGAAGGGTGAACGTGGCAGATACATGTCCTGACAGGTGAGCTGAGGAGGAATACATTATGAAGAAAAGCGAGAGAAGATGAAAGCAGCAGATAGAGAGCTCGAGAGGGAGTGGGAGGGGGAGAGTAAACAAGTGGCAATGGATGAAACGAGGAGGGAGAGGAGAGAGGGGGAGAGGAGGAGGAAATGAAACTTAAAAGATAATTCCAGTATTTTCAAAACTTGGCCCTGCTTTCCCGTCTTTTTGGGTCTAAATGATTAATAGGAGCAAAACTGTTTGGAATCAGTCCAGTAATCGAGGGGAAATCACCGGCAACAGCGAGAAGGCTGGACTGTAATAAAATGGGGCATTTGTTCAAGTCACACTATGTCCACCAAAGTGCTGGTTTTTACCACTGACTGTCAGATTGTTATTGTATCTGTCTGGCAGCATTATGAATAGGATTCCTGCGGAGATAGATGCAGCAGATAGGCTCAATACTGCAAATATTTATGACCCTATTGATCATTGAGAGCCAGAAAGATGGGGAAATAGGACCCAGGTTTGTAAGAATGCCAGAATGAGTCTTATAATGAAGGAAACGCTTAAAGAACAACACTTTCAAAAGAAGAGATTGAGGTGGTACAGGTGGGAGAGCGGAGGGAAGGCAGTGGCAAAGGAAAATGTGAGGAGGAAGCCGGAAAAGGAAATTAGAGGAGTGGCAATCACAAGCAGCATAACGTATCTCTAAGCATGTATTATAGATCAAAGTACAGTATGTGTGCAGACTGTGGAAAGCAACGCACTTCTCCTGAAACCCCCTTCGTTGATGTCAGAGCTCTGCGCGTGTTGAGATGCAGGTGAGAATTGTGGATATTTTATTTTATGTGTTTGTGAACACAGTGAGATTATTCATTTACTACTTACACAGCAGTTTCATGACTCCAGCGGATGTGCAGACTGCGCGTATAGCACAGCATATATTTTATTCATAGAGTTTATAGAAGACAAAATCTGAAACGGGCTTACACGTTAAACGGTGAATCATTTCATCTGAAAAAGAAAAAAGAAAAAAAACACACACACACTGCATGTGTAGGAGTATCTGTGTAAGGTCTGACAGAGGAGCAGATATTGAAGAGCAGGCCGGACTCTGTGGGTGTTGGTGGAGACGGCAAAGTCTCTGCCTTCACATTTCACACAAAGGACCTCAGAAATGTCAGCCTATGAGACTGTGGGCTTTGAAAACAGGGAGAGCGTAATGAAAGACATTTATTCACAATAACTGCAGTGAATGTGTGCAAAGAGAAAACGCTCCTGGGTGAAGATGAATGCGGTAAGAAATATGAAAAAGAGGCACAAACAGAATCGACTCAAATGATCTTTTCTTTTCTTTTCTTTTTTTTGCGAGAGGAGCTTCAGTCCGAGAGGATCTGAGATGAGAAACACTCAGGGAACTGTCAAACCACAATCTGAAGTCACCTGCTCAACTCACAACCAGGCTGTTTGAACCCCATCGTGTAGTGCTCAGTGTCAAACACTGTCACCTAGTGTCTAGAATGATAACACAGGTGGTGACAATAAGGGAAAGGGTTAGTGGAGGGTGTGAGCTGCATATTTGTAAGGTTTCTCAATTGGGAATCAAAACTCTAATATGCTTAAAGTTTAATTGCAGTGCACCCCCCCCCTCCTCTCTCCCCCCACACACACACACACAGACACAAAATATCACCTCTTCAGATTACTACTAACCGAACTACTGCACAGACATTTGTGAATGACAACAACATTGGGTATACGTACTGAGGTGGTGCTGCAAGAGATAACCAGTGAGGATGCCATTCGCCTCCGGGGGGGGTCCCCAAACCAGCAAAATGGAGTCTTTCTGTGCGTTCGAGGCGGTCAGGATAGGCACTTGTTCAGGAACTATGAAAAATGAAAATAATGTTAGTTAATCTGCTGCAAGGATATGTTCCTCCTAGTCCTTTTTTTTATTATTTTAAATGCTACCTTTTATGCCTCATATATTAAGCACTTTGTAACCATGTTTAGATCAGTGCTATACAATTAAAGTTATTATTATCGTTATTATTATTTTCCGGGAGATTCGGCAAGTCAGACGTGTTCATGACAACAGGAAAATGTCTGGAATATTCAGGATAGGAGTGGCAACCTGGTAGAGCATGCAAGGGGCAGGACATGACGTTTAAATTCTGTCTGTTTTCCTGCTGTATTGTCACATGGGTTCACTCTGAAATTATCCGGACTGTGTACTAGGGGATAATGTCTGGAGCAAATCTCATAAAGCTCCTCCTGAAAATGTCAGGAAAATATCCAGAGGTGAGTGTATGTCTGATAGCAGCTTGAGTGTGTGAGAAACCCACTTAAGTTAACAATATTACCAATATGACCTCACCTCCCTCTGGAGTGTTGAAGGTGACCGGGTCACTGTTGGGCCCATTGCCCTTCTTGTTGAAAACGCTCACAATGAGTCTGTATTCAGTGAAAGGTTTGAGACCCGGTACGATGACGTGACTCCTCTTCCCTGTGAAGGACAGCGACTGGCGGTCATCAAAAATCTTGTTGGGATTCAGCAGACTGTGCTTCCTCACCCAGTGAACCTGTGACAAGGAAGTAAGGGAAAATGTTGAAGAACAACTTTATTATGCTATGGACTCAGTATTTACTTGTGCTTGGGATTCTTGTACCTGCGTTTTTTTGCCCTTCGAGTTTTTCATTTCCTGTTGTTTTTTTTTACTTTGTACCTTGTCTTATCTCTTTTGTATGACTTCCTGTCTTTTTCCTGTTTCTGACCGTCTGGACCTGTTCCTAATATGTTTCACCTGTGTTCTATATCCTGGTTCTCATAAAGTCTATGTGTTTCCTTCCGTCTTGGGCAGTTTGTCTTTGTTTCATGTTTTGTGCTACTAGTGTTTCAGTTTTGCTCATCATCTTTTGAAACCGTTGCACTTTTTCTATGAACTTGTCTTCCTTCCTCAGGTGACTGGAAGCCTGTTTATACAACTCAACATTTTGTATTTGTCCATCATCTGCATTTGGGTCCTGTTTATCAAACCCTGACATCTCAACCCAGCACAGAGACAATGGATAGAGATGGAGAGGAGCAGCTATTAAAGACTAGTTTCACTGAGGCAGATATCTGACACATGTTAACCCTGAACGAATTAATACACTGTGTTAAGGAATGTATATACTTTAAGAGACGACACCTGCACAGGTGGCAGAGTGAAGTTGAGGCAGGATGTGCCAAAGAGCATCTCTTTTACAGGTCATGTAACATAATATCACAGTTATCATGCACAGCTTAAGGCTTTGCATACAAGAGTATTTTCAACCCTTGACTGATTTTAAAAACATGGGCGACCACAGACATAATGACAGATTTAATGGATTCTATCAGTTAAACTTATTGTTATTATCTTATAGTTGATTTTCTAATCTTCAGAACGCACACACTAGATGATTTGGCCAAAACGTTAGACACGTATAGCGATTCCAGATTATCGGAAAGGGAAATCGGGTCCAAAATCTGCATGGTTATCCTCTAGTGTGCGGCAGCCCCATTTTTGTCAATTCAGCAAGTTACTACTACTTCTATCAAAACTGAGTCAAGATCATTCTGAAAGTAACAGTATAATATTCCTATTAGGGAAGTCTGAAACATAGAAAGTGAGAACAAATTGGGTTGCTCAAAATGTGCTTCATTATAATGGATTCTCATTGTTATGTAGAATGCATATGTTACACATTTTACTTTATTTTTAGAAAATAGATACAATGTGTCATTTAATGTGTCCCTCACATTGTCCTGTGGAACCTGTGAAACCTATCAACATCAAATAGCCAAATTATGAGGGAAAGCTGGGATTTCAAATGATTTCTCTCAGGGCTGCGGCTCAGGTGGAGTTTGACAAATTCTGGGTACAGTATCGCAAGAATAATAAGATTTACTGATTTAAAATCACACTGAGACAGAGACAACTTTGTCTCTGTCTCAGTTTTGACTTGTCACATTAAAATGTTAATTTGCTGTCACAGTATTGGTTGATAAGGGCACATGTAGGAAACAGTGGAAATGAGTAGTGTCTTTTTCCTGGAAATATGTCCTCCGTTATGACACGCTGGAGACAGGTGAGTGACAAGGGGTAAGAGAAGATGTATTTATATTATAAGACCTAGTAAAATATGCCAGAATAAAAATATAATTGCACTAAACCAGGTAGAGGACATAGATTTTCCAAAGGTAACTTTCCACATCAAAGCTAGTGGTATTAGTTGCTGCAGCTCCTCTTTTCAGCCTCTTTCTGAAACGCTGTCTCTTTAAGGCCCCCCTCCTGATAAAGCCCAGTCTGCTATGATTGGCCAGCTGGCCCACTGCGTTTCAGGAGCAGTGTTTTTTGGCCTTTTAGCCTTTTATCTTTGAAGAAGTTTTATATAAACACAAATCTTTAGAAATCACTAGAATAAAGGGAAGAAAATTAAAAGCAAAATATTGCTCCCTTCATTTTTTGTCCAATAATTGCAAATTCTCTTAAAATAATAAAAAAGTTAACCATTTTACCTTCACCTCAGTAGTGCCAAATGTTATTTGGTATGTCCTTTTGATGCTATTACATTATTAAATTGACTGAAGTTCCATCTTTGTACGCATCTGATGGAAAATTACTAACACATCACTGTGATGAAAAGGGCTCCATAGTCACTCAGGTTAAGTCTTCAGTTAAATGTAGCCTGAAAAAATGAAATCCTGATCCAGCATAAAGGAAACTTACATTGTAGCCCCCGAGATGACCTCTGACGGTGGCAGATGGAACCGGGGTCCAGCTAACTCTCAGAACAGTGGTGTTGATCACCTCCACCGCGATGTCCCGCGGCGCCGCAGTTGGAACTGAGGAACACACAGCGGTAGGTCAGCAACGCACACAACCTGCGAACAACAGGCCACCTTCGCAGAGCCTCTTTCTCACCACCGTGAAACGTGTTTAAAGAAAGACTATTGACTGAGATACAGTGAGCGGAACAACAACAAAAAGAATCTTCTCTGAGCTGATATCTTAAAAGACGGAGGAGGTCATTCTTTCGCTTCAGGTTGTGTAGATGAGATCTGTTGCTGGCTGCGTTGGTAAATAAATAGAAAAGCTAAGAGATCAGCTTTAAGGTGCAGAAATACTTTCTCAGCTGGACACAAGATAAAACACCTCAATTGTTCAAAGCTGGGGTTTTTTACTTGAGGCCAGAAGAAATTCAAGACACGGCATGAAATAAATACTCTAAATAATTTCTTCTCTACATGGTACTGTACTGGTATAAGGGGAAGGATGGAAGCACAGCAGACACTACAGTGGGAAGCAGCCAATGTGACAGTGCAAAGTGTGTCGCGATCTGTCAAATCTCCGACAGCTTCTGAGACAGAAGCGCAAATTTGACATCCCTCTGCTCTACAAAGGTTATCTGCCACCTGCTGGATTTGAGGAGGGAGGAAAAAGTCACTATTGCAGACTCACTCACACAGGGTTAACACCACGGGCAAAAGAAAAAGAAAAGAACCTAACCTGAAACATTTTCCCGCAGACAATGCCAAAAGACAACTGAAGACAGGAAGGGGGGGGGGGATGATGACACGAGAAGTTCACAAGAAAGTCGCAAATAAAGCAACACTCACATGTGCCAGTTCAGCCTCAGGGCGTGTTTTAATGAAGTTGAAACCGATGTGCTTATAGACATGTTATATAATGAAATTATATTGTAATAAAATATAGAGTCGAGGAAGTATTAATTCTACAACTCACCATCTTCTCCAGAGTAGCCCGTGAGGACTTTGGGTTCAGGTGCCCACCCGTGGCTGTTCCTGCTCTGAATTTTGATCTCGTACGGGACGAACGTGCTCGTGTTCCTCAAAACAAACGAGTGTCTCTTCTCCATGTGATCCTTCCAGGTGTCCTCCACCCCCAGTTTCCTGTAGCTCACCTTGTACTCCAGGCCCGGGCCGTTGTGTTCGATCGGCCGCAGCGGCTACAAAGAGACAATATGCCGATGACTTAGCAATCACGAAAAACTACCATGATATGTTTTCTTACGTATATGATATACTTTCTTATACAATCTTTCCCTCACCTCCCAGGTGATGTCCATTTGATGAGGAAGGTGTCCTTGAATTTTGATGTTCTCCGGGTTCCTATCAGGAGCTTTGGGGTAATTTGTTAAATTGTATGATTATATAACAATAAATGAAACATAATGAAGTAATTTGTGTTAATCTTCACTACAGTATATCTACTGCAGCCTCTTACAGCTAAAGTGCACGTGCCTATCGTTACTATTCAGCATCAAGAGATCCTGATTTCATTAACAATATATGAGCTTGGTAAATGCTTTTTTTATCCCATCAAGCAGCCAAAACAAGAAAAACCATACAAACTTAACAAATTTGAATCCTTACGGCAACTTAAGTTTTTGGTTTAGTTTAAAGCTGTATCTCCATCTGTTCTTGCTGGAGTGTATTCAGTTGTTTTAATCGTTTCATTCGCTTTAATTTAAATCTTAGAACTGTATTTATTTCTACTGCTCTCACTTATGTTTTTTTTTTCACTTTTGTAATACTGTTTTGGTTCTTTGTGTTTTCTTGGTGTCTCGGCACGTTTTGTTTATTTTCTGTTTTGACTATTGTAAATCTCTGCTTCAATGTATTCTGAGTTAAAATACAAGTTGAAGGAATGAAAGTCAAGGTTGAGGAGCCACATTGAAAGGCGCTAATGCTGAGGGCCTTCCGGCTCTACTGCTACATGGTCCTTTTGACAAAGGCCGTAGCCTCTCCACACGGCACCTCTCTGCAAACTTCAAAAGAAGGTTGCACACTTTCACCACTCACAGATAACAACATCAGAAAATGTTAATTAAAAGGAGTAGGTCCTACCAGCAGGGGGTGTTTTGTATCTCTCAGTGGGCTCACTGGGGGGTCCGGGTCCGACCGCGTTCACAGCATACACTCTGAACTGGTAGTTGAGGTGTCCATTTAGTGCCAGCTCGGCTGTTGCCTGGTTACCGGGGACTTTCTGTAGCTCCCTCCACCTGCCGGGCTCCCATTGGCTCTCCTCGTACTCCACTACAAATTCTGTGCTCACAGAGGAGATGGCACCGCACATAACAATTACACATCCAGTCATCACCATATGAACTGATGATCACATCCGCTGGGAGAGCATGAATTAAACTCATTTTATTTAGACATTCTTCAACCTACATTACAGGTAGACTAATAAAGGAGATGTTTAATGGTGTAATAAATGTGATGAGTGGATAAGACGATCAATAAGCTCATTAGGGAAGAATGGAGCTGGAGTCAGATGGTGATTAGCTCAGCTTCCTTAATACAAGGACACGTATTTGCCTTAAAGCCAAATTGGCAATTCCTGTTATTTCACAGATTAAACAAATAGGATAGTTACAGAACCCTGAAGTGCAAATCAACGGCAAACCACAAAAAGCAGGCAAATCACAGTACAGAACCATAAATCACAAAACACAACGGCTAAACAAAACACCATGGTCAATAAGAAAATACAATAATAAATCACAAAACACAACGTATTGAGGTGCTTGCTATTGCCACAGCCCATCGCTGATTGGCTGGAGACACTGTCCACGTGTTTTGTGATGTGTTGTTGTGTTGAGTGATTTGCCTTTGACATTGGCACTTCAGGGACACCGTAGATATCATGTGTTTATTAGTGAACTTAAGTTGTGCTGGTAGATCGATGTGAGAGAGCCAGGCTAGTTTCCAGGCTAAGATGGGTTAATCACCCTTTGACTTCATCTCTGTGCTAAATGCTGAGACATCCCAGAGGTGTTGATCGTATCATTTCTTGCATTATTTTCTCGCCCATAAATCTTCTATAGGTTGAATTTACATAAACTTAAAAGTCCCATGTTTTTACTGTTAAAAACAATAAAAAGCAACTAATTTCCAGAATCCCACAACAGTGTCCGTCCTGCTTCTGAAATGATGGATGTGTAAATTAGTTAAGCAACACTACACCTATGAGTGTGTTGAAAATTATGAACTGTTCAAAATCCCAATTAACTACTTGGTATAGAGTGCCTCAAGTGAGTGTTTGTCATGGAGGGAATAATAAATGAGTAAACAAAGGGAGGATTTCAGACACAGTACATTCAGTACCTTTGACAATTTTCATGACTAGTTAATTAAATTAAATTAATATTTCAATACTCATCCACCTGGTGCTCAGCCAGTTCCACAGTTAATGTTAATTGGAACCTATTACGCTGATTTCTAGCTTTATATTTTTATTCTGGGACTCCGTTAAGCTTCCCATTTAGACTTGATTATCTCAAAGCGCCAGTTATGCAGTACCTCAGTTGAGCTTTTGACTGAAACAAACAATATACGCTCAGATCCCGAAAAGCTCACTTTCTTCTGACCGGTCAACTGGTCGAAGATGTACTGTAAAACGAGGTAACTAGTAACTAAATCTAAGTAACGCAACATAAAATGGCATCTTTTTTTATCAATTCAGACATATTGGAGCCCACATTGGCCCAGAATATGAGTGTGCACAAGCAGGACGTCTCAGTTCTGTGGATATTACGCCCTCGACATAAAACAAGAATTATCGCCCTGTGAGTGTTTGTCCCTCCAGCTGTTCCTGACATACTGCATTCACAATAATGGGAGGTCAACATGACCTTTGACCCCTGACATCCTAACACTTTGAGTCCAAATCACATCTGGTCAAAATTTGAAGAAATTCCCTTGAGGCGGAACTCAGAAATGATGTTCAATCGGCCAATTTTGAAAGAATTCGCTTCATGTATTCTTAGAAGAAAGCAAAAATAAGATTTTGGGAGGGCACCGTGACCTTGACCTTTGACCTTAGACAACCAAAATCTAATTTGCTCATCCTTGCATCTAACTGAACATTTATGCCAAAATTGAAGAACCTCCCCTCAATGTGTTCTTGAGATATTGTGTTTGAATACTGGCAATATAACGCCTCCTGCCACACACATTATTTATATGGACTTCCGACATTGTATTATCATATAAATAATCATAATAATAATACAAGTCAATAATAATAACAGGCCCCTTTAATTAAAAGGGCTGGCCTCAAACTGCTCGTCTCTTGCTCGGAGTTGTTTGAAAAAAACTAACAAGAATTAAAACATTTCTCTCTCT
The DNA here is from genome assembly GCF_949316205.1 of Platichthys flesus. Taxonomy (NCBI): domain Eukaryota; kingdom Metazoa; phylum Chordata; class Actinopteri; order Pleuronectiformes; family Pleuronectidae; genus Platichthys; species Platichthys flesus. The sequence continues at coordinate 13,166,677 of NC_084951.1, forward strand.
CCAAGGATCTTCAGGTGAGTCTGTTCTAATTTCTGCTCAGTGCTCTCACATATCAAATCTTAGGGGCAGTTCAAACATCCGACAGGACACATCTATCACTCCATTCAATTCTGATCAAAACTAAGTTCCAAAAATAAACGAGTCCCTGTTTTGAGGCGTAAATAGGAAACCAGCTTCCTCGCTAGGATCCTCAGCACTTTACAAGCTGCAGCCATGTCTTTTTCAACAACACTCAGTTTGCACTCAGCAGTGATCACAGCAGCAGAAGCTGTTAACAACCCCTTTCACAACAGAGGAGACGTGGTAACTAGTGATGTGCAGGAGCTAAATGAGGAGAATCAAAGAGAGACTCTAATCCAGTATTTAACAACGGTCTGTAGATTCTAAGTGCTGCATAATGTTGAGATGTGGTCTGGCTTCCATAACTAGCAGGAACTGGCTAAGTCCCATCTTCCCTTGGAAACAGGTATGTAACCCTATTCAGTTACACAGTGGTGATGTATGATAGAGTTCAATATGCATTTGAAACATTTACTGTTGTAACTACACAAAATGTTGCAAATAGCATTTGCTTTCTGTGCCTTCACATGCACTTTTGGGAGACCCCTCGTTATAAGCGTGTGTCTCCTGATTCATCTCTCCCCTTTACTCCCTCAGAGAGGTAAGCAACATTTTGGTCATTCAAATTTCCGTACGTTAGCTTCTCCTCATTATGTTTTTAAGTTGTGTCTCTCGCAACCACCGGTTACTTGTTTAAAGGCGTATTTAGATATATATATAATATATGTGCATTTGTCTGAGAAGTCAAGATACCTGCATTTTGTATTTACTTTAAATGTAATACAATTTGTTTTGCTTTTAAAAACAGTATGTATCTTTTCGTAATATTACAAAAATGTTTGGTTTTCACCGTCTTCAAGGGCCCCCCGTGAATCATGTTGAGGTGACGGAGGAAATTCATGACATGTTTTGTTCTTCACGTTCTTGCAATGCTTCAAGGCGTGTTTGGGCTTATTATCTACTCCAGTAAGACATAAATCAGAGGGTTCAGCATGTCTGAGGAATGGACTGGTACTTCTCCTCAGTCAGGGTGTAGTCAGTAAGCTAAAGGTGTCTAATTCCACAGCAGAATACTCCTACTACCAGGTTTCACATTGAATTGATTCATGCTCTCTCCTGTTTGTCTCCTTGGAGACATGCTTCTGTCTCATACCTTCAATCTCCAGCGTGGATTTATAAGCAAACTGGACCCTTTTCCTCTGTGAATTGCTGGTATTTCTTAGGCCACTATAAAGTTGTTGGTCTTGTTTCCTCTCCTGAGAAGTGGTTTAGAAACTGCCATTACTCCTCTTCAAGAAAATCCTTTTTTTGATTGGAGTCTTGAGTTCAAAATCGTGTTTCTGTGATGAAGTTGCTTTTCTCGGGTAGCAGGGCTTGACGTATTGATCTTCCGATGGTGCAGTCACTTGTGGTCCGATCAATTGTAGTTTGGGTAAAAGTGATTCAGTTTCTTCAAAGCGTTTTAGAGTGTGATGCACCGACCTTTAGTCTAACCATGACTGACACTGAGAAAGTTCTCTTTTTGATAAGGCACAGGCTTATTCATATCAGGTGAACATTGGATGGGATACAAATTGATTTGATCAGTGTTTCTTCTTAATTTTTCATAATATAACACCTTGTAATAATTTCAATGTTCAAATGAAAACAAATTAGTAATTTTAAATGTCTCTGATTTTTGGAATCTTAGATTGAACTGTGAATTGTGTTCTGACAGTAAATCTATTTGAACCTCTTCTATCCTCTCAGCAGGTTGTGTTGGATGGCTGCTATTGGCCAAGGCTGATACGATATAATCTGTTTCAAATGACAACATCATAAATCCTAAATACTCTTTTGATGTGTTCTTCTGCAGTTACATTGTATTGCATGCCTATTATTTTGTAATCAAATTAAAATCACACATAATTACATCATTATCCGGCCATAAACTGTGTGGTGTAACAACTGAGGGTCACATTTTTCTTTTGCACCTCCACAACCCAATAAAAGAGGATAACACTTTGTCCTCTACCTGTTACAGAGCTGTTGTGATCACTTCCAGGTTTCCAAGACAATGTGACGTTCCGTGGGCCCTTATGTTCAGAAAGCTCGATATTCTTTGGAGCATCAGGAACGTCTGCAACACAAAACACACACAGAAACCTCAGATCAGGAACTTTCTGTACAATTCAACACCTAAAACAACAGTTGGTAAAAATAGATTAATAAATCATTTGCAGAAATGTGTTATTCATATATAATGAATGAACTTTATATTACCAACAAAGTATCTTACCCAGTACAGTGAGATGTGCAGCGGCATTGTCCTCATCTAGATTGGTTCTAGCGATGCATGTGTATATTCCTTGATCACTCAGGTTCACATTGATGATCTGCAGCATGCCATCGTCCATAAAGTATCTGATCATGTGATGAGAAGAGATTTTATTAACTGCTGAATTTGGATTCAGAAAGTATCAAGTAAAGAGTGTCATTTAAACAAAATGCACATTGTATTAAAAAGGTATGTGTTCTTTTTCAATAAATGAGTGCAATTGTTAAAAAAACTAACTTAACTAACCAGACCAAAATATATGTTAAGTCTATAAAGAATAAGGAAATCATCTTTTGGGCTGTTTAATAGTTATTTTTCCTTGCTTAGCATTAGCGTGCAGTAAAAGAGACTGAACTAAACCATTTAAACAGACACATCAGAAAACTGACTGAACACTGATCCACTCTACCTGGACTTCTCCTCAAAGGAAGTCAGGATCTCCTCCCCATCCTTTATCCACACCACGTGGAAGGTGCTCCGCAGGGTTTTATCATATTCTACCTGGCACGTCAACTGGGCTGTGCTCCCACTGATGATCTCCGCGTCCTGAGGCGGAGCTACTATTTTCGTAGGGTCTAAAGATAAAACATCCCCGGGAACAAACAGAAACGATTATCCTGTTAGGCTGGAGCCAGAGAAATCACGATAAGATATATTGGAAGTTTTCTTTCTCACTGTGACTATGCTGACTTTGATGGGTTACCAAAATGTCTCACATGGTCATTTGCATGTATGAAATGCAACAATCACTCACAAGATAATTCATGCTGGTTCTTATTGTAACCTAAATTCAAGATTAATTTAAGTCAAAATGCAAAGACAATCAGTGGCTTTTCATCGTAAACATGCACGTTTCATGCAACACCACATAACTGTTTTTTTGTTGTCGTTTTGTGTACAAGGCAAAGCTTTCTCTTTAACCAGGGTCCTGCAGAAACCTGTCACAGTTAAGGCCAAGTGTGTTTATAACACAACCACCCTTTCACTTTAAAGGGTCAGTTCACCTGAACGAAGAAAAAAAGGGAGACTGGTCGTGTGCAGTGACTTTGTTCAAAGGAAGCGAAATTATTCAGTATCATTTTACTGACCTTTGACATCCAGCAGAGCAGTGACGGCCGACTCCCCCTCCGTATTAGAGGCGGCACACACATATTCCCCGCTGTCGTCTTTTTCTGCTCTGATGATTTGCAACGCTCCGTTCTGCAGAAACAAAAATCGCCCTCCCTTGATAGCTTCTGGATCATAGTCTTTGGCCCTGAAAGACAAAGTTTACACAGCTTTAGAGTCTGTGTGTATAAGAGCTGATGAGCTAATCAATCATTGTCAATGTAGAGGCACTTTGAATTTTAAGTTAAAAAAATAATCAATCTAAGTCAGATTTGATTCAAATCATGTATGCCTATTTTATGTTGATTATAATTTTGGCTGTTTCTCCTCCATACAGTAAATCATCCTCAGCTTATCATACTGTTTGTCTATCTAACAATTCAAGAAATCTGACTGTATGTTGTTTGCATATTAAAGAACTGTTCATCCCCTTCACACACGTTATCTGTATTTTTGAGGGCCCGGGGAAGCTATTGTAATTTGGGCGAGGGATACGTTCAATATTAATATAATTTAAAATATACCAACAACTTCCTCCTCAAAATCCGCCCTAGGATTCCGAAGAGAGCGAATTTCAAGCTCAAAATTGGGCGGGTCACCTGTCTCCATTTTGCCAGTGCCTTACTCCTCCTACTTCCCAGCTAATCCAAAAATGGGAGAGAGCTTGGGTGGAGTTGCGGTGGGCCGGATAAAGACTGGTTGTTGAACCACGCCCACATGGCTCGACCATACCTGGCTAGTTCAGGCTAAGGGGTTAGGTTGGATGTTAGCATTTGTTTATATCAGGCTAGAACAGTGGTCTTGTAATTTATCTTGTTTAATTTTTTCCTTTGAGGTTTAGTTAGTTGCTCACTTACTTCTGACAATAACTGGAAATCATGAATGGGTTAAATCATAATCTCAATGAAAGGAAAACAGATCTAGGCTTGTTGATTACATTAAAGTGGAGCATGATTTAATAGGAACAGAGGAGCCATCTTAATGATATTCTGAGGGTGTCTTTTTGTAAGGTTAAACAGGTTTTGTCCCGATCTGTCTGAGATCCTATTTCCCATTTGTGGAGCTGCAGCAGAGACAACGGGCTCGTTGAAACATTTAATTAGACCTTTTCCATGGAGCGGAGGAGGATTCTCTCATTACACAGACACAAGTGTCATCATCAGACTAGTTCATGCAAACACCTGAAGCAGCGTGGAACTGATAGCATGACTCTCTGCTATTAAACCAAGCGGCGTTTCGTTCTCTGGGCTGCAGCACAGACGGCGCAGAGGGATCGCACAATGCATACTGATGCTGGGATGTTACTACACGGATGAAATCATAGTTACATCACAGTAGATGAAGACGTCAAGCTTGACAGATGTCACCAAGACTAAATCCTCATATTCTTACGACTCACCAAGTGATGGTCGCTGGTGGAGAGCTGAACACGGTGCAGTCCATGATGATGTGATCACCAAGTATTACTTCATACTCCTGGTAGTCCCTCGTCAATATCAGAGGAGTCACATCTGAAGGACAGTGGAGAGCAGAGAGATAACTGCTGCTCAAATGTCAAGTTTTCACAGAGGGACAGATTCGCTGAAACACGGATAATATTCACCTACACATGAAAAACTCTACGTATATACTTCAATTCATAATGGTGCAATAAGTTAAAGTCTAGGAGTGTTAACCAGGAAAAAAATATAAAAGTATGTAAATTGTTTTACTCAATACATTGAATAACAGTAAAAAAATTGTCAAGCGGATAAAAGCAAAACATAAAAATAGCCTTTTACCTTATGATTTCTATAATGCATATAATTTTGTATACTAAAACATATTGGCTGGGCGAACCTACTTACATTTTTAAAATGCACATGTATATAATTAGCAATAACTATGTCAGGTACAGGGTCACACAAGCTCAGAGCAGCGTACATGAACTGCTTCTGGCTGAGTATGGTGTTGGATTCATACAAACAGATAAAACCTGTCGGGTTCAAGTGGCATTTGGATGATTTCTATTCTATTTAAAGTAGCAGTAGATGACTGTGGTCAGCCTATGAGAAGAACTTCACAAGCACAAACTAGCTGCAGGTGTAGCCGATAGCGTAGCTGTAGTCTGCTGTTGTAACACTCACTCGTGACCATGATGTTAACGTTGGCCAGAATACTGCCATGAGTGTTGGAGGCCTCACACTGGTACACAGCACTGTCCTCTTGTCTGGCGTTATGCAGCAACACAGTGTCGTCGAGCACTCGCCTGTTGCTCCCAGGGTCATCTGACAGAAACACACATTAATAAGGACAGAACATTAAGATCCTTCCACAGCAGTTAAATCACAGATCACATGTTGGAAGGCTGATGCTGATGGCAGCATTTGTTAGGATTAAACTAATTGATTAATAAGAAACTTGCCAAAATCTGTTTTCAGCTTCTAAACTGTGAAGATTTGCAGCTGTTTCATAAAAATCATAAATCAAATATATTTGGGTTTCAAAATGATGATTGGAGAAAAATGACATTTGAAAACATTCCTCAAATCTCATTGAAATGATGAATTTCTAAATAGAAAACATAATCACCAGATTAACTGATAATAAATATTGCTTCACTAATAGTATCGGTGTATACTTTAACTTAGGGGATTGTGTTTTATATTTTGAAAGAGTAAAAAATCATTCATTTTCAAGCCGGTCTCTGAAGGACACGTAACAGAACAGCTGCTTGCTGGTTGTAGGCCTGAAGTTTTGCACCGTCCTCCTGCCCAGCAGCACAAAAATGACAACAACAAGAATCGTTCCCAGTCACCTTCGAACAATTCTCCGTTCCTCCTCCACCTTATGTCTGGCAGTGGTTTTCCGCTGACCGAGCACTTGATGTGAACATCAGCCCCGATCACAGTCAGCTGGCTCTGAGGAGGCTCTGTCAGCCACTTTGGCGGCTCTGGGAGACATTAAGGAGATGTGTGTTGGTCTGAGTCAAAACAGCTGGCATGCCTGTGTCAACAGCTTTGCCTTTGAAGCCAAAACAAATGGACTGAAACATGCAAACCGTATACACAGTGATCAGGCCCTGATGTTGACCTACCTTCCACTATGACGTCAAAGTAGTGGACAATTTTTCCACCAGAGTTTTCCGCGGTACACATGTATTTCCCCTGGTCCCTCTCCTCTACTGCAGAGATGGTCAACAGCTTTCCAGAGTTTTTGAATTTTGTCCTTGCTGGTAGGTCTTCCCCCATTTTTATCCATTTCACGGTCGGAGTGGGACTACAACATGAAACAAAGACATATCATGACACGTAGAATGGCACTCGGTTGAGCGCAGACCTCTGCCCAGGCCCAACAGTCCCCGTATGCAACCATTTAAAAATGTACTCGATTCAAATTTATATTTGAAACTGCATCAAATTACACACATTCATAAATATCAGTCCTCCTAAACATAATTTTTCTTCAAGATCCATGACTTATTTTCTGAGAAATCAACAAACTGTTGGACAAATCCCTGGACCAGTGTCCTGATTGAAGATTTAATTGGGACCAGAGCTTTTTTAGCTCATGCCCCATCCCTCCACAACATTTCAAGGGAATTGGTTGAGTAGTTTTCGCGTAATCCTGCTCATCAACAAACTAAATACCACTGTAATTAATAATGTTAAACTAAATAATAATGTGGTTACTGTAGCATATACATACAATCCCTCTGGTATGCACTCGAGCTTCAGATCTCTCCCCTTCAACAGCACCTTCTCTGTCTGAACACCAGAGGGCAGCAGCAGGCCAGCTTTTCTCACTGGGGGGGCTTCAACTGCAGCGACCACAGAGAGACTTCATCACTCAGATGACTCATTTGAATCAGTCCATCAAATTACACACAAGCTCACAGTCAATATCGCATTTGCAGTTTTGTTCAGCAGTCAAACGAAAAGTGTTTCCTGTTCACATAGCAGAATTTTTTTTTAGATTTGAATTGTGAAGGCTTTGATGTGGGAATAATATGACTCACTGGCATTGCTGGCGTTAGCAGATTTGTTGTCAGGTTTCACTGGAAAAGAAAACAGAGAAAGCCTTGAGAATAATACAGGCAGTGAAGGTTGTGGCTTTGTCCTCGTCAACATGTGTTTCTCAATCACACCAAGAGTTTCCAGGAACATAAACATGACAAGGCAAGCCCTGCCTCTTGGTATGCAGCAGAGGAATATCTTAAATATACCAATAACATGCAAGCATTTTGTTTTTACCCTCTTGGTGGAAGCTGAAATGGGTGTAACTGATTCTTATCATTATGCCTCGCAGGGATCTGTTATTGGTGCCAATGCTAAATAACTTTGACTCAAAGTTTGACTTAAAGCCAACAGGACTACTTTTCAAACTTACAGCTCTTGACCACGACAGCCATCGGGGACTTCTGGATAATGGCGCGAAATATGGAGAAGGCGACAAAGCAGCAGTAATCCTTCCGACTGTCTTTCTGAAAGGCGTTAGAGAAGTACAGGTTGCCGTCGACGTCCATGGACACCCTGTCATCCTGCTCAATGTGCTGGAGATCTGGAAAAAGAACATTTGTGAATCAGTGATCTGCAATCAGTGTCGAAAATGTACGTGTCCAATGTCGACCCATGTTCTCTTATCTATACCTACTACTCTACATCTTATCGGCTTTACATTGGGCATGTGTATTGTTAGAGGCCCAATTCAGTGTAGTGTCAAATTTGGTCAATTTGGACAAGCGATATGTTCAATTTTAATCAAATGTAATAAACAGGTGACCAGTGCTCTCTGGCGGCAGCTGCTGGGACCCATCAACATAAGGACCGTTGTTGATCACAAGAACAGCAGGTTCACAACAACCGCAACCACAACTGATTCTCCAGTTCGGGGTTCAGTGGAATGACTCCGGCAGCTGGTCTTCATTTGCCGCGGCTCAATTACTGCACTGTCACTTTTACAGTTCCAGAGAGAAAGCTGCAACCAGCGTCACCGCAGGTCAAGCGAACTGAACGAGCACTGCACCAGTTTGTCCAAGCAGGACGACATGCATTCTCTTATAGATTCACTTGGTGCACCAGAGGGGGGAGGGGGGGAATCAAAAGGCGAAAATTACTTCACCAACCTCATCACATCAAACTGAAACACAGCACGGCCTCATACTGTTTCCACTGGACAGTAATGGAAATGCCCTGAAGAGTTTCCTTGTGTAGTATAGAGCCAGTGAATTCTTTCAGTGCAGTTCCCTACAGTGCACTTCACTGGGAGAGCAGATTGGTTAAGATCAAGCTATTATTGGAAGTTATGGGTCAGCGACGCTCTGTTTCACTCCTTCGTCTTCCCATTCACAATATTTAACAGCTTTATTTAAAACACAGCCTCCAGACATTAGTTGGACAAAGACAACTCGTGAACTAAATTGTCCACCTCATGGGTGTAAGCATACGCCAGCCAGTCAGGTTGCAGTTTACATACATGTCCAGGTCATATGGAGAAATGGAGATTTTAAACCAAATTATTAGCATTTTGTCCTAATGTGCAAATGACCTGATGAGATGAGTTATGGACAAAAAAACATGTTGTGAGGTCAAAGTATCCTTGAGCTTTATCCAACAAAAATTAATCATATAACTGAAAACTGATTCAGTAATCAGTCCATCTTTGAGTCCAAGTGAATACTTGTTCCAAAGTTACAGATATGAGTCCTCCAGGTGTTACTAAGATATCGAGCTAGTGAGGTAAAATGTCCAAATGAAAAACTGTGCTGGTGAGGTTTGCAGTGATTGTGACCTTTGACCTTTGGTCATCAAAATCTCATTAGTTAATTTTGGCCACATTTGAAAAGGGAATCTCAAAATGTCAAGTTCACGAAAGTTGGATGTGCAGAAAAACAGACAATCAGAAACAATCTCTTTTTATGTCAAATGTAGCTTAAGGGCAACATGGGCCATAATTAAAAAATATTTCCATTCACTGTTTTCCCCCTGACTTGTCTGCACTTCAGAGAAGCTACTATATATGTATTCAACTATTTTTTAAATGTTTGATCTATCCGTTGTTGTGACAGAATATAAATGTTACATAAATATAAACTAAGACTAAATCAAACAGAGACCAGTACTCATAAACCAAGACAAAAAAACAAACAGTGTTTTCATTGTTTGTGTCTCAAGCCCGTGTGTAACCTCTCATGTCTTTCTGTCTGATATCGGCCAGTTTAATTGAAGACGAGTAAGAACCTCTTGAAGGTTCGGACAGAAAACTCAGCCTCTCTCCACTGAGCACTTCAGACAGAAGTGAGGTGACCTTCATCACAGTGAATCACTTTGTTTGGCAGTGGTGGGGATAAGGGTGCTGTGAGTTCAAAATTCTAAGAAAACACAAAGCACCATTTCAAAGGTCAACAGCAACTTTTGTTTGCCTGCTCTGAAACTCAGGAAGGAGTGACACAAACAGACGTCCACAGTATTTACACCAACCCCAGAGCCGGCCTCGACACCAGAAGCACTGATAAGGACATGATGCCTGACGAGCGTCGCACACATGATCTTTAAATAACGTTAGGATGGCCTTTCAGCCTCTTAAACACTCTCCCAGCACGTTTAGTAATTTTCTGAAACAGTCAGCCACACACACTGGGCTGTGATTAGCAGGTGGGCAGAGGAGTGAAAGCAGCCGGGATTTCAACGTTTATCCAACGTTTAAGTTTATATTATCTTCATTCATGTCATCAACCGACACAAAGGCATATCCACCGTGTAAGTTACAGTTGCTTCTTTACTCACCAATAGTCATCCAGTAGATCTGCCGCTGACCCATACCCTGCGGAGGGTTGCACTTCAGGAGGATTGGCTCTCCCTCCATAACAACAACCGGATCAATTTCCTCCTTTGGAAACTTAGGGATATCTAATAACATAAAAAAAAACTTTTAAACACAGTTGTGTGATGCCTTTGAAAAGCATTAGTCAGCAACTTTAAATGACAGCTGAGTTAACAGTGCGAAGATTACTTACTGGGAACCATCAGTTCAATCTCCTCCGTTATGGCAGTTCCCAGTTTGTTGAAGGCATAGCATCTGTATTTACCCTGGAACTGGGTGAGCTGTTTGAAGTGAAGCACAAAAGTTCCACCTGTGTTGTTGGTGGGGATGTATGGAGGAGTAAAGTCCTCGCCATCTTTTGTCCATCTGTATCTATGAGAGCAAAACACACAGTGGGTTTCCTTCAATCAATCTCCAATCAGTGATCAAGGATTAGTGATCTGATGAGAGCTCTGATCTTGTCGGATGATTTAATTTTGTAATGTTGAGGTCACTTACTGTGGTGGGGGGTTGGCCTTGGCTTCACACCTGATGGTGATAAAGTTGTCGAAGGGAAGGCCAATGACGGGACCAGAGGTTTGAGTTATTATGGTCGGTGGCTGCTCCACTAGAACATGAAGAGACATACACAGATGTTAAATGTTGTCACGATGTTGAGAAGTCTTGGAAAAACAAGTTGGGTGCCAAGAAAGCAGCGTAATCGGGACAAATAAGGCGCCTTGGACAGTCAGGGAGGTACAGTGGCACACCGGGACTTGAATGCAAAACAAAGAAACCTCTGCTGCTTCAAGAGCTATGACTTAAACAATTTACTTTAAGTTGAGATTTGTTTGTCCTTTTTCTAACAGCTCCAAACATTTATGCTCAGGCAGGATGGAAATCTACAAACACTTACAGCTAAAGATATAAACAGGCCTTTCTGACAAATTTTTTTCTGCTCCGCACAGAGTGAGAGGAAAATCAAGATTACTATATAATGATACATTTTAAGTTCAATGTCCATCAAACTTTTAATCTCCTTTATACTGGATATCAAGTGAGCTAGTACAACTTCCTACCTTCCAGAGGGATACTGAGGCCTGCTGCTCTGGAGGTCAAGGCCAGAAACAGAACCAGCTGAAGGCCCCCCGCCCGCCTCATCCCCTCCACTGGTTACTGGAGACAGTTGCGATCAGGAAAACGTTGTCGTCACTTGGAACTCGTAAGGCACAGAGGACCTGGAGGAGTCAGAATAAGATCAAACTGTGTAAGTCCCGGGTTCAATAGCTCGGTTATAGGGAGCTTACAAGCAAGCGTACTTATCACAGGTATAAACCGCTGAATAGACATCGCAGGGGGGGATATCTGCTTGGTTCTGACTGGGCTGTAAATTCTCACATAAATGGCAGTAATGTTAAAAATGTTCTATTGTGTGTGGCTTATTGTGAAGTGAACTTAAAGACTACCAGAAGTAAAATAAATATTTGTGATCTGACAGCATTACAATCCATCCATTTTCTCTGATAATCCAAATGAAAATCATTTTTAAAGATTGTGTGCCTCAGGGGAAGAAAATGCTCTTCGTGATGTTTTGCACGAACATGTCGATTAGCGAAAGGGCATTTAAGGGAATGGGAACTCTTAAGGCAGAGCTATCAGCAAACGAATATATTCCTTCAAATGAAATACTTAAAAAGCTTGAAAAGAAATAATTAAATTTCAGCCATTAACACATTACACATCTAAGATTCTCATGAATAAAAAAGAGGAAATTAAAAGCTCTGTAATGAGGCTCCTCCAAAGAACTTGTGCTTATCTTATGCAAAATGTCCCATTGAGGACACGAGTCATTTCATGTCAGTTGCCCCTCATTGTTGTGATGTGGTAGCTCAGCGCAGCGCAGCACTTGTCTGGAGATTACCCTTTGAACTGTGAAGCCTGGGCGGTGGCATCGCATGGCATGCTTACAGTAAACCCGGGCTGGCACAAAAGCTAAGCTGCTGTCTGCTGCGATGGCTAGATCCAAGATGGCAGACTATAAATTGGCCTAAGCCTGTCAGTATTTCACGGCTTAGTTCTCCGCAGCGTGGAGAGGGTGGCGGCAGCACCGGCGATGCCAAATGGGTTCACCCTCCAGGTAATCCTGCAATCGAGGAGAATGAAGGCAGGGTGCTCCAGCAGTCATACAGTACGCTGCTTAACAATGACTGAGTGCCGCTCAGGGTTGTGCTGAGGACATGAGGCGGTGTGTCTTTCCTGGTCTTAGTGAAAAAAAGGTTAATGTGGTAATCGTTGTCGACAACAATCAGGATTAAGCTGCTTGACTTAGAATCAATTGAACAAATTGAGAGATCGCAGCAAAGTAACATTTGAAGTAAGAAGTTTGAGTGAATTGGATTGAAGGATTCACAAAGCTGGTTAGATGTCTGTTCTGGTGGAGTAAACATTTATTTCATGTTGTAATAAAGGAGTAAGCCTCTTTCATTCTAAGTCTTAGTCTCACACAGGGAGGCACACACACGCCCACAAACACGTGCACATTGGATAAAGGCCGACAGCACCATTACACAGGTAAAAAAAGTGACGTGAGAGGCTTGTGGTTTAAGTCGGAGACAGAAACCACACATGAGTCCTGATTGGGTGGGAGGCCTTCACTCGTCCAGTGACATGAGAAGTGAACTCTTTTATCCACGGTTGTTTTCATCCTGACAACACAGCGACAACCAAATGGACAACTTTCATTCATGAGCAGAACATCCCCCGCCTTGGTGCACACTCAAAGACCCATGTGGGTTTGGCAAATTACTAAGCTGCGTAGACGCACGTGGAGAGTTGCAGAACCTGCCACTTTGAGCAGAACTCAAACAAAGCTGCCACGGGCTGTTTAAAAGGCGAAATACTCAGAGCGTAAAACAGGGTGGAGTCCCTGTGTAAACACAAAGCAAAGCATTTGTTTTGGAAGCCGAGGGATCTATTACCTGAACACATGGCAGATCATAGCCCCAGATCTGCGGGGATTATGCTTTTTAAACCAATGGTTCAGCCGGAGCACGACTTCACAACTAATCCCTGCCAACTCACATTGTACACAATGACTTAAAACGTCTTTAAACTTAAACTTAGGGCAAACAGCCTCACACCCACCAGCACATACAAAGACTATAGGTGTGGCTGCAAAGTAAAGGTTGTTGTAGATGTAGTAATGCAGAAGTAATCTGTGCACTCTACTCAAACAAACCTGCAGCACAGAGAGAAATCATTCCCCTAGGATTAACAACATCAGACTTTTCATCAAGTGAATAATACTCACTCATTTGTTGGGTCATTCTACATCTAAGGTCCACCTCCTGCAGAGGCCGGTGGAGGCAGCAGCTCTACAGACCCATAGAGAAAGTGCAGGACAGAAACCTTCAAGGAGTCATTGCAACAACTCTCTCTGAGCCAACATCTCTGACATGTCCTCCCTCCTCCAGCCACCTCTCGTTGCTCCTCTCCTGGTGCACGGATACGCCCCCCCCCGCCCCTCCACTCAGGCGGCTAAAGAAGCGGCAGGAGACTCACTGAAGTGACATATGTCACCAAAGCCTCTCACTTGGCAAAGAGGCTCTCTAAGTCTGTGACAATGAGTGGGACAAAGCCTGCACTGCAGGGCGACTCAGTGAGTATTAAAGAATGGGCAGAGAGGAAGTACAGGCTTGCCTCTCCCCCTCTCTCTCTTTTTCTCTGTCCCCTTTTGCCTTGATTCCTCCATCCTGCCCTCTACAAACTACACACGCCCATTTACACCCTGCTCCGTCTCAGTGATCTTAATGCAATGTGTCTTAGCTCCATTGAAAAGGGAAGGAGTCATCTTATCTCACGAGACTAGAGCTTTTGTGAAAGTGTACTTTCATTTACATGCATACAGTGCTTCAGGGTATTGATACAGATGGAGGCTTGGGAAAACGTGCCTGAAATAGACATGATGTTGTTGATGGAAGGCCAGGTTCTTTAGATACATGATTTGATTTTCATTTCAATTTTTTCAAATCCATTCAACATGAAGCTCTTCCACAAACTTAAATGCCTGTTTTATGGAAGGCTCTAATAGTAGCTATTTGTAATTATCTCATTAGGACCCATTATACTCTGTGGAGCACATTTGTGTCCTGATCTGCACTGTATTGGCAATAATGGGAACTATACATAATTTGCTTATGGGGCCATAATGACCATATACCAGTAGACTAAGCAGTACTTTGCAAGATCATCAAACGAGAAGGACATTCACTGCCCAGTGAATCAAAGTCTGACAAGAACTAGTGCAAGCTCTTTGCTGCTGTTATACTGAAATGATCTAACTCTTGACATTTCTAAATGCTACAAAAAGTGAGCTTTCTGGGCATGTTGTTATTTAGACATCACACATATTTGAATGTGAATGCAACTCAAAGATGTACTTTAGGCAAAGAGCTTTGTCCGTACTGTCACAGACACTGCTGAGAGCAAACACATCTGGAGAGCAGACACACCAACCAATACACACAGAGTGACAACGTTAAACTATAAAAAACAAGTCCACTGTCCAACAAATTCAGAGAGCAGAAGAGGAGTGAAGCTCATCTGAGAGCTCTGCTGGGAGACTCAGGGGCAAAAGACAAGAGGAGCTTTAATGTCAAATCCACTGTCCAGTACAAAGTCAGAGAGCTTTAGATGAACAAGGCTCATGTTGGAGCTCTGCTGGGAACCACTCTCCTCAACCGGCACACATCATCCTCAATATTGAAGAGTGGAGGTTCATGGCCAAGATGTGTGAGTTAGAAGAGGTCGATCTTTAGGCAATCTGAGCTAACAGTTGCTCTTCTCACTGTAAAACTGGACGTGGCAAACGGAGAAACTGAACCAGCAGAATTAATGTCAGCATCTTGGAGAGGAGGCTGCCATTAAGCAGAGGGACCATGATCGTCTGAGTTGAATAGAGGAGCTCAAAGAAAGGCTGAGTGCTGCAGATACATTGGCCCTCAGACTAAAGGCTCTGGTCAACTTCAGGACGGGAACAGTGTGGAGGCCGTGTACAACAGCTGTGGCTTTGAGGGACCAGCAGCTTGGCTATTATCTGCAGGGTTTTATTCAGCTTTAGTCAGTGTGGTACGGTGGCCTAGAAGTTTTACACTCATGTGCATCAGTGGAAAATAAGAATGCAAAAGTACCAGCACAAAAAAAGCCACAAATGTGAAGCAAAAGCCACAGCACCAACCATTTTCAACCACCTCTAGAGGTAAGGTGTGGAACTTGGTGTCAGCTGGAAGTCCCAACATGGACCATTTAAAAATCTCTGGCTTTAAACACACCCTGACCTGAGTGTTTGTGCCTCTAAAGGACATCACAGAAAAAAGACTGTATAAAGAAACCCTAAACCTCTTTGACAGTTGGAAAAATGACAGTAAAGATCTGCAGACAGATACAAGTGGAAGTAGAATGGCACAAAGAAAAGCACATACTTCTGCCATGTCCCAACAGTCCCCTCATGTAATCACTGAATTCACTAGGTCTTGATTTTTCATCAAGGTCTATTAATAATGTGATTCTCTATATTTACTGAGAAACCAATGAAATGTTCAGAGTAAAAAAAAAGCCATATCTTGCAATGTTACAGAATGTTAGAAAGAAATCCTGGATCCTCCCACTGATAAACAAATTACATCAACTAAGCTTTTGACTAAGCTCATACTGTCCTTCAGCTTTTTCTTTGAAATCAGTGAGTGACTTGCCTAAAGTCACTGTGAGAGCAGAATGGCTGGATACCATTACGCCGTCCATTGTTGTCATCACTTCAAATGGATCTTTTTCACGTTAAAGAGGGAAGAGCTTATTTAAACACAGAGAAAGAAGCCCTGGAGGCAAAGTCTAACGGACTCACATGTTCACTCAGAGCTGGACGAGCTGTGTAGACGTGGGGGCCATGTGCACAAAAGCTTAATGTAAATCAAAAACCAACAGCTGTAACATGACCAAACATGCATTGTCAGGCCAAAGTAAACATGCACATATAGACACCTGGTTGTGTTTTGTGAGAACTGGTACAAGCAAAGGAAAAAAAGAGACTAAAAATATAAGAACAGAGCTAATACATTACATAATGTAATTTAATTATAATGGTTACACCATATCTCAGACAGATGGTGAGCAACACACATCGGAGCTTCATGGAATTTGTCTTCGCCTTAAATGTTGCATGTTTCCTGTTTTTTCTTTGGAAAGTAACAATAACTTTTATTGTACAAGAACAGAATAATGTGAAAACTTAGAAGAGGAGGCTGGCACATGGACATGGTCATATTGAGTTTGACATCCCAAGTCAAAAGGACTAATATTTGCTTTTTAATTCTGCTAACTGAAGAAATGTCTTTCTATTTATATCTATTAAATAAACATACTAAAATATTTCAGGTTCAAAGTATCATAGTGTGCACAATTAATCACAGCTTACTGATTCATATATACTTACATAATAGAATCAACCCCAAAACATTGGAGGAGAAAACACAGGATTTTGGGTATTGTGTTTTCAAGGTCTCTGCTGAGAGTCGCTTGGTAAACTAACGTGAATGTTTAAACAAATGAGAGACAACCTCATTTGTGGATTCCAACTTCACATCTCCACCAACTTCTCAGTCTCCTGTGGTGACTAACTGAAAAGGCAGCTCTGCCCTTTGCCTTTGTCTCAATCCGTTTCCTCCCAAACAGTCCTTTGCCTCTGGTGCTTTCTGATAATTACAAGTCGTTTACTTCTGTCTTTCTGCAAAGCTCACTTACACAAATTAATTGCAAAATTCCTTCCGAATAAACGTACGGAAAGCTCGACCAACTGATAATCACTGGGTTTCTTAATGTTTATGCGAGTGTTAATTAACTTTATGAAAACAATGATCAAATTGTATCTTCAATATAATTCCTCTCTTTGCTGACATAAATGGAGATTTTGATTATTGTGATATAACTGAAACAAACTTTGAATGGCTCCAATACACATTTCCCCTACTGCACGGCTGAATCCTTTTCCAACCATGTACACACTGACAGCAGTGCCAGACTGGTCCTGGCTATGCACTGTGGTTATAGGAGATCAAATAACATACAGTGAGTAGAAAACATGACTGGAAAAACACAGGTTGACGTTAGGACCCACTTTATGTATAATGCCATTGAGAGTGGCTGTGTAGATCTGTTTCTGCCCTATCGCTCCAAAACCACTGGGAATAAACCTGAGGAAACAACCTAGGTCCTACTTGGCTGTATTATTAGCATCTTACAACTACAAAACATTTCTACATTGCTCACAGATGAGGAAAAAATGCAGTAGCATGAGCAGCCATGTTGGCAATGTGAGAGCCCTAGGCTAGATTCCGTGACGTTACTGCATTGGTTAACGTATGTATCAAGTCCTGATAAATCCGTGCTTGTGGCGCCATCTCGGCCTTTTGCGCCCTAGGCAACCGCATATGTCGCCTGTGCCAAAAGCCAACCCTGTTATAACCTGTTTCTGTTGTGTTGCATAGATGATAAAATACAAGTCAACGTAATTGCCATACATGCTATAGGAATGCAGCTACATGAAGTCAGGCCAGTTCATAGTATATAGCTTCCGAAAGTTTAGCTTCCTCAATGTGCAAACAGACTCCAAATACTATCTTGTCACACTCTCATAAAACTACCACTAAGGTCGACACAGCTACAGAACACAATCAACTTTTCTGGAAAAATTAAAACTGAATGGTTGGTGTTGTATAAGGTTCTGTTGCAGATGTATTTTTTCTTTGTTACTCTCTGATTGACTCATGTTTTAATTTTGTTGTATCTTTACTTTAAGACTTGTCAATACTCAATGCTAGATATATACACAGGAATGAACGGAGACTTCTGATTCTACTCTGCATTCGTTTCCTCCGTATCATCTGAAAACTTACGGATATGGCAAAACAGTGTTGCCCATAGCTCAAGCAATTTCAACAGTTGTGGAACTTTTTGAGTAGAGACTTTTCGAGTTGTATCTGTGCACAGGAACAAACAGACCCTTTTTCCTCTTTCTGGAAGTACGTCATAACAATCTTATCTGTCGTCTTGGTTTCGTCACAAAATCTAGACACAGTGCTGCCCTCTAGTGTATATCACTTTAACAACCATGCCAAGGTATAGAGGCATGTGGGTAGTGACAGTCACATCATTTGAAACTGATAAATCTGTGGAAATCTGTTAAGTATTTTTTTCTGTATTTCCTGCTCCGCAACAAACAAACAGAACAACCAACCAGACAGGGGTGAAATCATAACCTACTTGTGGGAGGTCAGATAGAATCCTTAACATATGATTAAAAGCTAATATGTACTTCATATCTCATGACGAACACTATAATTGGCGGACAAAATGAACATGTTTGTAATGAGTATAATCAAAGAAGACGGCGAGACAGGACACACCTAAATCTATACTGCAACACTATAAAGAGGCAGCGGATGTTGTGACCTATTATGTGTCTGTTATGTTCTCGCACACAGTTTGAAATCACAATAGAGACAATTTCAGCGACTGTGTGAACCCATGCTACGCTGCGTGTGTAGACACCTAACGTACGATTGCACGCCCCTAAGAAACATATCATGACAAGCTTTGCTTTCAACATAGACAATGACAGGAATGATAGAGAGCGTTGCACACAAAGCCTGCTGGGACATATAGACAGTGAGCCAGCCGTCAGAAGACAAACCTTTGAAAGAGCAAATAGTTTAGGGCTACTGCCACCAACACTTTCCTCTGCCTTATTTGGTTCAGCGAAGTACACAAACCAATTTAAACTCAGTGAGTTGGGTTATTTAAGGTCTCATTTGTAATTAGGTGATAAATATAAACACAGTCCAGGCATCATGGATTTCACAATCTTTTATTTTAATGTAGTTCGGGGACAGAAGAGTGAAGCCTCAAAACCACATAAAACAGGATTGAGGCTTTGAGGAATGTGTTCCTTTATGTGTCTCATGTTTAGTTTGTGTATATTACTGGTAGATCTCATGTGGTTTCCATCCATAACCTTGACCAGATGTCAGCTGAGGAGTGAAGTAAATCATTCAGTCCCCGGAGATGTAAACCGATTCAAAGTTGTGTGGTGAATCCCAATGATTAATACCAATAATCTATATATAAACTATATAGTCTTCTTTAATGGCTTTCTATGATTGCTCAGCTTATCAGAAGATAACTCAAGTTTGTCCATAAAGTAACAGATGCACTGAAGTTGTGCCAATTCAATCAATTCTTATCAGTTATGACTTTCTAATGCATAAAAACATGAGGCATTTACCGCAAGTGTTTGAAGTAGAGACGGAAAAAATCCTTATTGACAAATCGTATAAGCAGAACCGCCGACAGCCATGCTTGCCTCCACACACATCAAGATTTTTAAATCATTAAGAAGAAAAAACAACTCCCCTTACCCTTAAGGTCGGTGCATCTTTCCGTCATCACATTTCAGCGCAGCGACTCAAACTACCTGTGTCAGTTCCCCGAGCACTTTGAGAAACTAGTAATCACCTTTCAAGGCTGGAATTCACGCAAACAGCTCTCTGACACACTTCAGACACAACCAAAACAAACCTGTGCTTCCAGTATTATGTAAAGAGGCAGCAGCGCTCCAATTTTACAAAAGGGTTTAAAGCCAAGCATGAAGTAGGTTAGATTTCAAAACTTTTAAGCACATCAACAAAAGCGCTGCAAAGCATATGGGCGGGAAAAGGTTAAAGGAAAAATCATTAGTATTTGAGTACTTCTGCCTTGTGTTTTCATTTCTTGTACCACTGCCATGCGGTTTATTTCACCTAAAACTTGTTTTTGTACTTGGTACCCTACAGCACATCACATGCTCCCTCACTTTCTAATGGTTCCAGTGGTTTCATTCCTCCAAATGCTATGTTTGCAGTACACATGTACTGTGTGGCAGTTAGTTGTGGTGTGTTGTTCATTAAAGGGCCACCCAGCCACACTCAGGTGCGGTTTAAGTGGTTCCTGTGTTGGCAAACAGTGCTTTGTTGAATGACACATGAAGGGTTGTCTCTCTAAACAGCAGCAAGCCTGGCACGCACACGTAGCATGCCATTAAACACATGCCATACGGTTTAAAAAATAAACGAAGTTCCTGTCCTCGACTACTGCGTTATCAGTCACATCTCCTGCATTTTACAATCTCATGTTAGTCTAATACAAATACTGGATTTCCATGCAAAAAAAAAAGAAAATCAAAGACCACTGAGTGACACTGACTGAAAAACAACATGAATCACTCCAGAAATATGTCCCTTGTGGAAAGGACGAGTGACAGAGTGCCATTCAGGAGCTTAATCTGTTTTCTGCAGCAAACAGCACGAAGGGAGACAGAGTGGAGACAAGCAGTCACAGTCAGCTACCCTCCCTTACAACGCAGAGGTCACCAGAAGACCTCTTCACATCTTCCTTCCCCCTGTTCATCGCAGTTGAAGAAGAGGCAGATAAGCGAGCAGCGCTGCGCTCCCTGCTCCAAACCAAGCTGGTAATTAGTTTATGGGATAATGTTGAAGGCCTAAAGTGGTATATCGTTGGGTTGGTGGAGTAAAAAGTAAATTTTGCAAAAGACTTCAAATATAACAAATATTTGGATTATAGTTGAAAATAAACTTAAATTTGATGCTGATCAATACCTATTGAAACATCAATGTGTTAAACCAACCATGATTTGGTGTTTGGGCGGAATGGTGGTTCAGCGCTTCACACGCCTGCCCCACAGCAAGAAGGTTCCATGTCCGTATCCCAGCTTTGGGTGGAGTTTGCATATTCTCTTCCTGTCTTCATTTGATTTCTCTTGGTATTTTGGCTTCTTCCCAAAGTCCACATATAGATCGGGGTTACGCCCAGGTCACACAGGGTTTGTTTTGTTTTAATGTGACGGCCGCTTTGCTGATCAGCAGCATGTTGCGGATCTTGTTCACACAGGGAGTGTTTGGGATGCTGAGCAGCTAGGTGAGGTTCTTGGGATGATTACTGTATTTCCTCAAATAAATGTAGAAGTATGTACCCAACGAAATGCAAGGACTGTACGATATGAAGCTTTTCATCTTCAAGACCTACAATAAAAATCTAAACCTTTTAAGAAAAAAATGAATGATCCAGTCAATAGAAACGCATGAGTGCTTTCACTTTGTAAAAGGTAGAGGAAGTGTTCCAAATATTTGACACACATTCGACACAAAGACATTTAAGCTGTTGTGAAATATCATTTTCACTCTCTGCTCTGGTACTTTTAGAAACTAGGTGACACCCCAACATTCTAAAAGAGCTCACACAGGTAAGACTTGTAAGTGAGACTCTAAATTGTCCACGTGTGAATTTGAGTGTAAATGGTTGCTTGTCTCTCTATGATGTCCCTGCGATACGCTGCCGACCTGGGTGTCCACTGCCTCTCATCCAATATCAGCTGGGATGAGTCCCAGCTTCTCGCTCGAATCTCAAAGAATGAACAGGATGTACGGATGAAGGGACGGCTGGATGGATGGATAGATTTTGTCATAGCCAGTCCCTCCGACATTTTCTTTACATTTGCATCTACATCTTTTATTTATTTTTAACAACAACTTCCATGTGGTTATTTGCTGAGGGTAGACAACCTATATATACAACACACAACTATGTGTATACGTGTCTATTTGTATGCTGGATTAGATAAAGAAAACATGAGACACTCTGTGAATTCAGTTCAGAAAATTAAGAGGGATTTACCCCTGGGAGCTTCAAATGCAGAGCAATTTGTCTCATATTCCTTTTGCTTAATAGATCAAGTGGGTCATGATTGGTCTACTTTTCATACCAAGCTCAGTCTGTTTTATAAATGTATCTACGGTTCATACCAACAAAAAATGAATACATGTAACTGTAAAAGTTCCACTTGAGACAATGTTCAAGCCTATGATCGAGAAACCTGTTAACGCTTACTTACACTATTCTTCTCTCTGACAATAACAGCCACCCATACAGCAACAGACGCCTTGTCGAGTTGTGATAAATGCCATCTTATGATGTTTAGAAATAACAGCTGTTGTTCGATCCATGGGATTAACATTCATCTCCACGGAGATGACACAGAAAGTAATGAGGGCTCACTTCAGAACGAGACCTGTCTGATCTTGTGCGTGCACTCACCACTGTGAACATTCTCTCTGCGACATGCCCTCTGCAACCCTGCTTTCTAAACACAGAAAACAGAAAACAAGGTCTGGGGATCATGTAAGTCCTCAAGCTTTAAGCAGACTAAAGGAAAAAAGGAAAAAATGGGAGTAATTTTTCCTGTCACTTCTGTCATTTTGAAAAAAAAAAACGTTTTGTGGTGATTTCCTCAGCACCTGCAGCTTAGTTTCTGCTCTAATAAGACAGAAAAGGACAACGAGTGATCTTTCCACCATGACATGTGTTTGCCTGGATGAGAGCAGTCTAATAATAAACTCTATAGTATATTACAGTCTATAAATATCTGTGTATATATGAACACATGATACCCTTTCATCACTGAACTATGGGGTAATAATGACAAATGATAACATGGAATGCATCATCTACAGAAAAGATTTTTACAATTCTAGATGGGATGGAGAGAATCCATGTGGTTCCTTCATGATAATGAATGGCGGCAATTCTTAATCAGTGAATGCTTTCTGGAATTAAAAACCAGCGAGGGCAACTCATCTGGCATCTACTGCACTTAAAAAAAAATCGGCATGCTCGTGAGAAACTCATCAGATAGTACATTTTGATTTTGCTTACTCATGATTAGCTGGAAATTAGTGAGTTCGAAGGCATCTGCTGCAACATGTCAGGAGAATGGGACTCATGAGTCACCTCATCGTGTTCCATCAAAGCTATTGCTCAATATTGCCACATATGCATCACGCACCGACAAGGCCTCTCAACACAAATACATCAGATTCGTAGAAACTTTTTTCAAAATTAGAAAAATGTATATCGAACCATATATATGTTGAAATAACACAGCATAATGAATAAAATACCTAATTCATAAGCTGTTTTCAGATATGAACTCTAGAGAATGTCCGCACAACAAGGTCTGGGCTTTCTCTGATATTTTACTTTCACACATGCACAAGAAAGTGGGAGTTTTCTCCAGTCACACACTTGCAGCAAAAAATGTCACTTGACACTGGCGTCAACCCCTAGCACCAAAAGCACGCTTGACATTCATTGGTGATTTCCACCTTTTTCCTCCTATTTGTGTTTGGTTCTTTTTTCATTTTTGCATCCGTCACATGATAGAAAGGTCATCAACACCCCCACTCGCTTGCAGTGAATCCTCCTGAGGATCTCCTGCTGTTTTCTCACATGAGCTCATTCAGATATTATCCAGAGATTTTACTAAAGAGCTGCCTGGATAAAGTCCAGAGCCTCTCACTTGGACTTTTGCTCTCTCACACACTCCAGAGATTATGGAGATTATCCGGAGTTCAGAGCAAAGAGAATCTATACATGGAAAAGTTAAAACCTCAGGTTCATCCTTATTAAACGTGACAAATGGTAGATAAAATCTGTTACAATGACATCACTCAAGGCAGCTACAGCATTTCACAAGCTGCTCCTGGCAACCGTCACTAATTTCCTAATTCCTGCTTGTTTGAGCCAATGCTGCCTGAGGAGACTCATCAACTTCATTGGTCCAAATCACAATTAGGACAGCTACCATAGGACTTGTACCTTGCATCACCCTGTGTGAGTGATAGCCTCACCACTGTCCAACACAGGCCCATGACAGGGGTATCCCTGTGAAAGTGTCAGGGCCTTGCTTCATTAGCATTTCTGGAACCCCATGAATGAAAGTGTTTGTTCTGGTCTGTGCTCCCAATTGAAAGGGTCCATTAAGGAGTGTTTTAGGGGTTCTACTGTGTTGGAATCGGATGTTTGGGAGCTGGTGTGTGGACGAGAGTGCAAGTGCAAAGTAAAAAATATAAATTCTGAATAACATGATGGCCTGAATCAAACCGTATGCAGACGATGAACTGCTATCAGCTTGTGAACAGGTGGACCACATAAGAAGTGAATTCATCAGTCAGGTTAATGAATACTTCACTGAATATGTGGGTAGGCTGAACTCTTGTCTCACATTCAGAGCCAAATATCCTGCACATTCAGAGCAGGTATGCTAACTATCGATTAATTCACAAATTCCTCACATTTACTTGGAGTTGGCTCCAAACTAATTGACACGGTCAAAATTGAGTCAATGTAGCTGCAATATGGCAAAATCAACGAACATTAATAAAGTACAGCTTGCATATGACAGCTCAATCGTCAACATGAACTATCATTTTAAACTAGACCTAATTTCTCTCTGATGGGAGGCTCTGCCAACCTTGTGTGTTTGAGGCTTCCGCAATATCTTTGGTCTAATAATTAGGTTAAACTGATTTAATACACTGCAAATATTTGCTTTCAATGTTTTTTTATGATATATTTAGGCTTCCAGGTAGAGCACACTCACTCAACTGTGGTTAATTTAGTTAATCTAGAGGGAACGGTAAGATTTGTTTTACTCCAATGACAAATCAATTGGTTTAAGAGGAGATACAATTTTAGTCGACAAAGACTGCCTTTGGTTGACTAGAACTCTCTACATATTAACACCTGCCGTCAAGACAGAACACACATATCCACTTGTGTAAGATTATTGTTAGGAAGGTTGTGACCCAGAGACGCAATAAAAGTTGGTGAGTGCGTGAGAGACGATTACATACAGAGTGTGAGAAGGGGGAGTTTTGGGGGTAATATCTATGGCCTAGGAGAGAGAAATCCATGGGAATTCAGCTCATTAGCATATGAATCAAATTCCAGCAGCAAGAAAAAAAAAGACAGACATTCAGTCCAGAGTCCGTTGTTAGGAATACCATCAGTAGATGAGCAAAATCATTGCATGGTGAGCTTCAAAAGTAGCTACGAGTTTCAGAGGCCTGGGGGAAATATGATGGAAAATTATGAAAAACATATATTACCATGACACAGGAATTTATACAAGTTTGTACAACTCGTGTGCACTGTGACAAGCAGAGGGCGGAACATGAAAGAGAACGTTGCTTCTAATAATTAAAAACATTGGAGAACTTATGAGCAACAGACGTTTTATGTTATTTTCTTACTTTTTATAGCAAATTAATCAAGAAAATAATCAGCAAATGGATAAAAAATGAAAATGATCATTACTTGCATCCAAAGATTCAACACTTAACAATACAGATCCAGATAATGATCCACTTTTGGCAGCTGGATAATATTTCACATGAGCACAGTCATCCAGTATAGTGAATAAAATTGATACTTGATATGTGATGAATAAGTCTATTAAGAAAAATAATGTATATATAATTTGTTGTTGTGTTAATATAAACTATACGAATGATGATTATAAAGCTAAATAAAAATACTTTTGATGTCACATTTTGCTGAAAATGAATTGTAATATTGAATTTAGGGCATTTGCTTGTATTTTACCACATTCCTTTCAGGGCTTTTCGTACCTACGTAAAGATCTAAGTACTTCAACCTCCGTCTACTACTGTATATGGTAGTGATGAATCATGAAACCCCTAGACTTTCTACACGTCAGCAGCAGAGCCGGGAAAGAGACCAGTCTTTATTAGTTTCTCTCACGTTTTCATGGGGACCTGTTGTGGATTGTGCAGATAAGCCTTACAGCGAAATAACATGTATGAACATGAAATCTATGCGTCACAGCAAAATTCTTTACATCTGTCAAACACAGAAGGCATCTTATCATTAGCCTGTGTTTCCACACACACACACACACACACACGTGTCTACTGTTCAGTCTGACTTATAGTGTTGATGGTGTGGCATGCCCTGATATTGAACTCGCCTATCTTAAGTTGCTTCTTCTTTATAGGTTCCAGGACCAAAACAAAACAGAGTGTGCGGTGATCCACTCAGAAATCTACAGGAGGTGACCACACACAGAGAGGATGTTTACTCCATAGTCTTCCGACTGGGACATGCTGTCACTGTCAACAAGGCAACACGCTCTACACGTCACACTTTATTTCTGTGTTTCTGTCTCAAAGTGAGTGCCCCGAAAAGAGAGGTCCTAACAGGGAGGGCACTGTTCAAAACCAAGAGTCCAGATTAATCCCGCGAGGAGTGTTTCAAGTGCCAGCAGACCATGTTACTCACTCACCAGGAGGAATGCAACCTATTGTCAAAAGAACTGGTGCAAAAGCTCCTGAAAGTGCAGCACACGAGGGGGGGGGGGGGGGGGGGGGGTGGTTGGAGGGAGGCTGAGGACAGCATACGTGACCGCCCTCAAAGCCAGATCATCCCGTTCTCCCCTAGCTCTCTGCAGAGACTTCAGACGCACCAATTCAGACAGGGAGCAAAGTTATTTGTGCCCCCTGTGTGGGGCGTTGATTTCACCAAGCAGTTGCCGGCTGGAACGGTCGCGACCTTTGCTCCCGGTTGTTAGGAACAGCCAGAGCCCACAGGCTGAAAGCCAGACACCATGGTAACCAGACCGCCGGCCTCTGCGCTGGAAAGATTTACTGAGGATTCTGAAAGAAATTTCCACAGGACACGAGCTTGAGCCCCTTAACATTTGATCGCTATCAAATTTGTCAACAAATGCCGGCAGACGGGACAGACAGGCTGAAGACACAATCAGTTCCTGACAGCGACCCCTCTATTTTAAGCCGTGGTGTTGACTGTGGTGAGTTCCTGTGTCAGTGAGCCCTGTAAATATTTCACAAGCATTCCAAACGTAGACCGGCAGTCCTGGGAGCGGAGCAATAAATTTCCTCGCCAAATACACACATCGCCGATCAACCCCTTAAGTTTTTCTTTCATGGTCATCTCTCCGATCAAAGTCAACCGCGCGTCATTATCTTACAGAGATGGAGGTGGAGAAGGGATTTCTGCTTGTCCTTTTATGGCCCAGAAGCAGGGAGTTTCTACACAGACTAAAACTCACAGCAGGAAGGACCATGGGAACGACACAGCAGAGCCACCTGCCATCTCCTATCAAACGCTCAGATTCTTCTTTATATTTCGTTTGTACGGGAGACCGTGCACATGATGGACAGTGCTACCGGAGACTGGGTGTAATACAAAAACATGCATCTGTACCAATTTCAGTTTGCACAAGACATTATTTAAATGTGCAAAGATCACATTTTGTCACCGTCAGCTGCTATCTTACGTTCTCGAGAGCAGATTTAGAAGTGCACAGATTGCTTGATTCATTCGTGCAGATTATCTTCTTAAACGGCACCAAAACACTTAATCCACACGAGTGCTTTCTCTCAGACTATTGATATGTAAAATAAGTGATTACTGTGCGTCATTACAAAAGAAAACACTCTCACGTTTTCACTACTTTGAGGCGACTCAAATCGGTGAATGACAGTCAGATCGTAATGGGTAATACCGATGAGATCTAGTCCACTAGCATTTAGAAAGCTTTGAAAATTAAATCATCTTAGCATTTCGTTTCTTCTTTAACAACTCTTTTTCCGCAGCGATGAGAAAACTTTTGATTGCTCTGCACGAAGCAGGTTACTGCCAGTCTGATGTTGTGAGTTGTGGCATAAATTTGTCTCCTCCCTCATACTGAGCCGTGAGTGACTGCCTTTTCAATAAAGTTCCAACAAATACATTTATCCCCACTGGCTCTCAGCATTTGATGAAAACAATTCCACATATTGGATTCAAGGTATTTTTAAGGCGCAGTTTGAATTCCTTCATGCAGTGGGTGCACATTAATGGCAGATTGCTGTTTACTATAAGTGACTGGCAATGAGTTAAACTTCTTCCCAGCGCATCTCTGATTAAGTGTCTGAAAAGCCCACCCCCTGCCTGGTAAGGCTCTTACACTGCTCTGTCGGTTCCTGGTGGATAACAATGAGCTGCTAGTGTGCTGACCGCAGCAAAACGTATACTCTCGTTCTGTCACGACACATTTAAGCCGTTTTCAGAACTCCAGAGGATAGCCAGAGAATCGGGTCCGGACTTTTGCGTATAAGAACAAGAACAGATTCTCCGCCTGGAGACGTTCACAATAACACACATATATCTGGAGCACTTAGGTGAAGGGTGGTGTGGCAGAATGTACATTTCACTGCGGAGATCAATTGTTAATGTTCAGAGCGCATCAACACCAGCGTCGGCCCTTATCACCAAAAACTCTCTCTCTCTTCACCGGTGTCTTCTACATGTATTGCACCACCTTTTTTTTTATTGTTGCTTTCAACACCCTCAGTTGTTCAGAGTTTTTACAAGGGGGCTGGCTGAAGAAACTCCAGAGAAAGTCCGAAGCCTTTCATTTTGACATTTGCGTTCTCACATTCAGTCCCTTCATGTATCTTCACTTGCTTTATCAGCCCTTCAGATCCATCCAATGCATTCGACAACAAAAGCATGTTGCATATTCCTAAAATAAAGACCCCTACAATAAAGACCACTCAATTTGAAGTGACTTAGCTGTTTTTGTGTTTACAACCTGTGTACCGTCTGGTTTCGACCTGGGACACGGCACACAGAGGAAACTATAAAACTCTTCTGACAGGCTCCAATTATACAATCACATAGGTCGCTGGGAGGTAATTATGTCTTCTATTTCTCAGGAAGCCAAACAAGATAGGTGGAGACAGCACGGCTGGCATGTGGCAACACATGCTGGATACAACTGTCGCAGGGGTGACGAGGTGAATGTTCAACCTCCGAAATAATCTCAGTAAGTAATTAACTTTAGGGCACTTTTACATTTATGTTCTCTCATTGTTACCACTGGGGAGCTATTTGCTATGGAAAGTTTGGATTTCCATTTCACGGTGTCAAAGCATTATGACATTTTACACAGTGAAGCCACTGTCATTTTTCCATTTAGGCAGAAGAAGAGCTGTCAGCCAGGGCTCTGACCGTCTGACATTTGGAATTTATCACTCTCTCTGCCTCTAATAAACCATAAAATGCCTGTTGGCTGCGAGTGTGGAAGGTTCAATACTTTCGTTCAACCTTTTATTCTAAGGGGCAAGTACATTTCTCAATAGAGAGAGTCCAATATGTCCAAGATTTGGTCAGTTTTTAAACTAATCTATTTTAGCAGGATGAAGGATTTTAGTCATCAGATCTGGAATAAAAATTATCACAGAAACAATTTGAGTTATTCAGCTATAAAGCTCCTCCAAGTTACCGAACAATGTTGGAGAAACATTGATTTTTAACAGGAAACTAATTTATTTAGTGTTTTTACCAGATTTAATCATCAAGTCTTCTTTCTTATGGCAGGGGGAAACCTTAGCGGCTCCCGGTCAAAACCTCCTAAACATCTAGATCATCTGATCGCGGTAACAAGTTATAAGGGTAACACACAGAGCAAACAGTCACAGTAAATATGAAAGTGCTATGTTCAAAGTTCTAACATGTTTTAATCACCAAGTCTGTTTGTATTTGGTGATTTACAGGTAATTCTACTTCCCCTAAAAACCTCCTGAACCATTGGCACTGATGCAATCCTAACCGGGGGAAGCTGGATGCAAGGGTGACCGTGCTGGTTAAAACAACGACTCCCATGATCCCACTTCAACACTTACCATCACTGTCTTCTTATTCTTATTATTAAAATCTGCAGTCACACTTGAGGCAGTACAATGATATGCATGCAGTAATCGTAGCATTCTGTTAGAAATTATTTATAGGGTTTATAATTGGCATTATCATGGGATAGTGAATGTCTTCATGAGATTTATAAAACTATATTTAAAACAGCTGTTATTGTAAAATATACAAGTTTTTTCCCAACTGTCACTTCCATCCCCATGATCACAGCAGCTTAAACTGTTGTGTGTGTTTGCTTATATTCATCCAATGACACTTTTATTAACCTGGACACAAGCATAATGAACTCCACTCTGCCATTATCTGACCAAAATGCACTGTTCATGTGCAGGGGAGAGACTCTGAGCGAGAGAACGCGCACCACGGCTGAGAGAACACAGAACTGGATGTTTTTCAGTTATTAAATTAAACGCTGACCTGTTTCTCATCTAACAACTTGTTACTGTAAATTAATTGATTGGACGCTGCACCCAAACATCACCGCGGGGAGCGAGGAGCCCGGGATTCCCCAATTATCGCATTTCAATCAGGTTTGGTCACACAAAGGAAGAGAGAGAACTCGACCCACTTCACTGCGACAAAGCTGCGGAGCTTTAAGTGGGCCGGCTTCACAGGAGTGAGCGTGACCAGTCCACCGGGCTACTCATCCGCCACCACTCCCCCTTTACTCTGTGAGTGACCGGACAGGGGAGCAGAGAGGAGGAGACGTGACTTCACTATGAACAGTTTACAGATGTAAGGAATCCTGACATATGAAGTGTGAAGTTCAGATAATTCATAAAAACTTCTACCTATGAGTTTGAGAAAAATTACAAAATAAATCAATATGTCGGATAAGAATAAAACATCTGAGTTGAAATCAGTTCTTCACTGAAAAGTGGCATTAACTCAACACAAACTTTTCCTCTTGGATGATGCTTCCAGGTTGAACATGTGTCATTCACCTGAATGATTCAG
The DNA here is from genome assembly GCF_949316205.1 of Platichthys flesus. Lineage (NCBI taxonomy): Eukaryota > Metazoa > Chordata > Actinopteri > Pleuronectiformes > Pleuronectidae > Platichthys > Platichthys flesus. The sequence continues at coordinate 13,197,575 of NC_084951.1, forward strand.
GATGGTTTTCAAGTTAAGTCTGGCTGTGAAGCACCATGACATAACATTATTCCGATTAAAGTAAAACCATTTTCCTATAAAGCACATTATGATATCTGACTCCAGAGTCATGGTATCTCCAGGAGGGGAACATGTGAACACAGGCAACTGGACTTGCTTGTGTTTTTGAACACCTGTCATATCTTTAGTCAAATATCAAAACAAGAAGATATTTTCCCCTGTTATCATTCACTGGCTCCACATAGCCTTCATATGTGTTGTTCTCACTGGAAAGGCATCAAAGAGATTATAGTGGGATATGCCCTCCTCTGATTTAACCTGATAACACCAACCTGATATCCAACCTGCAGCCTGATGGTCTGTTTACTGCAGGCTTTACTCTGCATTATCACAGTTCATCACGTTACACCTCTGTAAGCGAGCTGAATGACTTCTTCCAAACACTCGACAAACACACATTGACTTGTACAACTCACCCATAACACGATCAGCAGGAGTGTGGGCAGTCCAAGTTTCTCCTTTCTCCTGAACTTTAACACTTCAAGACCTTGATGTGACTGAGAGCTGACGGTCGGACCCACACATCACATCTCACAGCTCCTCCAGGAATCCGAATGGAGTGCGTCGCCTCCTTTTTGTTTGACTCCCTGTCAAAAGTGCTCAGTTAACAACTGCAGCTATGACTCAAGTCTCCACAAGGTCGTCCCTCTATTTTGGAAGCGACACAGGTCAAAGGACGCGCAGTGACTCTGTGTGTGTGGAATGGCTGCTGTCATGTACTATAACCGGCACAACCCCACACACTGGAGCAGTCTAGAGAAAACATGGGGAAATACTTCAGTCCGCGTGCGTCGGCGTGTGCGTGTGTGTCAACTGTCAATCAAGGGAGAGTCAAAAGCGCGTCTTCACTTGTTGCCCCCCGTTCAGAAACCTCCACGCCCGGCTTACCTGCTTCTCACATGCTAAAATGTGGAGCATCCTGACTTACATGGCCAGTTAGATTTGTTACTGGCGATTTCAAAGGTCAATCCCTTCTCATGAACTGCCCTTCGACACACAACTGGCTCCTTCCTCTCCACATTCTACTCTATATCTATTTTCTCCTGCTCTTATGAAAAAGGTGATACAACCAACAGCTGAAATGGAAATGGAAATGTGCCACTTTACAGTAAAGCCTTTCCCTACGGAGGTATTATTGTTGCAAAACAACAGAGCACACGTGACAATGTAATTTGTAATCGTAGACAATAGCCACACAATTTGAAATGACAGAGAAAAATGCCCTAGGAGACTCAAACACATTACAACTTCTAAGTATTTTACAGAAATGTATTTGTAAAGACATTTCACTTTTAACTCAATGGAACTAAAGCAGGTCTTGACTTGTCTTCACAAATAATATATACAGTATATATGTATTTCTTTTTTCTTGTATTGTATTTTCTTGTATTGTGTTGTATTTCATTGTTTTTGTATTGCAACTTGTAGATTAACGTTTCTCGCCCACATACACAACACAGCAGTATTCTCTAATTCTTCATTACACCTGCACAGATCCTTTGTTAGGAATCACAAATTAAGAAACTCCTGGAGTCACACGTCTCGCTCCAGCAGATGTGCCAAACACATTCACACACCTGTAAAAAACAAAATTAGCACATCCGCAAATCCATCAACAGCAACAACTGCTTGAATTGGAGAAGGAGACTGGGTGTAAAACATATAAAACCGGGCCTCTGTTAGTACAGTATGAGTCCACACCTAGCTGGGCTCACTTCACACTCCAGGTGCATCCGGGCTGAGACAACTGACTCAATTATCACTTCCCCAGAATCACAACATGTGTTTTGAAACATCCTGTCACCTGTCACGTGATCAGGTGGCTGAAGGAATGTCAGGTGTAAATATGTGGAGAGAGAGCATTCTTGGAGGTAAACCAAACACTCGCAGGCCGACACACACCCGCACTGTGATGTTAGTCTGTACACACATCACAATTAATATCATCAGCTTTAAATACCTGTGAGCTGCGCTGTTGGAAGCTGGTTGAAGATAGAGTAGCACGGGAAATAATTACTTAGGAACGTCTGATATTGAAATCATTATCTAAAACATGGGTTGCAGCTTATAAATGACTGAGAGGTGTTAAACTTTGGGGTTTGGACTGTTTGACGGACGAAGCAAGCCGCTCAAGACGAGTCTGCTTGGGCTGAAGGAGAGGACAGACAGTTTCCTACTACGAGTGCAGTGCCTGTTTTGAACCTGCCAGTTTGGAATGGGCTGTTTATGGCCTGTGGTAATGCCGGCTGCAGCTTTCCTTGTGAAATCGTAAAAAAGTGACCTGCAGTAATTGAGCCATGGCAACTCAGAGACCAGCTGCTGGACTCAGTCTGCAGGAATCTGAAGCCTTGTATCCCCCGCCGCTTCACAAAGAGACGTTCACATCGTGTGCGGTGAAGCTCGCCTCAGAACCGTGAACTGGAGAATCAGTTGACAGTTGTCTTGAATGACCTGTTGAAGTGATCAATGTCACTTAGGTTGATGAGAGCCAGCCACCGCTGTGAAAGAGCTCTGATTGTGAGAACGTGTCACATGTAAAAATATAACAAAGCACTTCGTTGGACCCTTAACGATACAAGTGTGAAGTGTGATGCAGATAAGATTAACAATCGTCAAAATATGTGAGCCACATATATACCAGCACACAGACGTTTGTGAAATCATCAGATATATAAAGACCATTGCCAAACAAATGACAAATCAAAACATTAAGAAGAAGTTATAGTGGGAGAAATGTTTATTGCTGCCCTCTCTTTAGAATTCTGATTATATTTAGCCAAAATAATTTAAAGTTGTAATGCCAAGAAAACACTAAAAATATCATGACACTGTGTTGTGGTGTTACTGACCACAGTTAAACGTGTGCTGTGAATTCTAAAAATAAGAACTATTTAACTTCATCGGTTGCTCATGAATCAGATTGGTCTTCTGTTTGTTTACAAAGTATAATTGTACCGATTTTGTTGTGTACATATTGAAAACACATTGCATATATACAGTAGATATAGATATAGATAGATATACAGAATAAAGGCTCATCTCTAAAAACCTGTGAAGCCTAAAGTTCCAGGCGTATATTGGCATCAAATTTAAAACATGGTTGTGCTTCGTGTAGCCCACTATAACCCACAGTGAATGCAACACACACCAAATTAAATATAATGTGTTAAATATTGACTTGTTCGTTCGTTTTCCAAAAGTCTCACAATACTTGACATTTGTTATTGTCAACAATTGTTCTTGTCATCGACATGAATACACCATTAAACGCTCTTCACTTTCAAGTCGTCCAACGAGGTTCCGTTCCAAAGGTCCAAACTTCATTGCGGAGCCACCGAGAGGAAACTTACATTCCAATTACCACTTGAACCTGCAGCGAGCGCTGTGTTGTGTTGTGGACCTTGACATCACCCTCCATAGAGAAAGGCAACGGCGCGCTGCTTGGAGTTCACACATTTACACCTATTATAAGACCATTGTGCCGCGCTGACCTGTGATCTTGACCCCCAGTTGTGTTTCTCTCCGGCTCATAGCACTTCATCGTGGTTAAGTGAAATCCGTGGATTCCTCATCACTTCTCCTCTCGCGGTGCGTCAACAGAGGTTATTCTAAAGTATCAGGGAAGAGAAGAGTGTTTGCTCCCAACTGGAAACTCTTTATTCCAGCGATGAGCCTCGCGACCCCTGACAGCAATTTATTTTGCGTTGAGACAAACGGCCCCAGTGGTGGTTCGCATTGACCTCTGCCCTATATTTTTGCGCTGCAGATAAAAACATGCAAAATTTACACCACAGGAGAAGGAGTGGGGAATATCCAGTTGCCATGGTAATGGATGTAAAGTTCATTGGCGCCTGGTCTTTCCTCCTGTGGTCTAACAATGCCCCCTAGTGACACCTCGGCCCTGCAAACATGGGATTGGAGTATATTTAGTATTTACCCAGCTTCACTCCAGCAGGCTGAGAGAGCTTGAAATAATTCATTATTGATTTCAATCTCAGTGACTAATGCACACATTTAAATATGACCTTAAATATAAAAAATTTGAAAAACTCGAATATATGTATAGATTGCATGATAGTAATTTATAAAATATAGATAGAGTATAATCTGCTTTTAGAGGTGCTGGGAAATGGGAGTTGACAGATTCAGCCAAGAATATGTGATGGTTTATGTTAATGGTCATTTTTCTATTTCAGGAGATGATATCTGCGCTCGGTTTGAGAAGCTCGGTCTCATGCAGTGGACGGACTGTGGGTGAGATATACTGTAACTGCCACCAGCTTCAATGTTTGGTTCCAGATTTTTCAGGTCGTAATGAAAGAAACGTTCTTGCAGTGTAGGTTGAAGCAGTTTCATTTCTTTTAGAGCTAAACTGTAGAGGGCGCCTCGGAGTGCATCCTGCTGTGGTTTCACTACTGCTGTCTGTTTCACATAGAATAAAATATTATATTACTATTATATTAAATCTATCGTCAGTGCCGTTTCCAGAACAGTTGTGTTAGATGGAAGAGTGTCACTGGTGGCTCGTTGGTTTATAACACAGAGAACACATATACTGGCTCATCAAACCTGGGACACTTTGGGGAGCATCAGTTTGTTTTGTCTCTGTTTGCTTCGTACGGCCCTGAGAAAACATCACAGTGCTTCATTTGAAATCTTTGGCAGCACTAGATCATGTTAGCTTGCATTTTAATTTGGCGCTAACCTTCATAATATAACATAATTTTTGTGGAAGGCGAATGGGGCTGAATACGAGGAAGAGACGAAAGCACAGAAGAGGGGGCTTTCTTTTTCTAATTTAAGGGTAAGGGACACACTTAAGGGTAGTACTGTTAGAAATATTTGCTTCGTCACTGTTTCTGGGTAGCAGATTTCGCCGTGTGGGTTAATGTACATTTATTATCACTCGTTCATTTTGTTGAGAAGACATTTGAATCATAGACCATGAGATTCACATCTATCCATGTTTATTCTCAGATGGAACCTCCGACCAAAGATTGAGTCAGATTTTGCACAGGTCTCTCTGCGTTCCTCTGATCGTCAATCTGCCACAGCCAGGTTCTCATTCAGACTGTGAATATAAGTGACACCTCCCAGAGTACAAGGATGAACCACTACTCACTGTGTGAAATCATCCAATTATGAATCTCTTTGTGTGGAGGCCCAGCATGCGGGCACGCTGACCTGGAGATGTCAGGGATCTACACCCGATCCCTTCAGCCCAATATTCAATGTCTCCTCGCCACGCAGAACTCAGGTTTTATTTGCAGTGTCTGATTCCACCAGCCTTACCTTTAAGTGTCAGATTCATGAAAGAGTGCCAGAGCGGATGAAAGGGGCGAATAAAGAAAGGAAATAATGCCGTGTGGAGCAATGCTCTTTCTAAAGAAGAGAGCCTCGCATAATAGAGAACTTGTGTTCGGTATCCGAGGAGAGTGCTAATGCTGCATGGGTTTTTTTCTTAAATGACAGATTCTATTGCCTGGACTAGACTGGGTCATGCAAAAATGTCGGGAGCACCGTGATGAATTATCTCATATTTGTTGCCCAACATCATTACAGGATTGCACCGGGCTCTAAACAGAGATGAATTGGGAATAAAAGTTGACTGATAAGTGCAATCAAAGCGAGCTGCCTCCTTTTTATTGACTCAAGACCCAGAGGTGTGAGCGTACGTGTGTGAGAATGTGTAATATAAGTGTTGCAGTGGACCAAGAGAAGTTACATCATCACCATTTAACAGAATTACAGGTAGCTCACTAAACTATTGGTGCCCAGGGGCAAAAATTTAAATTGAAATGTTATATGACTTTAATACTCGTGCCGGTTGGGAATATGTGACCGAGGGTTGCACTTATGCCTCTTGTTATGTTATTCTGGGTTCTGCTTTCTCTCTCAGTCTGTCACTCCCTATGCATTTGTGTGTGTGGGTGTGTGTGCGTGTCAGAGAGACAGAAAAGGTTAACCATGAATTGGACAAGCCTGGTATGACTAAATGGTGTATCTACGGGGGCTACGGCTGTCTGATGGTCTCTTTTTCATCTCTCTAACACCCCCGCTTCTCCACGGCTGGGGAAGTCGCAGGTGGCTTCAGCATGCCTTCGTCATAAGTGCAGAGTCTGTACTGAATATAAAGATGAAATCATCTGGATTTCCCCCTGGTGGTTGGCTGCAATGAAGGTCAGAAACCTTCACTCCTCCATGTTAACAGACAGGACATGGGCCAAATTAAAAAGTCAAATTTCCACATTAAATAAATTCGATTCCCAAAGATGGCCTATGAGGTCCCACTGTATTGCCTGAACGCCACCAACACAGGATGGCAGCACCAGTATCAGGACTATATCGGCTTCATTTTTTCCTAGTGGGAGGAAGTGGAGACACAGCATTCATCTTTATTTCACTGGATAAAGTGCTGGTAAAAATAAGCTGAAGAAATGTTAAGAGATAGTGTGGGGGCTCAAATGGAAATTAATTTGACGGAATAACCACAATGAGTCAGCTTTTCTAGAGTGATACATGAAGCCTTTTTCTATTGTAATTTAAAAAGAATCAATATAACACATCCCAGGTCAGAGGCCACTGTCATTATTGGTTTGATTTTTCTTTGTTCAACTTTACCAAATTTAAAGCTTCAAGTGCATCCTCTCCTTCAGTTGTTTTACATAAAGAACAAGAATAATCAATGATCTGCAATTATAAATGCTACTGCAAAGACTTGATAATTACGATCAAATTTAAAGCATTCAATGGATCTATTGAATGGATTTTCTGTTTCGTGTACACCCAGATGTCAGTATGTTGGCCATGACAGGATCCTTTATGTTAATTAAGACGTTTGAATAATTCATGTATTTGACATCCTGAATGCTAAGATATACAAATGCTTTGAGAAACAGATGTTTTTCGCCTTAACCACCTAATGATCATCTGTGAAAATCCGAGAGCCGGGCAGATGGACTGCTGTTCATCGTGGATATAATTATAAAACTTTGCTTTTTCTCACTCTTTATGCATCATTTCTCGTCGAAAAATGTGCAAGTTAACAATTAAGAAGTGCCGACTAGTCGTGTTACCAGCTGTTTGAAGCTGATTGTGTTTTTGCATTGTCTTCAACGTGCTGATGAGAAAACTTCACGTTCAACTGCGTATTGGGTGTTGATGTGTAAATGCCATTGGAGCACATCTTTAAAAACAACAAAGACAATTTGCTGTCGTTAAACAAAAGCTAATTTGCTTGTAGCCATTAATGTATGCCAAAGTTAGGCGAATCATTGTGGGTCATTGACCAGTAGAAAGAGAAAACATTCATTAGAAAGAGACTATTGACAATGCATGCGGGGGGCAGCACCTTGGACCTATCCTCCAATCATCCATGATGGATCTTTTCATCGAACTCTTGAGGATAATGTGTGAAAACAAATGCCAGCCGCACTGGGCTGAACATCCACTGGACATACAGAACATGTGTGTGTGTGTGTGTGTGTGTGTGTGTGTGTGTGTGTGTGTGTGTGTGTGTGTGTGTGTGTGAATGCAGGAGCCCTCTGAGTGTGGGACAGATCCCTCCTTTTGAGGCCTCCCCATTGTTTGTTTCATCACACTGCAGGGTTCACTTACACATGAGCCTCTAAGTCTCTCATAATGAAGGTAAACACAAGCGCCGCCTTATCTCATGAAGAAGGCAAACATTTTAGTCTAAGAGGCAAACAGGGTCGTCCAAAATGGATGCCTCAGGAAAAATATATTGCATCCTGCGGCCTAAAAAGATCTCAATTGAAGAACTTAACAAGAAGACTGAGTGTCAGAGTGAAGTGCTGGAGATCAGACGTCAGCAGATATGATGACTTCAGCAGTGTCCTCGGAAAAAGAACCAGAAATACACACCAAAGACTGCTTTAAAGGGTTAGTTCACTGAAAAATGAAAAGTCACACATTATCTATTCACCATTATGCAGTTGGAGGGGTGTGTGAAATGTTTGAGTCCACAAAACACTGGGGACCTATTATTACATAAAAAACAACAGAAAGAAATGCCTCCATATTTACCCTGTGATGTCATTCAAGCCCGTCAGCGGAGAATGCAAACAAGGTCGGCCGAAAACAACAAGGTGACGAACTGTGATGGCTGAGCTGAATAAGAAAACGGTCGGGCTGCGGAGAGGACAAATACCGAACCAGGACAAGCCCAGTTGGAGGCACATCGTCAGTGCCTCATGCCAACCAACTAACTAACTAACTAAGAACAGCAGCACATGTTCTGTTAAGCAAGTCAGGTGAAGATGAAGGATTTCTGCTAGCATTAGCTTATATTTGTTATTTTGTGGATAGGTTTTAATGACTCACTGGTTTTCATTAAAATAGGTATTGAAGGATTGTAAGGGTATTCAAAAGAGGACTGAGGATATCAAAAAAAAATTAAGCAAGGAATAATAACACATTAATTTACTGGGTTCGTTTCGTTTTCTTTGAATAAGGAAAGTAAATGTGAGCTCGTTCCTGTCTAAATCTGGTCTCCAGAAATATGTAAGAGAATAAAATGCGGCCCTGCAGCAGCCAACAGAAGACGGTGTGAGATTCATGCAGCTCCTAACAAGAGAAGAATTGCCGGGCTCATCTCAGGTAGGCTGACCTTGCAGGTTCAGTGGTTTTATTGATTACAGATGTCTGTGAAGCTGATATTGGGCCACAAAACCGAACCCTGAAAACAACATATCCACATGTGCGCACATACACACACTGGTGAAATGGTAGTTAAAATATTTATAAGTAATGAATATTCAGCTGAGAGTACTTTCGCAACATCCCCCACAACAGTTTTACAGTTTAAATATTTATGGTTGCCCAAATAAATGGAACAGCCACACAAACTCAACATTGGAGATGCTTAGGTGACTATAAACAAGCGCTACATGCAGCGTGTCCGTTTCCATGGTTGTACACAGTTTCAGGAAGCTAAAAGCCTCATTTAAATGTGTACGTCTCTATCAGGGGGACAGGTAAAGTATCCCTGAATAAGACAGCGGGAAATACTTCCTGTATGAAAATTCATAGCGTGTGACAAGTTCTTCCATTTAACAATCTCCTCCTCCCACCTTTTATCCACCTCCTCTCCCTACGTCCTGACTGAAAGCACTAAAGCAATTCACATTTTCACTCTCCACATTTCCGTTGGCAGAATTTATAACCAAACGAGCTGCGCTGGAAATGCCTATTCCGACTGGCATGAGGACGTGGGCAGTAATGTCTGCCGCCACCTGCTCCTCTCGCAGTGTTTTCTGCTCAGCGGTGCGGGGCTCCTGACAGCGACTCTAATTCTGTCTGCACAGCGGCTTCAGGATTTAGGGACCTTTTACCAGGGGGCTCAAAGGCACCGGGAGGTGATGATTCCGGTGCACTTTAATTTTGTCAGGAACTTCAAGGTTGGCCCAGAGGTAGGGATACTATCAACAAACCGCTATAAGAAACTCTATGCGGGCTGATTTCTGGCTCTGGGTGAGGAGTGTAAGCCATTAGATTCGCAACTGTCAACTCCGAGGTGGACGGTTGTTACAGACCTCCGCTTAAGAGCATCTGAGTGAAACACTGAACCCCAAATCACTGTGAGGGTGATATAGTGCCATTCACACTTGCTGGCCCCTTTGCACTTCTCCATGTTGCCTTGTGTTTATTTGAAACCTCATCATAAAAACTGTTTTTTTTCAGATTCCCGTCACAGTAAAGCTGGTGCATTCAGCTCGGCCAAAGCTTTGTTTTAACAGTTGTCAGTGCTGAAATCACTGGTGCATCGGTTCCAGACACTGTGGAATTATACAATAGAGCAACAGGGAGAACTTCTCACTGTTCAGCCCTGAGGACAAGCGCTTCAGCAAAGAGCAGCGGTATCAAGTAGCCTCTCATCAACTCAGACTGAAAAGACTTAACAGGACATTTGCTTAATAACACTACAAAGCACAATGTGAATGACCATTGAGTTGAATCAACACTCCTGACAGTCTCTCACACAACTCACCATGATCTTCACCAGATTCAAGTTGTTATTCTGTCCATTATATCTGAATACAAATATATGCGTCATCTACAACTGATCCTGTATTGTAATTGTAGCAGAACTTGAATCAATGCAGTCAAGTGCTTGAGAGATACCTTTATATACAAATCCTTTGTTGCACAGAAAAGGAGAAGGTTGCTGCTCGCTTTACCCCCGGCGTCACTCGTTATTACTTTGTTTAATAGAGCGAGATGACTAAGAGCTGATAATGGATAGAGTCATTTTTCCATCAGTCTTTCACTCACTCCGCCATCTGTTGTTGCAAGAAAGCTTTAGTTCACACCAATGTGTTACACAGAATTCCTGTGGGCGTTCACGCTGACTCAAGATATACAGAAAAAAGGAACGTGCAGAGGTTGCCAGATCATCATGACTCAATTTTGTTTGTTTGTTTGTTGGCTCCTAGTTATTAAAAGTATTGTATGAAAACATCTTGAGTTATATTTAATTCACGGGGAAACGCTGTGCAGGAAATAACAAGATTGTTTTCCCCAGGCCGCATGAAACAGATATCCTATATTTAAGCCATGCTAAGATTAATTAATATACTGCAGCCATATGCACTCACATAAACAGGCTAACAGACAGTCAGTAGACTATGCATCAGCTAGCTGAATTTCCTGGACGTCCCCCTACTGGTTTTTAATTGCAGGCCTCTTCTGCCGCCAAGCAAATTTTTATTGACCTAAAGAAGGATTTATCTCAAAGTGGATTTTTCCCTTCATTAGCCCATAGTGAGGCCTCCCTATAGTCGAGAGTAAATTCTCCATCCACCAAAGTAATGGACCTGCACAGCTATAGAAATGCAGTATGCAATAAAAAAGGAATGCTGGCCCATTAGTCTTCTATGCAAGGTTGTTGAAAAGAGTCCGGCTAATGAACTAAGGCTAGCAGAGACATTGAATTAAAAAAAAAAAAAAAACACACACAGGAAACAATGAGAGAAACAGGCTGAGTTTGTGTGAGAGGGAGAGGGAACGAGAGGAGCCCAGGGACTGCTGTGTGATGTATTCGCGTAAACTGCAGAAAACACACAAATCATTTTAGATTGACAATCACATGGCTGGCAGATGTTTTTATGTTCAGATGTATTGTGCAAAGGGGTTACGACAAAAGGATATATGGTTTTAGCTGAAAAATGATCACAACAATGAAAGTAATGTAAGTTTACATATTTGTAGCAGGATATGCTGTTTAATTTTTCATGAAATAATAAAGTAGGCTATATAGTGTTTCCTCCAGTCCTGACAAATTGACAAATTGTCAAATGTTTTTTTCATTTTAGGGTGACAAATCACCTTTTTATTTCTACCTGCCTGTGTTTGTGTGTGTGTGTGTGTGTGTGTGTGTGTGTGTATGTGTGTGTGTGTGTGTGTGTGTGTGTGTGTGTGTGTGTGCCTGTGCGTGTGGGTCTTTTGCACAAGAGCCTCCACTTTCTGGTCCTCAAATGCGAGCATTCTTTTCCCCCCACACAGCTTAAAGAGTTTCTGGCAGGTGTGCAGTGTGCAGTCAGGAGTTAAGCAATGTTCTGTGATCAAGAAACATCATAATTAACATCTTAACTCCCATTTGAAGAGGGTGCGTACGAGATTCCCTCCGCCGCTTTGTGGGAAATTGCAGTGTTTAGCTGTCTGCTGAACCGACCTGCAGAGCAAGCAAATTAAGCGCCGATGTTTTCGCTCTACAAAACTGGGTTAAACATGGGGGTCGCTGCATTGTGCTAAGCACAGCTCTTGCAACCATTTGCACTTTGCTGTGCGCTCACCCCAAAATTAGACAAGCTGTTAATACAGGAGAATTTACATCAAGCCCTCTTAATGGAGGAGAAATAAGACCTAATGACTTGCAGATTAACACACACGCTTTCGAGGCACAATGCACATCGTACACACATGCAGACACACTCCCATACACTGAAGGAAATAATACCTTCGGGGTTTGCTATTAAGATGGTTAATCCATGGGCCTCAAGAGGAGCAGGATACAATATTCCTGGAGGAAGCTTTTCACAACAAGCTCCCAGGATCAAGTGCATGAATAAATTACAGGTATAATTAAAGGAAATGTCAAATGACATAATGGAGCGTTATTAACGATGCCCTGGCAATGTTAAAGGAACCTGAGCCCAAAATGAAGGTAATCAATATAGGTTTAATGGGGCTCCTAGTAGACTAAGAGGATCCAGTCAGGGCTTCAGTCGGGCCCAGCAGTGACCCAGTGATAAGTGATCTTTGTGTTTGAGAGAGAGGATGATGTACCAAAAAAGGCGGTTGCGGAAAAGAGGAGGAATTTAGAGTTTGTGAGAGAAGGAAGCCCACAGACAGAGTAATGACGGGCAGTTGTTTATCTCAGAATAGGAGAGAGTGAATTGAAAGGAAGGGAGTTGGAAGAGAGAGAAGTTTCTCTCCAGCCTTGTCATGGGAAATACATCTTTTCAACAGGAACCAAAGCTGTCAGCGGATGCTTATCAAAAAACTGCAAGACGTCAGCCTTCTGCAACTCAGTGTGTTACAGAAACCCAATTTCCTCCAGTTGGCAAATGCACTTTTGAATCATAGTCAAGTCAGTTGAAGTAAATTTTCTTTATACACCCCAAAATCACAAATTTGTCCCAGAGGGTTTTACTACCAGAACAATATACAACATCCACTACCCTTGACTTGGACAAGTCTGGAGTGAACACTTAAATGAGCAGAAACCGCAGCAAGAGCAATAAAGAGAAAAACTTCCTACAGGATGAACAGAAAGGCTGGAGTACAGAGTTAGAAAAGAGAACCATTATATTGAGAAACTCATGTAAACATCTGGGATTATCTCTGGTGAAACATCATAATTCTTTTATCCTGTAACATAACATTAACAATAGCTCTGTTCCATTGAGATTGTCCTCAAAATAAATAATAATAAAAAAGAAAAGCATAAGATCTATTCCCTGCATTAACGCAGTTGAAACACTAATAGGGCAATGCTGAAATATTTTATTGATGCCATTTTACAATAAATTATTGGTATACATTAATAAGGCGTAGATTGTGCCTGAATTCTTATTGCACACAAAATGAAATTCATTACTACACTATTTTACTTCATTTGACTTCAGAGTGATGTCATGATGATATAATTCAGACAATTTGCTCATAAATAATTTTTCAATCTATGTACGCTAGAGGTCTTGTATATAGACCTATATGATGCAGATATGCATGTAAAAGCAAATATTTATGACTTCATTATAACCTCACTTACCATATAATATTAACTGGAATATTTTGTATCAATAGAAGCTTTACATTGTCTGTCTAGCCCTGCTATTTATGGAGAAATCCATAAATGTGTTTTCTGGGTCATATTTTATTTTATTATTTTTACCCACCTTTGACTGATCAGCTCGATGACAAGCCAATGTTAACGTTATGTCATATTTGCAAATAGAAGTTTAATATTTTTCGACCTCTTCTGGTTGTAGTCATTAAAACATGGTTGTAATCAAACATACCGACAAAGTCCATATAGGGAGGAGGAGGGTTGAGGCGTATTTTGGGGTCAACAAAGACAGGATTGTCACACAGGAGGCTGCTGGTCCTTATCATTTGAAGGGCGCTCTAACCGTATTTTACTAGAGTCTGTTTTGAACCATTCCTAACCAATCCCTATCCAGCCCAGCACATCAAGAAGGTGGTCTTACTGGTCCGCATAGATCATGAAGGCTGAAATGCAAACAGTCTGGTCTACAGAGGATTTTTGTGATTGGCTTCTCAGGCTCGTCCCTCCCATATTGTCGTTGCCCAGCAACAGATCTGAAGTTAGACATGACAAAAAAAGCCTGAACGCCCCGTGTGCAGAACCCTCAGTTCTTCTCTCGAGTTGAAGCGTGATACTCAAGTTTTGGACATCTTGAGGCAATGACCTCTATGAAAAAGGGTTGGTCACCAAAGCACAATGAATACTGGGATAGGTTTGGGCAAGAAGGATCCACCCCTTGGATCCTTCGTTTCACAAGGATGAAAGGACGCATTTGTCTGCCACATGTGAAGGAACCTTTGATGATGGACAGCCTAGTCAAGCCAATGTGATGCAATCAGTCTGTAAATGTAGGCCCTAAATTGAGACACATCTAGTGATTGTTACACAACCCAAACTACGTGTGTATCATTGCAACCATGATGATGATGGTCTGGTATGCTCCTATGGGTCCAACTAGTGTTACTATGACAATCAGGGTCCAGCTTGCTCTTACCGGTTCCTCCAAGGGGTGTATTGTAGGATAGCTGGTAATTTTAGTCATTGAAATTGGAGATTTTACGGTTTCTATTCAGTATCTGGCTCATGATATTGACGCACCTTAATGGAATTCAGCCACCATTCTTTCTATTATTTTTCTATTATTTTTCTATTATTTTTCTTCTTTGAAATTTGAGTAAAAAAAGGACAATTACAATGGGAGCAATGCCACTAACATCAATATCATCATGAGCACACTCACTTTGTACTTGTTTCGCCTGCAGGTACCTCCTCAACTGCATTTACCACCTGTACTGAATGGTACAATGGAAATATGGTTCTGTTGTGCCCCCATCATTTCTGTCTCCTCCAATCAGAAACAGGCTTGAGTGATTTCAACTAGCCCCCATGCACACCCTAGCACCTGCACACAAAGAAGAAGCCACTCTCGCACAATTTTTGAGTAATTTGAACAACCCCCACTCTGCGGCTCTATGTTCTCAGCCACTTGCAACTCATTATATTGTGTTCTGGTACATGTATGCTTGAGTCCCAGTGGCTCTCGCTGACCCAACGTATTACAACCAGCAGCTTCGCCAAGCTCATAAGCTCATACAAGCTGATTTTCTGTTGCCCGTCGAGTGTGAAATGAGGACTTGCTGAGGTAAACATGTGACTGGTGAAGAAAGTCCAACCAGAAGTGACCCATTGTTCTCTCGGGTTTGACTTTATCTCTCTGTCAAGATGAGCCAAGTATAAATTATAGTATGTTTTAAAGACAAAAGAGAATAAGTAGGAATTAGTCTGAGTTTTCTCAATTTAAGTTTGCCGGGAATGAGGCAAAGCACTTCGGATTAATCCACACAGTTTGACACGTCTGGCCGTGCTTATATTGAGGTGCTTTAAGTGATAATAAAAGTTTACATTAAATCAAATGACAGAACAAGCACATGTGGAACTAATAACATTAACAGTGGCTCTGTTCCATTGAAGTGTCAGTCGCAGTAAACCCTGCCAGGGAGCTGTCGTGCAAAATAGCAACATTATATCATATGCAGCTATTATTAATCCAATTATACACCTGTGCAATTTCCACTGTAATATATCGCAAGCATCGTGAAAAAATTAAGAATTCCGTAAAAACTAAGACTCTTCTCTGCGAATCTGTAAAGCTTTACAGCTTTATAGTTACTGTCAAAGGAATAGTTTGGCAGATTGAGAAATATGCTAATTGTCTTTCTTGCTCGCAGTTAAATGAGAAGCTTGATGCGACCTCTCATGTGTTTCCATGATATGAAGCTGGAGCCAGCAGCCTGTGAGCGAAACGAAAGCAGGGGCAAAGAGCTAGCATGGCTCTGTCCAAAGACGAAAATAAAAATCTGCGCTCCAGCATCTCAAATGCTCCCCAATTAACACTTACTAAATTAACCTTTCAAAAATGGAGTTGGATGAATGTCAAGTTGCAGTTTTTTCCCTGGCCTTGTGTAAACAACTAGGCATACTCTACCTGGCTAGTACTGTACTCTGGCACACAATCCCCCTGAAGCTACATCTATTCATTTGTATAGATCTCTACTGAAAGAAACAATATTTTAACACAAGCTTTCGGGATCACGGTGGGCTGATGTTGTCACGTTTGGACAGGACTGGCTAACTGCTACCACTTCATGCTAAGCCACGCTAACCTTCTCCTTGGTTGTTGGTTCATGTTCAACCTCTTGTCAAGAAAAATAATTAGTTATCTCCCCAATGGTAAATATTTTCTTCACCATGTGCAGTCACATCCTTGCAAAATCAATTTGGCAAACACATATGGTTTCCAACATGTATATTGCTATAAATGTTATCTTTTCCTACTCTACACTATCTGCTCAGCAGCATCTTGAAAGCTCGCTAATTAACACATTATGCTGTAGAAAAAAATCGAATGTCAAGTTATGGTTTTTTCCTCGGGCCTCATGTTGATGCTGCACCTGGCTACCACAGTATTTTGGCTCACAATCCCCCTGAAGCTTCATCTTGTCAGTTTTATAGTTCTATACTGAAACAGTCAATATTGTAACACAAGCTTTCAGGATCCTGGTGAGCTGCTGTTGTTACTCTTGGATAGGGCCAAGCTAAGTTGGCATGTCCTTGTTGTAGGTCCATACTTTACCTGTTTATAAATTTCTTAGCAATAATGATTTAATTCTCTCCAATAATTTACAATTACTCATTTATATGTTTGTCTTCCACCATTTACAATCACTTCCTTAAATACAAAGGATCTAAAACTGTACCTAACTAGTGTAGGCTACAGGAAAATGTGGACGTTGTGAATCAAATGAAAATATATTAGTTATTCGGTCATTAACAAATCCTTCACTCTACGAAGCTTAATTTGTTGATGAAACTAAACAATTCTTATATGTTGCTAAAATTATAGTGTGATTGTGTATTGTGATTGCTCGGGTATCCAATTGATATTAATTCATGAAAACGTGGATACAAAAAGACAAATCAAAGCTACGACCAGAACAAATCCAGTTAACAACATAATAAGAGGTCTTGTTTTTATATTTTACCATTGGATATTCACATAATTTAACAAATTGCAGCTTCGTCTATACTGTCAATGTTCATCAACATGGAAACACCACAGACTCTTCCTCTATTACCATGAAGCAAATCTCAGTTAGAGTTTGGAGTTGTGGTAAACTTAATAATTTAACTTGGAACA
This sequence comes from Platichthys flesus, assembly GCF_949316205.1. Classification (NCBI taxonomy): domain Eukaryota; kingdom Metazoa; phylum Chordata; class Actinopteri; order Pleuronectiformes; family Pleuronectidae; genus Platichthys; species Platichthys flesus. The sequence goes on from NC_084951.1 coordinate 13,214,623, forward strand.
ATACATTGCACTGCTGTTGATGTATTCATCTAACTCTGAGTCAGACCTTCAGCAAACTGAAACTGGATTTAACTGTTGTGTGCTTTAGCTGATTTCTGTAAAGCTCTTTAGCTCCCACTCAGGCTACCGGAGCTCGTGATTGACGTTATCATATGACATGTATTTGACTTCTCTGACCACTTCATTAAAAACCACCATACTAATGCTGGGTATACAAAGCCTAGCCTCAATTCTTCCTGGCATATTCCACAAGAAGTTTTGGAATATTCCTTTGAGATCTTGGTCCATGAGGACATGACTGCATCACACCATCTCACAGCACACTCATGCTACAAATCCACTACATCCCAAAGGTGTTCTATTAGATTAGGCTCTGGTGACTGGTGAGTCCAATGAAGTACCCTGAAATTATGTTGTGTTAATTAAACCCGTTTGAGACACTATTGGCTCCGTGTCATTGTGTGTTATTGTGCTGGAAGTTGGCATTAAAAGATAGGGGCCATAAAAGGACGCACATAGTGAAGGGGCAGTAGTCCGTTGAACTCAACCCATGATTGATTTGATTTGAGGGATCCAATGTGTACCACAGAAACCTTCTCCAAACAAACACAGCACTATCAGCAATCTGGAGTTTTGACACAGGGTTGATGCCATATTCTGAACCTACCATCTGCAGCCTCAGCAGTAATCCACATTCATCCGACCAGGCTACATTTTCCCAGCCTTCCACTGTCCACTGCTGCAGCTCTGGATCTGTATCCTCGGCAGACGGTAGAACCATCTCGGTCATCCTCGTCTGGTGTTGTGTTTCATCCATCTCAAGGTTCACCCAGTTGTGCCTTCTGGGAAGAGGATTTGTTTACAAAGGAACACTTGTGTAAAACACTACTTCTCCGTTGTGCGTAAAGACTTTCATGATAGCAGAGTCTGTTAGTAGTTTGTGATTTTCTTCTGTTTAAATAGTGTTTCAAGCAGAATGTTGACTTATTGGTTGTGTCTGACGTACATGTCATGTTGACCAGCAGTGAGTAGTAGGCCCTGTATTTGTGTGTGTGTCTGTGTGTGTGTGTGTGTGTGTGTGTGTGTCCTGGTGGATGTCTTGCTTCACAACCATGCCAATGTAAGGGATGCATAGAAATATGAGGGGCAGATACTGTTACATTGTTGCTGATGCTGAAACCTAACGCTGGAAATAGTGCCACTCTACTGTGTGCATTTAGTTTGGAGTGCAGGCCACTTGTTGCTGATCTTGACTTAGTGCGGCTTTAAAATTTCATGAAGATTATGTATAACTTCATGTAAAATTTAGCATGCCTGCACCAAATTTCATTCAATTGTTATGTAATTTGGTATTTGCCCATTTCTAAATCTACATCTCATGATCGAGGAATAAAGTTATGATGGTCCTGGTCATAAACACTGTGTCCTCGACCAAGATGATGTTACCTTCATGTTACCTACAGAAATAGGATTTTTTTATAAGCTTGGAGGAATGATTTCAAAAAGAATATACAAACAACCCTGTGCTCCCAGTAAAGACACAGTTCACCCCAAAAATGAAAATTCACTCATAACCTACATTATCAGCTTGTTCTCACGAGAACTGTAGCAGCAACTAGGAGGAGGACATTTAGGCTAAAAACATGGTGTAAATTTGGAGTTGAATATGAATGTCAGAGCTTACGGACACTTGGATGACCCCGCAGTAACAGTATGGAGGATTTGTACATTTGAATAAGTGATCACTAGTTACTTTACTCTACGTTTTTTACCCCTGAAACTCCCAAAGTGTTTCGTGGACTCAAACCCTTCACCCACCCCTCCACCGGAATAATGGTGAGTAGAGAATGAGTGAAGTTACATTTTTCTGTGAACTATCGTTAACAGTTTGCGATGATCATAGACTATATAAATGTTGACCCAAGACAGGGCTCCCAGTTGTGTTGCAGTATTGTGGTGTGACGCACGGGGCGCAGTTCTCCACCAGGTGCACCTTCCCTCCATCCTGCACCTTCCCATCCCTGCGCTGCTGGTTTTGGCTGCACTATCGCCTCCTCCTCCTCCTCCTCCTCTTCTTCCTCCTCTTCTTGCTCGCAGGGGGAGCTGACTTGATGCGCACAATAAATCATCTCTGAAAGATCCCAAATCCAGACGTGCGTTTGTTGGATTTCATTGCGAAAACACGGGCGAGAGAGAGAGAGAGAGAGCGAGAGGGGGAGAGAGAGAGAGAGAGAGAGACTGGGGATGTTGCAAATGTGATTCTGCACAGCAAACAACGTGGGTGTTGTGCGCGCGCGCGTGTGTGCGTGCATGTGTGTGTGTGTTTTGGTGGGGAGTGTAGGGGCAGAGGAGGAGAGCAGCAGACATGAGGCGCGTGTGTTCATTATACCTCCTGCGTTATGGCGTGTGCTCCACCGCTGACTGACCACAGGCTCCATTTCACCTGTATGAACGACCTTGCGATTCCGACCGAAATTTGCCGAACGAGGTTTCCATGGAGGATCAGTGTGTCGCTTTCCGTCAGGGCTGAATTCGGTTCCTGCCGCTCGCACCATATCTCCAGATAAGAGGTAAGGCAAGACAAATTCATATACACACATATGCAGCCCCGGCGCGTGCCTTGCGAACGTGCACGAGTGCTGGAAGCTAAATAATTAACGCCGTGATATTTATATGCTAAAAAATTAATTGACTCCAACAGGCTCTCATTTCGGCCTGTCTTGCCTGCTTCTCCGAAATTGGCCCATTAATTAATTCCCTGTGTCCACAGACTTGATCATAATTGTTTGTGTTATTCGGGAGCAACGTGACGTGCTCACCCAACTGCAGCCAATTCCTGCCAACTGACGGGTCTGTGATTTATTTATTTTTTTATTTGGAGGGGCATGCATTCATAAACAGGCACTTCTCCACATGCGTTCAAACACACGGAGTTGCACAGCCATGCGTTTCTTTGTTGAAGTGATGCACACATGCAGTTGCATTAGTCACGCGTGGTATTTCGTGGTATCTCTCTGCCCCAGCTGCAGCGAAAGGGATCTTGACTTCACCTCACCCTCTGCAGGTTTCAGGGCAAGCACACATGACAACAGCACATTTCTGGGGCCACGCCAGCCTTGGGCGGGCTTGCATGTGTGTTGCTTGTATGTGTGCGTTTCCAAAAAGAAGCTTATGATGTAGTCAGCTCCTCTTAAGGAGTCAGGTCTGGTAAAGGTTTTAAGATTTATGGAGAAGAAAATAACCTCAGCTCTTCTTGAGGAGTCTTGTGGCCATTACTGGCTTTATGTCTTTTAGGACTCACACACACACACACACACACACCATTCCCACCCTTCACCAATCACCAGTTATAATGGTACACTGGTGTGCCACGATGTCAGCTGGAATATATGTGATAAATGCAGCCCCGGCCTGAAAAGTAAGTACACTCCCACTCTCCTAGCAGGGCTGTGTGTTCAAACAGCGTGTTACTTGGATGCAGGCGGAGTGTGATGGAGGTGGGAGATATCAGGATACCACTTTTTTCCCCCTTTTTTCTCGTGTGTCAATTAACCCAGTGGTGTGTTGGATCAGGAGCGGGTACCCTCCTTGATTGAGAGTGATTCACCCTGTTCAGCTTTCTCACCACCTTCCCTCTCCGTCATCGTTAGCACCATTATCTATGAGTGCAAGCTGAGACTGTGTGTGTCTGTGTGAGTGTGGGTGGTGTGTGCCTACGTGCTCGTGCTTGTTTATCTGCGAGTGTTGTGCGTCCGTGTCGTATAGAGCATGTACACGTGAATCACCGCAATCTGCTCTGTGTAATACCCGCTGACAGAATTCCGTGTCTCTGTGTTTTGCAATTGCAAATGATTTATTAGATCTGCAAAAAGAAAATGAACCCCGATGGCATACGGTGCCATCCCTGACAAATGCCAATTACAAATGCAAACCACAACATGCAAAGTCGACAGTATTGTAATATGCGCCCCTCCACACAGCCATCCCCCAGTCCTGAGGTGCCAGCAGTTTGCACACTGTGGCCCTATCACTGAGGTATGGCATGCAGGAGTCTTTCTGAGAAGAAGCGTACCAATCCAATTTTGCAGACTTTGGGGGAAGAAAAAAGGACAGAGCGAACATGAAAGGTAGGGAAGAAAATCCTGGCTGAGACCCCACGTGTCTGATCTGACATCCAGGCAGCTGACAAACAATTAGAACCTCCATAAGTAGCGCTCTGATGCAGGCTCGCCCCGGGATTAGGCCACAAATGAAGCCACAGATCAAGGCTTATGTCTTCCAAATGAAAAGTCAGTGTGTGTGTGTGTGTGAGTGTGGAGACAGAGTGTTATATAGTGAGGAAGGGACTTCTGTGTGTAGGTGCGTGTGGGGGTTATTATCTGTCTGGGCCCTTAAGGTATCTCGAACACCTCCTGAAGAAATGTGTTGCTTGTTTCTGTGCGTTCAGCGAGGCTTATCCGTGTGCACGTCTCCATGCTGGTGAAACACATCTGCATACGCTCGCCACACGTGTACGAATGCGTGTTCGCCTGCTCGCTGAACTGCCGCGTTATTGCCGGTTCACCGTTCGTTGTGTGTATGTATGACATTTCATAATTGCATCATTACTCGCTCAGTCTCCTGCGGCAGGAAGAGGGTGCATCGCAATCTGCAACATGTGCTACAAGCAGACAGACACTTGCCCTTGATTATGGACCTGGGTGGAATGGCTTCCTCATCAGGCTGTCTTGATTCACCCCAGCATGTGGGTAGACACATGCTGCTGTGGATGAATCTAATTGATTGGATGGCACCCAATTCCCAGGTCCAAGTCTCCTCAGGCAGCCAGAGAGTGTATCCGTCCAAGTGAAGGATGAGCCGAGGCGCTGGTCGCCCCCCCCCCCCCCCCCCCCCCCTAATAGATTGGCATGGTCTTCATCCCATATGCCTCTGGTATCACCCTCAGACATCGCCGGGTACAAGTTGGCCACACCACAGGGCACAGAGTGACACCCAACCTTCACTGATTGGAACGGACAGGAGACATGAGCCACAGTCTGCACCAAACTCTGTGTTCATTTTTTTTCATAATAATATAATATTTCCTCCACTGAACTTTACATTTCCTTTGTATGGTATCCAATTCACCGACAGAATATTGAGAGTGGGATTAAAGCGTTAAAGTGTATTAAAGATAATGGAAAAAAAAAAAAAATCTTGTTCCAACAGGTCAACAACAGGACCCTCCCCCCTCTCCCTCGGAGAACAAGAGTGCCATTTCAAAGCTTATTGGATGAAAGTCTCATTTGCCCTCGGCTGCCAAAGATGACGTTGCTATGGAAACAGTTTCTGCTGTTATCAATCATTGACTGTCTGGCAGGTAAACCACCTTTTTATATGAGTGATGATTCTTTCAGGTTCGGACATTTACACTTGTGGGGATGATGGCTGAAGAGCCGAAAATCATGTCAGAGAGGATAGGATGGCCCCGGCTTAAAGGAACAATCCTCAGTATTGACTTCCACTCAGAGCACATGCACACCACTCTCAATCTTATTCGTCGCTCCCCTCCTATTGTTTTCTGGTGTTTCATCCTCTTATCACCAGCAACTAGAAGAAGGTTTAAGTAAGACAAACCAATATCGATGTCACAGCTGATATTTCATCATAATATTTCCCTTTGGACCATGAGGACTCCTCTAAATCCAGACATTGAAAATAGCCTACGTATAATGTGCAACAGTTTAACAATGAGTAACATAAAATTATCATTTGTTTCTTTCTTCTTTTTGCCATTTGAAAATGTAGTTGTTTTTTTACTAATTTCATTTCAAACCATTTCTACATTGTACTGGGGAATGACATCCTGGTTTATTCATTGGGATACATTTGAGCTTTGCAGCACCTCAAAAACGTAATGTCCAATTCACCTGTTGGATTTCCTCCAGAGGGACAGAGAATCCCGGCGATCTGAATCCATCAACGTTGCCTCCTTGTCTCTGTCTCTTAGCTCCGAGTGTTGTTGTCTCTCTGACAGATTGTCTAGACAGCGGATCATATCACGGTCCAAGATGGAGGATGGAGCCAGGTGACTTGTTCATTCCTGTGGACTCCATAGAAGAAGAGGCCACTCTGACTTGTGACGCTAAGGGAACGCCTCCTCCCCTGTACAGGTGAGAGCACATTCACATTAAAGTGTGTGTCGGGGCTTGAATGACAATGTGATGCTTTGGGTGTGTTTGAAAAAAAAGCTAAACACATTTTGCCTAGGAACCTTTCTAACTCAGTGAAATAGCCCGTAAGTGTTTCAAAATAAGAGCTGCTAGAATTCAAGGAAATTAGTTTCAGTGCTTCATAATTTATCTCCGTTAGAATTGGAAACACTGGACCATCCTTAATGAAAGGAAAGGAGAAGCTGCCGCCCCAGAATTATTTGCAGCAGCAACATTTATAGCACAGAACCTTGTAATTGCACCTGGACACACCCACTAAAATATAAAAATTGATCTCATTGATAATTTGTTTTTAATGAATGTGCAGCTCACTGGCACCTTCTCCATATTTTTCCACTCACTTACAGAGAGCCATTAATGTCATACTCTATGACCTTTTGCAGGAAAACTAACCTGTGGATGCACTCATTAATTTTTATAGTGTTTAATATCACATTTATATTCAGAGAGAAAGAGAAATATAGATATATCCTTGATATTACCGACAGCCTTTCAGCTCCTGAGGGATATAAAACCAATTTTAAATCATTCAGAGTACTTTAAATGAGGTTTATCCATTCAAAGTTATATATATTTGTATATTCTTTATTTGGAATAGCTTTTCTCTCTTATGAATGTTCTTAAGAGAAGACTGAAATGCAACGCGACCATTTGCCTCTTGTCTCGTCCGATAGTATCTTAGTGACTCATGTGCGGCATCTTAATGATGGCCGCCCCTTATAAAGATGCCATGAGACTGGTGCAGGTTGCTAGACACCAGTTGGCAGCAACATGCATTGATTACGAGTGTCGTTGGCGCTCAACAGTGGAATTACTGAAGCACAGAAAGCACAGATGAGCTGAGTGTTAGTGGTGGGGCGCACATACGCTCATTATCTCAGGCTTTACACATTCCCTGCCTAAGACCAGGTATTTCCATGTACTGATTAAAGGTGAAATGAGCATGTTTAACGTGGAGTCTTGTCAAACTGGCTGTGTGAGGCTCCGCACGCCCTCAGCACCTCTCCGGCTCCTCTCTTGAAGTGTAAATGGGCTCACACAGCTCCCACCCCCTTCTTCTCTTTTCTCCCTTTTCCTTTTTCCTCAGCTGTCACTCACAAAGATGTGAGACTTTCATAGCACACACACACACACACACACATGCTGTGGCTGTGTAATAAGTCATGTGAAAAAGCCACATCTCTTAAGAGAAAAGCAAGTTCTTCACAGCGAGCCCCCCCAAAACAAGCGGTATGAGTTTTTAAAAATCCCAACAGAAGGTGACTCGACCAACCTTTACTTGACCTGAGGTGTGAAACCCGTGGCTCCGGAACCCGCTGGAAGGGTCGAGTTAGTCCGTATTCAGATTGTCAGACAACATGTGTGGACAAAATGAGTCTCGAGTGGAGTAATTCAGTTTCGGAGCCGCTATTCAATCAACTGCCTGATATTCAGAGCACCGCTGAGCAGCAGAGGCTCTACAGAGTCGGTCAGAAAGAGGTGAAAACGGTGACTCACAGAATATAAGAGCTGAATGCGTACATGTGGACAGAGGCACCTAAACACAGGGCAGCTTGTGTCACTAGCAGATCCAACCCTGCAGATATTCATCTAATAGGCTGTCTCTTAAACGGTATTACCTGAAGAAATAGCAGCATTGATCTCAACGCACACAAAGGTACAGAACAAGTGTGAACAACGGGGCAGCAGGCTCCCATTAACATTCAATGGTTGGATAAATTCTGTTAAGAAATTATTTTTGAAGGATGGACACGAATGGCGTTGGAAGGTTGGCCATTGTGGGCTTTCATTTACACTTCGCGAAAGCACAACAGAAGAACGTGGCTGGAGCAGAGAATTTTTTCTTTTTCTTTTATAGCTTTATACTTTGAGAAAAATGATGGTGGATTCTTGAAAAATGTTGCATCCTTGAACCCATCAATTCTTCCATTTCTGAAAAGCATTTTAAAAGAGAGCGTGGCTGAGAATGAAGGTCTTTGCTCGCCGAATAGTGGGACTTGTTTTAATCTGTGAATTAACCTTGTGTCCTGCTGAGTTCTTTGAGGCATTTTGTCGATTAAATGGTCAAATCAGAACCCGGCTGTGTATTCTAAAAATTCATACGTGTGGCAAGGATGGAGTAGAAGTGAAAAGAAAGAGAGGATAAGCCATCCTTTGTTACCTCAGCCCACTGTTACCTCGTGCCAAGGGCTAATCTCTTGTCCTAATGAGAAGTCAAAGGTGCAGTAATGTCACATTATGTAGATTTAATGTGACAGAGAAGAGGTGATTATGGTGAGACCGATGATGATGTCGAGGATGGCTCCAGAAACCTTGATCTGCTGTTTACCTTAAATAGCAGAGGACGGCTCTGTGTGTGATACTCTCAGATTAAAATTTAATGATCCCTGCGGCTGGAGATGGAATAGCTGCTGCAGCAAATAGTGGCATAAATAAAGAAAAGAATAATAAAAGCAGGAAATACAGTGTGGAGAAGGTATTTACATTTTAAGGGTTATATAAAGACCAATAACGCTTGAACACTTAAGTTAAACAAATGGCTCAGACGTGTGAACATTGCAGCGTTGTGCACTACAGAGTATGCATAGGAGGACATTTTTTTATTATTATATTATACCTGCAGTTTATAAATACACCAGTTGACAAGGATTTAGGATTGTAAAAAACAAAAAGTCATTCAAATGTTTACTATATTTGTATACACATCCATCTGATTGTATTTCAAGGTACATGCATAAGAGAGAAAGGAATCTCAAGCCTGTGAATTCCAGCACAAACACACTGTGTATATGAGTTACTGCAGTAACCTCCTGTCTTGCCACCTTGGTCGGTAGCGAGAACCGGACAGTGCCTTTTTTTTTTTGTCCTGCGACTGATGGTGTCTTTCCCCCCCCCACAGATGGTCACTGAATGGGACCCTCATAAATCTGGGCCAGGATCCCCGGCGGCGACTGTCTGGGGGCAACCTCATTATAAGCAGCCTGGACCGCCAGCAGGATGTGGGGGTGTTCCAGTGCATGGCCTACAACACTGTAGGAGCCATCCTCAGCCGGAGGGCCAGTCTGCAGTTTGCCTGTAAGTCGGTGTCAGAGATTATACTCACTTGTTTTTCTAAGAATAAATGTCTTGGAAGCATAAGTGCACTCACAAATAATGCAGACTCACAGCAAACCGACAAGGTGGCAATTGCATTATTTATCAGAGTGCTGCAACGGTGGTGTGAAACAACATTAAATGTTAAATTAACATGTGAGTTCGACAACTGTTCTTTTCTAATGGTCATACATGGAAACCACAGACTGTGGATGAAGATGGACGACATGACAGCTCCACAAAAGCGAAGCCAAAACGTGTTGATATGTAGCATTTGCCATAAACCCCACTTCCTCCATGTTAGTGAATGGGGCATGGACCGAGCTTAAAGGTCAAAGACGTGTCAAAAAAACATTTCCTCAAAGGTAGTTCTGCCTTTGTTACATTTTCCAGTAAAGCTGCGTTAAGACATGCGCTGATCTCATCCTCCAGACTTTCTCCGGAGGGGCTGTATGCAAATGTCCAAGTGGGAGACTCAGAACTTCCCCCCCGGGCCAGTCCCCTATTAAAAAGTCCGCAGGAGCCGATGTGAGAGCACAGCAGGAGATCCTCCTCAGGAGTCACCGCCAGCGGGTGGGGGTGTTGATGACACTCGACAGAGGCAAAAAAACAAAAAACAAATAGAAAACAAATAACTCCAAAGAGCGGAGCCACACACACTTAGGGCTTTGTGAGATAAGGGTGTGATATGCTGTAGAAAAACAAATGGCCTCTGCAGCGGTATTAATATGTTACCTCCTGCCTCTGCCTGCTGCACCCCCCTTCACCTAAACGCTGCGGAGGATTCTGTGTGGTTGTGAACACGTCTGAGTAATAATTTGTTATTTGTTGCTATATAGGGGTTATGATTGACAGCTGGTAATGGACAATGACTCCTTTTCAGACTCCAAATGCACAAGATAGCAGCGTTTGTATCGAGGATACTTTGGCTTCCTTTCTCGATAGTGGGAGGAAGTGGAGATGCATAGTCCCTCTTAACATACAGTCTGTGGTGTTGTCAGTGGTGCCTCACTGGATGTACTCAGGGGTACAGGAGTCAGCAAACCACTTAATAAGGACTGAAGCCCGAACACACATTTAGCAGTAATATAAATAAATAAGAGCTGCAGTGCGTTGCTTTATATTACAACAGTGAGTTAGTGTGTGTGTGTGTGTGTGAAGACTCTGATTTCTGTCATATCAATAATCATCCATGGTGACACCTGCAAACATCCCCGATGAATATAGAACTGGATGCCTGTTATTCAAGTTGTATTCATTACGGCTTCTTAGAGATAACAACAAAACTCACACCCTCACTTCACAATGCTATCTGGTAGACAAGCTTTGAAGAGGGCTGAGATTAGCGGAGCTCAAAAATACTGATTAATGATATTTAAAACACACAAACACACGCACACAAAAGAACAATAGGTCAATGCAGAATCTACATCTTTAATCTTTACACCTCGCTGGTAAGAGTTTGCTGTTCTTCAAATGATAATAACCCCAATCTTAAAATGTCTGTGAATAATGCAGAGTAACTTGGAGATAACCCCATTAGGTGGGTGGGGAATGTGCAGTACATACATTATACATACTTTAACATGTACTAGAATCCACGTGTAATAATATGAACAACGAAAGTATGCAGGGCTGGTCTGAAATGTTTATTATACTGTGGTTTAAAGGTTTCTCTTCTCAGTGTTGGTTGGATGTGATGTTATTGGATCATAATAAGTGAAGGCTTCTTTTTAAATCCACAATAGCCAATAACCAATGGTCATAATAGTTACTCTCTCTCTCTAGCTTCTGGCCAGGTTTTTATTTTCATATTAAAGTTTCGCCATATATCTCATATTTGATTTTATTTATATTTAGTTGTTCGAAATACAAAATACTTAGTTCCAGCGTTCCTGCTCATTTGGTCACTCTGCTTTATTAGAGACATTCATTACAGCAGGGCTGTGCGGTGTGAAAATAATAATCACATTCTGAGAGAGGTCATTTCAGATCTGGATAATGAGACCTGCTGTTACTTGTTGCTGCCACCTTTTCCTTAACTGTGTAATTTGGGGCCGTGTCACCAGCTGTAAATTCCCTCCATTCTCTGTGGCTCTTTGCCACATGGTGTGAGTTGTTGTAGCAGCACTGTACTTCTTTAGACTCTCTCCGGACTGTAACGATTTGAGTGCAGGTGGTAAAAGAAGTTAGAGGAGTTTGGGCATCATTTGCAAAGAATAATGTCGTAATTTTACGAGATTAAATTACATTTTCAGGGAATGAAGCCGTAGTGTCACATGAATAAGGTCACAGTCTAAGGCTATATTTTATTTTGGAGGGGGAATATCAGAAGATCATCCAATCATCTGTGTTAAATTTAAAGAGGTGGAGCATCTTGTTAAGTTTTATAAGTATCAGTATCAGAAATACTGTTTATTTGTTTTTCAAATATTACGACGTGTTTTGTAAAATTGCAACATTTTTGGAGGCTTTCATCTCTCTTAGACTCTCACTGTACTGTGTGAGATGATTGTAGCACAGGTAAAAGGGTTGTTTAAGTGTGTTGTGTGGACCGGTCTATGGGCATCATTTGCAGACACTACTTTCTGGTCCATGTCAGACTGTAGAATCAGTTGTTCCTGTTTTACGAGCTCTATGTTTTGTCTTGTCTGAACCATCTCCTGTTCGGAAATACCCTTGTTCACTCTCCCCTGTGTTTGTTTGTGTTGCTGTCGGTTCATGCTGAATTCTTGCTGTTGAATTCTATTTTAACACAATATATATCGTCATGTGACAGAGACCTAATCTTTTGTTATCTGCATGCGTCCCATGTCATGCAATATAGATCTAATGTCTCCTTTACATCCTGGATGTGAGTTTCTTGACTCTATTTTGGTCAAATACTTTACAGAAGCACAGAACAAGCTCAGTCTCTCTCTCTCTCTCTCTCTCTCTCTCTCTCTCTCTCTCTCTCTCTCAGGCTTTGTAGACGTGTACTTCTCATGACAGTTTCCTTATAGGCGTGTGCCAGTGTCTTGCTGAAAGCTTTTACTCAGCTCGGCTCTTCTCTGATATGTGAGATCCTGCGGGGATCTCTCTTTTCATTTATTTTCTTTTTTTCCCTCAGACTTAGATCATTTCAAAGTCCACACCAGAAGCGCAGTGTCAGTCCGAGAGGGACAAGGAGTGGTGCTACTTTGTGGAACGCCCACATCCTCAGGAGGTAAACTCGCTGGCCTCTGTCTGAAACCTCCAACACCGCTGGTCTTTAAACTTCTAGTGATGTGTTTTCACAAGATGGAAGCATGATAATCGCATATCATTTCCTTAATTGCATTTCCTCTCATGTATCCATTATTTATGACGGAGTATTAGAGCCACTCAAAGGAGAAGGAGATTTTAAGATGAAAGTCATTACTGTATGAGAATTAAGTCAGAATGTCACAAGAATAAATATTACGATAATAGAGTTATTAAATTACAACAATAAATTATTAAGGCTTATTTTAGTAATTTTTAAGACCATCCAATTGTCTTATAATTAAGTTATACTTAAGTATAGTGTTTATTTTTATGATTTCACAACTTTATAAAATATGACTTTTTCTTGTAATATTATCTCATTAATCTGGTAATATTATGACTTCCTCTCAATTAGTTTACAACCTAATCCTTGTAAAATTACAACATTATTCTTGTAAAATTAGGACGTTATTCTATAAGTCTCAAATCGTTTTTTCTTCAGCATGACCCTCACACTCCGTTGCAGTGATCAGCATCTACTGTGTTCTCGTTTGTTTCACAGACCTTTCTTATGCATGGATCTTCAACGAGTACCCATACTTTGTTCAGCAAGACAATCGGCGTTTCGTGTCGCAGCAGACGGGAAACCTTTACATCTCCAAGGTGGAGCCCTCTGACGTGGGTAACTACACTTGCGTAGTGATGAACAGCGTCACAAAGGGCAAAGTTCACAGCTCACCTACGTCTCTGATCCTCAGGACAGACGGTAAGACGCCTCCTGGGTGCTGTGAAGTGACAAGTGTTCCTTTCAGTCGTATATATATTGAGGATCTTTCCCTTTCAAGGCAGCGTTAAATCATCACAGTGGCTTGAGAGCTCTTTGTCCTGTCTTGCTTTGCTGTAGTTGAGTCACCGAGTACTAATGCCTGTAAGTAAATAGTTGCTCCTCAATGTAGGCCACCAAACAAAGCGCCCAAATCTCCTCTTGCTGACTTGGCTTTCTCATAATTCCCGCCTCCCTTTAAAAGCCTTCCTTGTGCTTTCACATGAATTCTCAGGCCGGTTCTCAGCGGCCCGTTGTTCTGTTCTCTGTTATGCTTTCATAGAAAGATTGAATAAAGATTACCTCTGGAATGAATTAAACATAAGCCATACATCATTGGACCATTACATTGAGTGTTCTGGTGGCTCAACCAGTTAGTTTCCACTCAGTGTACTGTACATGTAGCTGCATACATTTAAATCCCATTGCATCACTGTCTGATCATGGCCATGCCTGTCTTCCCTGAATACTGATACAAACAATAAAGCACCAGAGGTTGGGAACTGCCCACTCAAGCTTTGAGATAATAGATAAAAAGCCAGACTAGCTGAACAGAACAAGATTTCATATATACACTCACAGTCTATTCCACCAGGAAGAGATTTAAATTATTCCTGGCTGCTGTTTCACCACATTCTGGTGGCTGCACACTAAAGTGTGGTACCGCTCCGAGTTTACCCGCGAGAGCATGTTAGCTCCTGTGTCTTTTATTTCTCCTCTGTTATTTTTACAGTGTTGCTGTTTTGGTCCATAATGCAAACCATATTGCTTGTAAGTCATGAATAGTAGAAGACTGAACAAGTTATTGTGCTTCCCCTGCATAGGAGTGATGGGTGAATACGAGCCAAAAATAGAAGTTCATTTCCCAGACAATGTACCCGCCGCCAAAGGATCAACAGTTACACTGGAGTGTTTCGCCCTTGGGAAGTAAGCTGGATTCCTTGAGGCATGATTTCAATCTTCTGCTGATTTTCTCTCCAGACGAGGCACCGTTAGATTTCTATTGAGTAAACTTACTGTGGCAGTTATATTTCTTAGAGTGCAGCGTCAAGCAACGATTAGTCTGAAAGCCTGTGTGAGGCGTCTCTTTTTGTTGTTGGATAGGGTTCACACTGAAACCATTCATCTGCCAAAATACTGTGAATCGGCTTAAAGCGCCATCACCCATTTTATTGCAGGATTATTACAGACACCTGCGACATAAGCGGCAGTCTCAGTAGTTCAAAGCGACTTGGATCAGGATCTCACTTCCTCTTGTCTCTCCCAGCCCCGTCCCAGAGATCACCTGGAAGAGGGCGAACGGCGTGCCCTTCCCCAGCAAAGTCAAGATGAAGTACTCCAATGCCGTGCTGGAGATCCCCAGCTTCCAGCAGGACGACGCCGGAGGGTACGAGTGCTTGGCCGAGAACAAGATGGGGAAGAACACAGCCACTGGTCGACTGGCTTTTTATGGTACCGACACTTTTGGATACACTGTTGGTTTTCTAAAGCTGTTATGAACTCTGTAAAATGTCCGGACTCAAGTTAATGTCTGAAGATGTTTGTCTTGCACTTATGAAGAACGCACAGGAGATTGTCTGGGTCAGAACAACAACAACATGAAAATGTCCAGAATAGTCAGGCAAGGTGTGGTGTGTGGGTAGATAAGACCTAAGGCAGGACATGGCCAGTAAATTCAACTGCAGAAATCACGTTTTGTTGTCTAGAGTAGATAAACCTTGGCTTCTGACCTTATTACAAAAACATTCTTGAATCTTGTCTTCTTTCTAAGTTGACATATTTATCTGTATCCTCTATGTGAATGGCTCCTTTTTATCACCCAGAGATATTTGTATTCTTAATTTGTTTAGGTTAGGGTTAGGTTTTTTCACTTTAGCGTCCCTAGTGTGTTAGATATGTGTTGTGTTCCACACCGGTAGCCGAAGCTAATCCCAGTTGTTTTCTTGCCCGATCAATAAGGGAAAGCTGCGTCGTAACCGAAAAAGATCCGATCAGCAAGCGGATGTGAACGGATACGTCATCGATATCCAAGCATCTTTGTTTGTAGCCGTTCGTTACCAGACTTCTCCATTGAGCAGCTCTTAAACTCCAGGCGTATCTGTACGAGAGTGGATGGGATTTCTAACGTGTGGTTTGAGCCTCACATCCACTCGCTTGGATATTTTCCGTACATTTACCAGAAGGAAAGGAAAGTTTCGTGAAATGTTCGGAGCTACTGACTCGGACATTTGCATTCGCACATACTGTTCCTGTCGGTTCAGTGCAGTGGATTCTAGATTCATTGCCTCTGAATGTGACTTGATGAATTGTAATCCGGTGATCTGATCACATCATATCATTCTCCAGCTGTGTCTGACAGCAGATTCACAGCTGGAGAGGGACCTTCACCTTCCTCCTGTATAATAAGATGTGTTGGTTTTAACTGTGCTGCGCCGTTATTACATTTTTGGGCTCCTGACTCGTTGTCTTTTCTCCCTCCTCCTGACTTTGTGAGAGAGGGAGAATGACACTTGTGAAATTGGAACTGATGGTATGACGAGTGCCTGCGAAGTGAGATGTGCTTATTATGAGCAGAACTCTCTAGCCCCATAAAAAATTCCTGAAAAGCTGTCAATATGTAGGATGCCGGTTGGAGGGAAGAGGGAAGAGGGGCTCCGGATGGGGAAATCGACAGGGGTTATGTTTACCGTGTGCAGAATCAAGGTGACAGGTTGGGGGGGTGAGGGAGGATGTGGGGTGCACTTCACCCACCATGAGGGCTTCCTGCTTTCTGCTGCGGCGCCTCGCTCTAATCTGGAGCTGCCACTGGA